>NC_065451.1:137159908-137529283 GCF_917563875.1 Diabrotica virgifera virgifera
GCGGGACTATATTGCTGAGTTACAACTCCGCACCAAGTGGAGGATCAACAAGGGGGAACTCACTCTAAAATTTCTGCTTTAAAATTTAAAATTATAGAGCGTGTAAGAGTGCTTCAAAACAAAATTATTGTGGAATTTACGGTAATTATAAATAACTATTAAAAACAAAATATTTTTAGCATACAAACAGAATAACTAGTAAACCAGAATCAAGAACTGATTAATGAAATTTCCCTTCTAAAGAAACAAGTAAATGCGGCAACAGCAAAGGTGCCTGCAATGGAAAATACAATTTCGGCCGTAAAAAATATTTTTTCAAGAAATCAAACTAAAAAAATTAAAAATAACAAATTATTCGAAAGCTATATAAAAATGCATTTAAAATCGTAGAATACTCCAGTTTTAGCAGGAAAGATAAAGTATGTACTTTGTTATTTGACGAAATGAAAATTATGACACAAAAATGACTTTTTCCATCCTATCCGAGGTCATTACATTTGTAGAAAAAGCAGGTGAGTACCAGCATCATATTTGGACACACATATTTATTTATAATTTTTCTCTAGGCTTATGATTTGAGTGGTGGAAATAGAGCCTTGCAGAATGAATTGGAAATAACGGAATCCAAACCTTTAAAAACCCACACACTTGTGAAAATGTTTGTTTTTGCTGACGTGCCGCACCTATTAAAGCTTATCAGAAATCATTTTGTGGACGAAGGATTTATTTTTAATGGAAAAGAGCTAAATAAGGACTGTGTTGAATCTGTTATTGATGCTACAACAGGTTCAGATTTAAAAATTACTCACATAATAGACAAAGAAAAGGTCAATGTGAGAGGAGCTCACAGGCAGAGAGTAAAATATGCTGCAAAATTATTCTCTCATACTGTATCGAAAGCAATTAGTAGGTGCGGCATGCTTGGTCTTATCAATCAAGACAAAAATTGGACAGAATTGGCAGATTTTTTAAATTGGTAAGTGTTACAATTTTTAAGGGCGACATTAATTACAAATTGGTTTTAACTTGTTGTAGGTGAACGACTGGTTTCACATATTCAATGTGAGCGTTCCTGTAAGCGACACTCGAACCAGAAACCGGGCATATGGTTTGGCGCTAGGTCAAAATAATGTTTTGCAAAGAATGTCTGAAATGATTGCAACAATGCGAGTTAAAGGCAGGAAATCATTGCTTCCGTTCCAGAAAGGTAACGCAATATATCAAAGTAAAAACATACTAAATAACATTACAAAACGTTGTAGGTATTCTTATAGTCCTGTCGCCAGGGGGGTACAACGGCCTTCTTAATTCAGATGGACTTAACCAAGTTTTTTTTATGTATTTTGACCCGTAGAACACGAATTTTTTGGGTAACAGTTGGTCCGGATGTCGATAAGATTGTTATAAACAAAGAAGTTGAGGAATTACATAACAGCGATTTCTCGCAAAACAAAACTTTTTTTGTATTTTTTGGGTCATTCTAACCAAAAAATGTTATTACAAGTTTTTTCGTAGGATGCATAGTTTTCGAGATAAACGCGGTTGAACTTTCAAAAAATCGAAAAATTGCAATTTTTGAACCCGAATAACGTTTGAATAAAAAATAAAATAGCAATTCTGCTTACCGCCTTTAAAAGTTTAAGTCAAATTATATCTGTTTTGAATATTTGCATTGCTAAAAATTTATTTTTTGATTGTTAAAAAAAGCTATAAACACATAGTGTTTCCCGTGCCTAATACATGCGTTTTAATGCATGCTACTTAGAAATAGCCCCGCTTGCACTTTTACCTCCTCTACGTACTCGTTCGATTTTAAATGAGAAATCATTGAAACATCACTCAAGCACTAGGTGTTTATAGCTTTGTTTTAACAATAAAATAATACATTTTTAGCAATACAAATAAATAAAACCGATATAATTTGACTTGAACTTTCAAATGCGGTAAGCAGAATTGCTATTTTATTTTTTAATCAAAAGTTTTTCGGGTTCAAAAATTCCAATTTTTCGATTTTTTGAAAGTTCAACCGCGTTTCTCTCGAAAACTATGCATCTTACGAAAAAATTTGTAGGAACATTTTTTGGTTAGAATGGCCCAAAAAATACAAAAAAATGTTTTGTTTTGCGAGAAATCGCTGTTATGTGATTCCTCAACTTCTTGGTTTATAACAATCTTATCGACATCCGGATCAACTGTTACCCAAAAAATTCTTATTCTACAGGTCAAAATACATAAAAAAAAACTTGGGTAAGTCCATCTGAATACAGGAGGCCGTTGTACCCCCCCCTGGCGACAGGACTATTATGTCAAACAAGGCTTTGCAATTGCTGCTTGAAGATGTAAACAAACGATACAATATTAACTACATTTTGACGAGGCGCTAAACCCAGATCCGTTGAAGAATTTTTTGGGAATATAAGAGCGAAAGGTGGTTTAAACGATCATCCAACTTCTTTGGATTTTAAATCTTATTTAATGGGAAAAACGAAGGTGCTGTTTCTGATTACAGTAATGTTAAAGACGATGGTACTCCTACATTAACTATAAGCGGTAATATGGTAGAAAAGCTCTTCAACAACGACAATCTTTGACACCAACCCTACGGATATGAATGATGGACTAGAACATTTAGGAGGATTTATTTGTAGCAAGCTTAAACGCAAGTTACCAAATTTGACTGATCAAAGTTCGACGTCTTACACCTGGACCGATCATTTAACAGAGGGTGGACTATGTAAACCATCTAACGAATTTATGGCTCACTTGAAAAAACTAGAGTACATTTTTCAAAACCTTAATAGACATTTCAAGTCTGTTGTCCTTAAGTGTTGATATTGATTGTCCTCAAAATGCTAAGAAAGTAATTTTCGGTCACGTATGTACTTTCGTATAAAAGAATTTAATAAAAAAATAATTTTAGCACGTGCTAATAAAAGAATAATTCAAAAAACTATCGCGTAATGTCCATAGTTTTATATTTTTAAAATAAATTGTTTAAGAACTGTTTTATCTAAAGACAATTATTTTAACTTTGGGAATTTTAGAGGGCTACGGTGCTGCGATGCGGAAAGCTAGTAGAAAACTACCGCTTTATTTTCCTCAGGACATCCGTTCGCAGATGTTTCTTGTCATATTGGAAGAGCCAAAACCTGAGACTGAAATAAACAGCAGAGAAGAACAAGCCAGAAATGCTTTTTTGGGGCTTCGTAAATTTCTGACTAATCGGAAGTTGGATTTCAACCTGAGATACAAGATGCTAAACTGTTACGTTGGGCCTGTTCTCTTGTACGGAATGGAAGCATGGACGTTAAAGGCCAGCTCCATTAACAAACTTGAAGTCTTTGAAATGTGATGCCTGCGACGAATGCTTAGAATATCATGTACGGACAGACTCAGAAACAAGGACGTATTAAGAACTGGTTTCCAGGATAGGGAACTGTTTGATTATGTAAAAAGTAAGAAGACTGCATACTAGGTCTGGACCCCGTGTATAAAAAAAGTTGATTAATAGCAAGCTGAAAATTTGTTAATAGCTTAAGGGTGTCTAGTCAGATAAACTTTGATATATGGGAACACTGGAACAAGGTCAGTTTTAATTGTGGAACAGGTTAAAAATTTGTAACGGTCAGACCACGAAAACGGCACATTTATTTTGTCCGACAGAACAGACTTAAACTCTCCGACCAGAGATTAAACTCTCATGCAAAAATCAGACTGCTATTTATCACCTGTCATAATTCCTGTCATTTGACATATTCTACATGTTCCACTCATTAAAACGCCCATTTGGTGATAAATAGCAGCTGATTTTTGCATGAGAGTTTAAGTCTGTTCTGTCGGACAAAATACATGTGACGTTTTCGTCGTCTGACCGTTCCAAATTTTTAACCTGTTCCACAATTAAAACTGCCCCTGTTACAGTGTTCCCATATATCAAAGTTTATCCGACTAGACACCCTTAAGCTATTAAAAAAAATTTCAGCTTGCTATTAATCAACTTTTTTTTAATACGCGGGATCCAGACCTATACCTAGGGCACATTTTACGAAAAGAACGATACATTTTTCAGCAACTGATACTCGACGGAAAGATAGAAGGTAAGAGCCATCTAGGACGTAAAAAGATGTCATGGGTGCATAATATTCACTAATAGATAGGAATCAATAGCGATGAAATGCTTCGCTACAAACAGAATAATTTAATCCTGACTATCTAACATCTCACGTGGCAAGATAATGTAGAAATGCACGGCATCTTAAGTAGAATAATTAATTAGCAAGAATATTAACGCGACCGCAATATTTATTTTTAAATCGGCATTGGAACGGTTGTTTTAAGTATCTAAATTTAACCATACATAATTAGTGGTAGTAGTACTAAAAACAATCGTTCCAATGCCGATTTTCAAAATAAATATTGCGATCGCGTTAATATTCTTGCTAAATAATTCTTCTGCTTAAGATGCCGTGCATTTCTACATAATTATTATGCATAGGTACAGTTATATTAAAAAAAAGGTACAAGTATTAGAAAGGGAAGTTAACGTCATCCTATTTGTGTACAACCGGCTGGGATTTTTGGAGGTTATCAAATGTCATAAGTGATCAAAAATGCAACTCATAGACGTCAAAGACGTTTAATTTGATAGAAGGTTTAACGTTACGTACAATAAAAAATTAATATGCCTCGTCATTTAAGTGAGATTGAAAAGGCTCAAATAATTACGAAAATGGAAGAAGGATGGTCAATTCGTGCGCTAGCAAATTTCTATAATAGAAATTTGAAAACAATCTTCTAAATTAAGCAACGATGGGTCCAACAACAATCATTAAAAAGAAAAGTTGGTTCAGGGCGTTCCAAAGTATCCACTCCTCAACAAGATGCTGTTTTAGTTCAATTCTTAAGAGATAATACATTTGCGACGTCGAAGGATTCAAGGATTCATACGGGATTTCCTGGTGCCCAACCTACTGTAAGCAGAAGGATCAATGAATCTGAATTAAAAAACCGACCAGCTGCTAAAAAACCATTAGTAACTGTTGAACATCGGCAAGCAAGAGTAATATTTGCACTAAACTATATTTACCGCAACCCACAATTTTGGAACAACGTCATTTTTACTGATGAAAAGACTTTTCAGTCGACCTATAACGGTCAAATCCGTGTTTATCGTCCAGCCAATACTAGGTTTGAAGAACGATATATTCACTCTCATAATAAATCTGGACGTTTTTCTGTAAATGTATGGGGTTGGATTAGTATACATGGACCTGGTGTTTGTTGGCGATTAGAGGGAAGATTTACTGCCGACAATTACATTAACGTTTTGGAACACGTAATGCTCCCTTCTATTGAGCAATTGTATCCTAATAATACTTTTATATATCAACAAGATAATTGTTCAGTCCACACTGCCCATGCCGTAAGGAATTGGTTTCAAACGCAAAACCTGGAAGTATTGCCATGGCCTGCGCACAGTCCAGATATAAATCCAATTGAAAACATTTGGGGCATAATTGTTAAAAAAATATATAAAAGAAATTTTATGCCACAAAATTCAGATCAATTGTGGGATACAATCTTAGAGTGCTGGGAAGATCTTGATCCAAATATGATATCTTATATAATTCAAAGTATGCCAAATAGACTAAATAAAGTTATAGAAGCAGACGGTTCTATCACCAAATACTAAATTCTATTTGTAACAGTCATTAAAATTATTCTTTATATAATTGTTGAATAAATGGTTTCGTCTAGTTAATGCTCAACGCCAATGATTTATATTTTTAATAACCTGTGACATTTGATAACCTCCAAAAATCCCAGCCGGTTTTACACAAATAGGATGACGTTAACTTCTCTTTCTAATACTTGTACCCTTTTTTTTTTTAATATAACTGTATATAAAATTTTTTTTACTGAAAAGTGATGAAAATTGCTAGTAAGTACGTAAATAGGTATCTACCTATATTTGTGTATTAATGCACTACTTATTAGTTATAATTAGCATAACAATTAAACATATTTGACTGTGAAAATATGATAAACGTTTGTTCTTATTTAAAATTTATGTAAAAAGTAAAATACGTGGGTGAATCAAATATGAACCGACCTTTCCGTCTCCGCTTAGCATAAACAGGCGGATATGTCTAAATTAGTCCTGTGGTGGCAGGTTATAGTCGAATATGTGACTGCGCGCTACCGCCTGTTCTCTAATGACGTACAGCCAGTTACTGTAGCGATGAGCGAGAGAGTAGTGCCATGTTCGGTTGCACAACGCATTGTTATCAAATTCCTTACAAAAGAAAATGTTGGTCCCTCTGAAATTTGGCGAAGACTAAAAAATCAATATGGGGAATCAACACTGTCCAATACACAAGTGAAATTTTGCCATAGACAAGTTCGTGAAGGACGAGATGCCGTATAAAACAAAAGTCATCAACGACGTCCAAAAATTATCCAATAAAATAGAGAACTTGTTTGTCTGCAGGCAAAGTTTTAGCGACATGTTTTGGGATTATGGTGGCGTTTTGTTGCTAAATTTTCTTCATGGGAGAGAAACCACTAATGCAGCTTATTACTGTAGTCTTTTGGACCGTTTCGAGTTGCCTATAGGTCCAAAAGACTTAAATGTCGTATACCAGATGTGTTGCTCTTGCATGACAAAGACCGACTGCATACAGCTGACAAGAAAAAATAGCGGAAATGCATTGGACTCTCGTTGAACATCCTGCATACAGTCCTGATTTTTCACCATGTGACCTTACCACATGTTCGGTCCATTAAAGGTACTAGTACACTTTACAGGACCAAAAATAATCATTTTTTTAAAAAATTTTTTTCTCAGAAACTTTATTACAAATGAACATAAAACTTTTTACATATTAATGTCTAACTCTTAGAGAGTACAGAAAATATATCTTTTTTTATTTATGCACGTACACTAATATTGTAAAGGGCGCAAAAGTCGAGGCCTCGAAAAATGATGGCGGACAGTTAATCTCAGGATTGGGATATCTGAAACAAAAACATCGTACGGCATTTGAAAAAGGAAGGTTTCTTACGTGACAATTTACCACAATTTAACCAAAATATAAAAGATAAATATTTTTTAACCATGAAAAACTGAAGAAAAACGGGCGATTTTTTCACGAAATTTTTTCAAATTTCCCTAAAATCTTTCTTTTGCGGAATTTTTCACTAACGGTGGTAAATTGTCATGTAAGAAACCTTCCTTTTTCAAATGCCGTACGATTTTTTTGTTTCAGAGATCCCAATCCTGAGATTAACTGTCCGCCATCGGAGCTACTTTTGTTCGAGGCCTCAACTTTGGCGCCCTCTACAATATTAGTGTAAGTACACAAATAAAAAAAGATATATTTTTTGCATTCTTTAAGAAATAGATAGTAATATGTAAAAAGTTTAATGTTCATTTTTAATAAAGGTGTAACATGGTACGTTAACCCTTAGCATTGAATAAAATATTATAGTTATATAAGTATAGTTTATAGTAATGTAAATATACCACGTCAAAGGTACTGAGAAAAAAAATCTTGAAAAAATGCTTATTTTTGGTGTTCTAAAGTGTACTAGTATCTTAAAAGATGCACTAGGCGGAGCGCGTTTTGATGATGATAATCAAGTGGAGGAATTCGTGAGCAATTGGTTATATACCCGCCCTCATTCTTTTTATGAAAATAGAATTCAGAAACTTCCTAGCCGATTCAAAAAATGCGTACACAAGGAAAGAATGTATATAGAGAAATGAAGTATCGTTTAATTGTTGTAATTATAATTCAATAAAAAGTTATTAGCAAAGGTAGGTTCATATTTGATTCACCTCTCGTAATATGCAAAATATAAATATTTAACATGACTAAGTTACGAGCGCTTATGTACACAATTTGAATACTTCTCTGCCAGTGACGTAGCTGCGCACGGCTGACGCGAATTTACACTTCGGAATATATGGGCCTCCTACCGACTCGATGGCTGTTAGGTAGAATTCTGAAACTGCGCAAGGGTGCAAATGGAGTCGCCAGAATGGCAACAATCAAAACTGCCACGTCAATCATTAAGAGGAGTTTACAGCACATTTGGCCTCTTCCTGTCAGTGTTTGAAAGGTATCACTTTCAACGGGGGGATGATGTTTACGCCACCAGTTATACCCAACTCAATACTGGTCTATTGTTTTATGCATGGCCCGTGAAGCTGCCGATCCCGCATGTGACGAGGCGAGAGTTCCTGCCAGCGCGTAGACAGAAAATTGACAATTGCAATATTAGCATGTGCACATATCATTTTTGTACGGTTATTTTCATTTCTTGTAATTAAATACTATAATAAAGTTTAATAAGTTCCTTGTATCCAATTCTAAACAATTGACACTTACATTTTGTTTACCTATAATTGATTATGGTTCTTAGTGTCGAAGATTGTGCGAAATCCGTTGCTCTGGTTGAAGATGGGCGAAATTATGAATATGTGGCTAGAGTACTACACACTCATCGCTCTACGATCCAAAGGGTAGTGAAACGTTTTAAACGAACTGGAACAAACAAGCGGGAAGTGGCAGGAAGCGCAAAACTACCGCTTTAGATGATCGTTTGATACGAGTCAACGCTTTGCGGGATCGTCATTTAACAGCGGCGCAAACAAGAAATGAGCTTCAAGAGGTTCGAGGCAATAATATGAGTGTATTTACAGTTCGTCTTAGATTACGTGAATTTGGTTTGCAAAGTTGCAGACCAGCAACTGGGCCCAAATTACTTTCACGGCACAGAGTGGCTAGACTACAATTTTCCAGGGAACATTTACATTGGAATTTAGGACAATGGAGTAATGTTCTTTTTACGGATGAGTCGAGATACTCTCTTACTCATCAGATGGGAGAGAACGAGTATGGCGTCGAACTGGAGAGAGATTTGCAGAGTGCGTTTTCATTCCCCGCGTTAGCCATGGGAGGTTCTGTGATGGTATGAGTAGGAACATCCCGAGAGGCGCACACTGAATTGTTATTTATTGAGGATTCGATGACTGCACACCGGTATATTGAGGAAATTTTAGCGAATCACGTAGGACTCTTTTCTTAATATATCGGCGATGATTTTCTATTAATGCAAGATAATGCGCGACCACACTCTGCAATGTGTGTCATGTAATATTTAGAGGAAGTTGGTATTAATAAAATAAACTGGTCAGCGTTTGTCTTGCAATGCTTTTTTACCATACGAGGTCTCGCTATTAAATAACGATACTGCGCGCGCAGAAGGAGTCCTAGAGGGGAAGAGTGGGAAACGAATGCATCATTGGATAGCTGGAAGTGTCTACTCTTCCAGTACGAAAACACATTTTTGTCGCTCTAGTATTTTTTCTGTAGAGGATAGAAAAGAACGTGTTTTTTTCTCGTGCCGATAACAATGTGTGACGGAAAACATGAGCAACGGATTAATGTGAAATTTCTCGTTAAATTAAAAAAAAACTCCGACTGAGTGTTATAATTTGTTGAAAGAGACCTATGGTGAGAATTCTCTATCTAACCGTATAAGCGGTTGTCTTTTTCGGTGAAAAAAGGATGTCGAAATCAAAATTTAAAGCTATGTTAATCGGTTTTTTTTTCGACATTAACGGCATCGTGATGACTGAATGGGTTCCAGAGGGTCAAACTGTAAACCAAACTTACTATTTGAAAGTTTTGGCAACGCTGCGAGACCGAGTTCGTAAGAAACGGCCGGAGTTGTGGAGAAACAAGTCGTGGATCTTGCACCAGGACAACGCACCTGCCCATAACGCGCTATCTGTGAAGCGTTATTTAGCCGCTAGAGGCATTCCAGTGCTCGAATACCCGCCGTACTCTCCTGATGTAGCACCCTGTGACTTTTTCCTGTTTCCGAAGATCAAGCATGCCTTAAAAGGAATCCGGTTCGAGTCGATGGAAGAAGTGAAGAGAAAAACGGCGGAGCTCCTAAAAGCTCTAACAAAAGAAGACTTTCAGCATTGCTTTGACCAATGGAAAAAACGAATGGAACGGTGTGTGGCGAGGGAAGGGGAATATATTGAAGGAGAGCATTAGGTTGTAGAATAATTTTTAAAATAAAACCATACCTCCTGTAGACCCAGGTGCGAAGACGAAAAGGAGCCGGAATGCCCCCAATAAGCTTGTTCCCCCAAAGTGACTAATGATTGGAGATTGGCCTCTCGGTGGTTTGAGGTGGTTTTAAGTTTTCACATGGTTGGCTACAAAAAACATAATTCCCGTATATTTCAATTTCCCACTGTACGACAAATTAAAGAAAGGAAAGAAGAAAAACTCTCGGAAAGTGTTTTTATAATAGAGAGTAATGTAAAAAGGCCATTAGTTAAACACAAAAAATTTACTGAATACATGAAGTCTTGACCTGACCAAAATTTAATGAGAATTCCTAATTACAGACATGTGGAATTGGGATTTAAATACAGATAAATATGATTTCTTTAAAATACTTATATGATACTGACTTATTAGATGTTGGAATAGAATATACAGATATCAAAGATACAGATAAATAACTAAAAATTAGGGTTAGGATTTTCTCTGAATGAATACTACTTATAAGGTATTGGAATAATTAAATATGCTGAATTCACTGAATAAATTTACACATATGATTTAATTGAAAAAATTATATGTCACCATGAAATGGCTGCTGAAAGTTATAAAAAATTATTATAAAAACAGATATCGCTAGTTACCTTGAGACACGATGATTTTATGCAGAAATCCCATTGTATTGATTCCTTATTTCCTTCCAAAGACTTCTGAAGAAGTTTGGTGATCAATACTTCGAAATTCACACATTTTAACTAAAACGAGGTCTAACCTCTAAATTTGACCTAATTTTGTCACACGCCACCCATACTAGTTGAATCTCCAACCACAAGCGACACGAAATTTCTCTGTTCTCCAAAATTAAGACTCGGAACACGAAATTAAATTCTCCGCTAGGTGCGTATATTACAAATCAACCAGTGATACCAACATACTTAGGTGTGGCATCGCTGCACGAAATTTTAAATATAAAAGATAATAATTAGAAATGGTTAATTACGCGAAAATTAGAGAAATTAATTAAGAGATCAAGAGAAAATAATTATAAAAATAATTAATGAGCTAATTTCGTAACGTGAACCGTTAGTTTGATAGTTTCAGACTATTTAAAAACAAATAATTTAGAGGAAGTTCTATCAGAACCAAAAATAATTTTTAATTGCGACGAATCAGCTTTTTTCTTTCGCCAAAAGAAAAATGTGTAATTATAAGAAAAGAGTCGAATAAAGATTATATCAAAATTGCTAATGATGAAAAACAATGCCTCACGGTACTTTTGACAGTTTCTGCAGGACAAGTTGTCAAACCTACGGTTCTATTTCCACATAAAAGAGTGCCAGCCAGTTTTCTCCGGGGGATAACGGAGAATGTTTGATGAATTCATTACCAATGTATTCTACAAAAAATGGATTGTTGAAAAGGCTGTTCTTTTATCTGTTGTGCTTTTCTAGATAGGCATTATTCACATTTAACGCTCCATTTGAGTTCTGCAAACGCAAGGGTATTACACTTATTGCTCTTCTGCCTAACTCCACACATCGGTTGCGACCACTAGATGTTGCTATTTTTCGCCCTCCTAAACTTTCCTGAAAAAAGAGGATCCATAATTGCCACATTGAGAATCATGGCAAAAAAACTAAAAAGGGAAGATTTTTCAGAGCAACTGACAAATGTATTACAGGCCTGGACCCCGCGTACCAAAAAAAAGTTGATTAATTAATAGGTGTCTAAACGGTGTCTAGTAGGACAAACTTTGATGTACGGGAACACTGGAACAGGGGAAGTTTTAATTGTGGAACAGTTTAAAAATATGGAACGTTAGATTACGAAAACACCCCATGTATTTTGTCGTGACAGAACTTCCAATTGATTTGTTACCGTTTTATTAAACTCTCATGCAAAAGTGAGACTGCTATTTATCACCAATATAGTTCTTGTCATTTGACATGTTTTAGGTGTCGGACTTATTAAAATGCCCAGTTGGTGATAAATACCAGTCTGACTTTTGCATAAGAGTTTAATGAAATGGTAACAAATCAATTGGAAGTTCTGTCCGACAAAATACATGGAACGTTTTCGTAGTCTGACGTTCCAAATTTTTAACCTGTTCCACAATTAAAACGTCCCCTGTTCCAGTGTTCCCGTACATTATTAAAGTTTGTCCGACTAGACTCCGTTAAGCTATTAACAAATTTCCAGCTTGCTAGTAATCAACTTTTTTTGGTACGTGGGATCCTGGTATATTAGGGATAACCTTAATGAGGATACAATACGAAATGGTTTCAGAACTTGTGGATTATTTCCACATGATCAGAACAGCTTTGACATCCACGAACATTATTTCCATTCTCTTTTGGACCTTCTGAACGTCTGAAAATAAGTTAAAATAAACCAAACTACTCTAGTTTGGAAATAAAAAAAGATTAATTGCCAGATTTTATGTAAATTGTTCACACTAAATAATACTTAATTGTAATGCTAGATATCCAGGATCCATGCATGATTCATCAATATGGAATATGTCAAACACAAGCATTTATATTGAGGAAATGTATAATAATAATAATGAACGAGGATTTTAGTTGTAAGGTAGATCCAAAAAACACTATCGGCGTAAACGCAAATTACTGTAATGTTATGATAATTGCAGTTGATTCTGGCCATGGCGCTTGATACAACCATGGCTATTGACACCAGTAAAAGGAGCACAAGAAGGTACCTCAGAAGGTCGAGATGCATCTACACATGTACAGTATATATATGGTATCATTGGTTTATGTTTTATACATACTTAGTACACTGGACTTACTGCAGTCGTGCATAGTGGTTGTTTAAACAGCTGATGTACATACTGCATTGTATTTATGTTGACTGTAAATTGTGAGGTTATGCTTGTAGTACATGTGTTTGCTAATGATTTGCTGTGTTCAGTTTAGGTTATAATGCGCCAATATTTGTTTTGTTGCAGTGGTTAATAAAGTATATAAGTTACATTTAGTTAATTTTTGTTTTCGAACATGAGTGCTTTAAAGTTTAATACTGTGTCAACTCGTTCTGAACTGGTAAACTTAGATCTAAAAAGTACCAAGACTGACTAAACAAGATGGGAAATCAGAGCTAATAATAATAAATTACGGATTAAACGGAGTACTGCCAGAAAATCTAAAACAATTTTGGAAAGACTTGCCAACATCTCAGCCAAAATACTGAACCTATTGTGACATTCTAACTACTTATGTGAAAGTATCGGTTATATATTTTATATACAGGGTGTTTCATTGAGAAAGTAACATACCTTAATTGCAGAAAGAGGACACTTAGGCGGTCTCAAAAATACCATACTTAATGGGTCTTACTCCATTAATAACAAAGATACTGAGTGTTTTATCTATTTTGCCATTTTTTAAATTGGTTTATAACTTTTTAACCACACTGTATATTTAATTTATATTTGGCACGCAAATATCGTTTAAGGTGTACAATAAATTAAATTATTTACAATTGTAAAAAATCCAGGTCCGGATTAACAAAAAATTGAAAAATATTCCAACCCAAAAACAACACCCTGTACATTATTTTTTTTAAATGGATTTTTCAGTTGAAAAGAGGATGAAAAACTAAATTTAGTGGTGTACTTTGAATTTTTGGCAAAATGATTTTTATGGTCAAATTTTGAATTTAAATTCTGAAATTATGTGAATTTCGAGAGCTCTAAGTAGAAAAAAATTGAAATACAGCTTACAAATTGTCAACCGCACTGTATATTCATTTTATATTTAACACGCGAATTTTCTTTTAGGTGTCCAATCAATTAATTTATTTACAAATAAAAAAATTTCAGGTCCGGATTAAAAAATATTGTATAAATGTTCCGACCCAAAAAAACACCCTGTATATTAATTTTTTTTAAAATGGATTTTGCATTTGAAAAGAGGCTGAAAAACTAAATTTAATGGTATACTTTGAATTTTCGTCAAAATAATTTTTCTGGTAAAAATATTGAATTTAAATTCTGAAATTATGTGAATTGCGAAGCTCAAAGTAAATAAAAAAATTAAAATATGATTTAATTTTAATTAATACCATTATTTGATCTAAATTGGTAAAATATTAACATTTTGACACATAACAATAATTTTTGATGGTGGTAATTTTGAATAAGTACTTTAGTTTTGAATAGTTATGCTGCACATTTTCTCTGTTTTGTTATAATTTTTAGATACTTTGTTGATTAAAGTGTTGTATTCTTTATTGACTCTTTATTATTTATTCATTATTTAAAGATGAATATTCGCCATAAACTATTTGTCACAGATAATAAAAAAACACTGAAATATTTTAACATTTTACCAATTTAGATTAAATAATGGTATTAATTAAAATTAAGTCGCATTTTAATTTTTTCTACTTAGAGCTCTCACAATTGACATAACTTCAGAATTCAGATTCAAAATTTTATCAGAAAAATCATTTTGCCGAAAATTCAAAGTATACCACTAAATTTAGTTTTTAATCCTCTTTTCAAATGCAAAATCCATTTAAAAAAAATTAATATACAGGGTGTTTTTTGGGTCGGAACAGTTTTACAAGACCAGACCTGGATTTTTTATAATTGTAAATAAAATAATTGATTGGACACCTAAAAGAATATTCACGTGTTAAATATAAAATAAATATACAGTGCGGTTAACAAGTTGTAAGTTGTATTTAATTTTTTTTCTACTTAGAGCTCTCGCAATTCACATAATTTCAGAATTCAAATTTAAAATTTGACCAGAAAAATCATTTTTCCGAAAATTTAACGTATACCTCTAAATTTAGTTTTTGATCCTGTTTTCAACTAAAAGATCCATGTAAAAAAAAATTAAGTTTTTTGGGGTCGGAACATTTTTACAATATTTTTTAATCCAGACCTGGATTTTTTATTTGTAAATAAATTAATTTATTGTACACCTTAACACGTTCAATGCCAATAACGCGCTGGCGCGTCGATACATGACTTTAGCTAGGTGCCGACGACGCTCTCGCGCGTTCAGACTTTCATCGATTATTATCTTGGATTATTTCACTGGCGCTACAACAGGGCTTTTTATATTTTAAAGGCAGGTAACTAGAGGTATCAATTCTCTAATTTTGTTCTTGGTTTTTCGATTTACGACTTTTTGTCCCGATAGGATGTGTATATCTGTTGGCTTTGTATTAAGTGTAAATATCAGTAATAGCACATATAATTCTGCAAATGCTTATTAATTTATCGGATTACTAACCGTGTAAAAATTAAACATTCCCAGATTTCGGTATTTCCCCTATTTTCTAGAGTCGCTAATCGTAAAGCTTGGTAATACCCCGATAATTTCGGTGTTTCCCCTAAATGTTATTTGAGTTCTTTTACATCTCCTTTGGTTATTTTATATTTGAATGGCATAGGGTAAGCATACGGAAGTGCAAAAATGAATAACACTGACGATATTTTACAAAGTGGCTCAAATTCAAATAAAAAAATAAAATTAGATATGAAAAAAAAATTAACAGAGGAAGAACTTTTGAGATTATTAGAAACAAGCGATGAAGAATTTAGTGACTTTCTTGATTCAGACAGTGAATATTTACCAGAATCTGAGGATGAAATTGAAAATACTTTACCTACAGCACTTATTGAGGATACGGAAGATACGGTATGTTACAAAATTAAATGCAAATATTAACTTTTTATTAAAACATATTATTTAATTGTAGCCTAATCTACTCGTTGATGTTGATGAAAGCGATAAATGGAAAGAAAATTTTGATGGTATGAAAAATTTTCCTTTTTTAAAACACCAAGAGTTACTAGTAGAAGTTTCCGATAATAATCCAGTTGACTTTTTTCGGATGCTACTTACAGATGAATGTTTGCAGCAAGTATGTGATGAGACAAACAGGTATGCCGAGCACATTTTCTTATCTAATGCAGGGGCGACACATTCTAGGATTTTCGATTGGAAAATTTTGACTTTCGAAGAACTGCTAGTCTTTTTAGGATTAGTTCTACACATGGGTCATATTTCGTTGCCTAGGATTGAGGATTATTGGAAAAAGAAAGATCCTCTTTTTGCTAATGCAATTTTTTCCACTTTTATGGGCCGGAACAGATTTATGGTCATAATGCGATGTTTGCATTTTAATAATAATCCAGAAGAGGGAGAACAAGTACCTGAAGACAGAATTTATAAAATTAGACCGATGATAAACTTTTTCAATAAGAGAATGGAAGAAGTTTATTATCCTGATCGTAATTTGAGCTTAGATGAGTCAATGGTATTACACAGAGGACGACTTAATTTTAGACAATACTTAAAAAACAAAAAACATAAATATGGGATTAAGTTGTATATGTTGACCGAACCAAATGGTCTAATTTTAAAATTTTTAGTTTATTCTGGAATGTTTGACGATTCAGGTGGAAAAGGACATGTTAATAAAGTGGTTTTGCACCTTTTAGAAGGGAAACTAAATGTAGGCCATTGCGTTTACATGGACAATTTTTACAACAGCTTTGATTTAGCTAAAAATTTACTTGAATTTTCCACTTACTGCACAGGAACTCTTAGAATTGACCGTAAAAATAATCCGGCAGAAGTAAGGCAAGAAAAACTTGCTAAAGGTGCAACAATTGCCCGTTGCCGAAAAGGGGTATTAGTTGGCAAATGGAAGGATAAAAGGGACGTTTACTATATAACAACAGAATGTCAAAACACTTTACAAGAAGTTACAACAAGAAGAGGTCAACATGTAATAAAACCAGAGCCTATTATCAGATATAATAAAAATATGTCTGGTATTGACCGGCAAGACCAGATGCTTGCCTATTATCCGAGTCAACGAAAAACTGTACGATGGCCAACAAAAATATTTATACATGTTATACAGATGATGGCTATAAATGCCCACATACTATACAACAAGTACTCTGGAAAAAAGATTGGTCTTTACGAATTTCGTTTACAACTCGTTAAATCCCTTTTAAAAGTTATTAATTCTGAAGCCAAACTTGTTCCAAAAGATCATTCAGTAACAAAACGAGAGGTAAAGGATGTAAAGGGAAAAGTTATGAGAAAACGCTGTAAAACTTGCAGTCAACAAAATATTCGTAAAGATACAATTTACGAATGCAAAGCCTGTCCCGATACCCCTGGATTTTGTCTGGATTGCTGTCAAATATCCCACAAAGTTTAATGTTGTTTTATTTACTTATAATTTATGTTATTTTGTATTTCTTGTTTTGTTTTGTATTAGTAAATAAATGTTCCTACTGATTTTTATCAATATTATTTACAAAACGCACCAGCGCGTCGAACGGCGTATGTATACAAATACTAGAGTCGAGCGCCACTGACGCTCTGGCGCGTTCACCACCAACCCCTCTTGTATATATGTGCATTTAGTTTAAAAATACTTACTTTATTCGGACTTTTCCAGAAACTAATAAATAAACGTCTTTGTATCAAAAACAGTAAGCGGCTCCTGGTGAAAGCCTACCCAGAATGGACCGGCAGTTAACGTGTTAAAGGATATTTGCGTGCCAAATATAAAATAAATATACGGTGTGGTTAAAAAGTTATGAACCAAATAAAAAAATGGCAAAATAGATAAAACATCCAGTATCTCTGTTATTAATGGAGTAATGCCCATTAAGTATGGTATTTTTGAGATCGCCTAAGTGTCCTCTTTCTACAGTTAGCGTATGTTACTTTCCCAATGAAACACCCTGTATAGCTTATAATAGAAAATCAATTTGGTTTTTCCATCCACATCTATTACATCCTCCAATATAAAAATTATTACCCAAAGAAAATGTTTCCTAACAAAAAATTAAAAAGGGTAAAAGTTGAATATTTCAAAAGCTCCCCTCAGCGGAAGCCAATATGCTAGCCGCAAGTTTTAATTCAGAAATATTTTTTTATGTTGCAACATATATGTTTAACACTAAGTTTTGTTTTATTTTTTGAGAGAAAATAAAAAAGCAGTATCTTGTTTGAAATGCTATTTTTCAAATCGTTTTTAAAATTGCTTAGTCAAAATTCCTAATGATCAGTAAATAATAACAAAAATTACTTGTATTAATAACAAAACATTTTATGATTATATTACCTATCTAAAAAAACTCACTAAAAAATTAATTTTATCTTTTTGGTGTCTCAGATGGCGTAGCTATAAGTGCCCAACGCTTAGCTATTCTACATTCAATTCGTATTATTTTACCAAAAAAACCTAGCCTTTGCACTGCATATTGTATATTTTGCATTGCATTTTCATATAAAAAACCGCGTTATGTATCTCGTCCTTTTTTGAGTAAAGTGCAATATTTAATTTTAGTATTGTTATTAAAAACTTTAATGTGCTATATTGGTATATTAATATCAAGGAGTAGAAACGATTACATTTAAATTGGCAAATTATAACTCCAGTCGATCAGCGCACGACCACGGTTAGAGAAGGCGTTGGATATCAAGAATTCAAAGGAAGATGTCAGCACTGTAGTTTGTTGCTTCGATTTCCAATCAGTTTTGTCAGTACCAACTGAAGAATGAATCCTTTGCCAGAAGAATATCATGGTTAAAGAACCTGAGGAAATGGTGCTCCACAACAACTAATCTATTTAAAGCATCAGTTAATAAAATAATTATAGCCAGAATGATCGCCAATATTCGAAACGAATAGGCACTAAAAGAAGAAGAACTGGATATCGGGGTGATTTTTTTATATTAGACGCCTATCATATTACCACTTCACTATATTTGATATTTCTCACAAACATGGCTATAGTTTTTTGTTGCACGAAGGTATCGCAAGCAGAGGTGTTAATGAAATAGGTACGTGTCTTTGGTAGTATCTAAAGAACCATGCAGGTCAATATGAGCACATATTTTACTCCGATAATTTTCCGGGTAAAAACAAAAACAAGTCTATTGCTTGCTTGTTTTTATATTGCTGTCGAAACTTGCCAATAAAAAGCATAACCCACAAGTTCTTAATAGTTTGGCATACTCAAACTGGGGGTGATGTGATGCACAAAAAATGGAGAAACATTTTAATGTAAATGAAGCTGGAGACAAAGTAAAATGAAGCGAAATACAAATTCTAGAGTTCAGAAAGACCACACAAAATACAAAATAAGGTATAAGAAGTCTTATTTTGACGAAAATTATAATGTCATAAATATTCAAAGAAATAGAACGAGAGTGGCTTATGAAAAACCATATATCATCCCCACCAATAAACCTGATGGAGTGCCACCACTTAAAAAACGTGATTTGTTGTCGCTCTGCTCCTCGGATGCAATACTCAGAATTCACTGGGAGTTTTTTCAGAACGTCCCAACTTCTGCCACAGCTGCCGCTGCTGAAGATAATGATAATTCAGAATTATGTTGATTTTATTATATTTTTTTCATAACACGGAAACAATAATGATTTTATAAGAAAAAAATACTTAAATTAGGGGAGTGCAATTAGAACGAAAAGATACAATGTTTCGGAAAAAATCAAACAAGGTTATATTTTTCTAAAACTTTTTTTGTTAGTTTATATGTTAAAGTAAAAAGTTCTACTCACAAATTTCGCCGCTAATTGTGTATTAATTGTTTAAACAATAACAATTGTTTTGAATAAATAATGTTAAGAATATGGGTGAATTCAACATTTTATTTTGATAAAAAATGTTTTTATTTTAGTTTTGATTATGCTGAAACCGAATCTGACATTACAATTTGCAAATTCAAAATGGCGGATTCAAAATGGCGGATTTTTTTGTAAAAATCCTTAAAAAGCAGTTGTAATATCAGATTTTTTTTATAAAACGTGTTTGTTTACATATATGTGGATATTTTTGAGAGGTTGCTGAACCTGAATCAAATTATGATAATTTAAATTATAAAATGGCAGATCCAAAATGGCGGATAACTTAAAAAATAGTTGTAAAATCATAATTTCTTTACAAAATGTATTTATTTCTACATATATTTATTTTTGAGAGCTTTGATAAATCTAACTTAAATGTTAACATTATAAACTATAAAATGGCGGATCCAAAATGTGTATTTTCTAAAAAGAACATTTTTCTAAAACATTTCTTGTGTTTATTTTTAACAGGTTGTTGAACCTGAATTAAAGATTAAAATTTTAAATTTCAAAATGGCGGATCCAAAATGGCGGATATTTAAATGAAAAACAAGTAAAATCCAATCAAACAAATATGGAATTTCATTCTTAAAAAAAAGATAAACAAATAATTTTCACAATAATATTAAAAATTAAAATGTATTAGAAAGAAAGAACAAATTATTCAAAATCTATCTCTTCAATATTCAAAAAATTGTTGCGATGGGATCATACACAAAAAAGTTATTTTTAGTAAAAAGCTCTGCATATTCTAAAACTTTAAATGCAATCATAAAATATCAATTTTTATCAATTTTGTACAAGATATGTCAATAAATAAAAATTTCAGTTAGGAGTAAAATACCTATATTTTTCATAATACTGAAAATTGTTATTATGGAAAGTTGTTCAGAACTAAAAACGATGTGTCAATATGCAATTACACTCTTCTAATCGAAATATTGTGAACTATAAAGGTACATATTTATTGCGCGAAATATAATTTGTTTACATACTATTACCTCGTATAATATTGATAAAATATAATATTTTTTATTTGCATATTAAGTGTTAGACCATGCACAGCTATTTATGACGAATAACTTTCTTCATAAAATTAATAATAAATCAGTTATCATAAATAGTAAGTGAAAATTTAATGATGTTGGGTATAATTAATTTGAAACAATATTAAAAAAAAATCAAATTTTCGATTAGAAGGATATAGTTGCATATTGGACCAGTTTTTAATTCCAAACAACTTTTCTTTATAAAAATTTTCGATATTGTGAAATATAAAGGTACTTTACTCTTGAGTGAAATTCATATTTTTGACATACCTCGTACAAAATTAACAAAATTGGATATTTGATGGTTGGATCTTATGATATGTACGATGCATAGTATTTTATAAGGAATAATTTTTTTTCGTAAAACTGATATTGAAAAAGTTATCAATAGGTTCCAAGTTACGCAGACATACTGTATAAGAGCTAAAAAAATTTTTTTTTGTTGAAAATTTATTATTGTTGAAGCTTATTATTAAATATATTTTAGGTAAGTTTTACAGAAAAAAGTTTTGATCACTCTGTATATACATTTTTTCAGCTGGTAATTTTCGGTTTTTGTATTACATTTTTGTTATCTTCCTTAGTTTTCTCAAAAAGAAATTGTTTATTTCATTTTTAAACTAAAATAATTCAGTGTTTTTTAAAGACTACATCCTAAGCTTTAAAAAAACGAAAAAAATTGTATTAGATTTATTCAAACTTGAGTAATACCGTCTTAAAGTGTTGGGAATTCTGTAAAACTACGAAGTTTTCAAAAATTACATTTTTTGAGACAGCGTATTATTTGAATTAAATTTTTGAGATTTTTTTTTAATGAAACATCGTTTAGTAAGATGATTGAGAGGTAAGTTGTGCAAATTTGAGAGTTTTATAAGTAAAATTGTATTAGTTACACATTTTTAAATCATTTTTAAACAAAATTCCTGTAAGGCTCACTTTCCGCCCACACCGTACTTATGTCCATACATTTTATTTCTTTTTATTGCAACCATAGGACAGCTTATTTCATCTTCTTTCATGTCCAATTTGTAAAATTTCTTTTGATCCATTAGTTAAAGAATTACATTAAAAAAACTCAACCGTGCACTTCTTCCAACGCTAGTTTACAGTGCGCCAATGTGTGTGAGAAGGGTGACTTTAGCGTTATAAATAAAAAATTACAGAAGCTAGAGATTTAATTTTAGAAAAATCTTTATAAAAGGTTTTTTTCGTAAAATTTTCTGAATTTTTCAATGGTCAAGTCAGTTTTTTTCTAAAAATTATATTTTCGGAGTTATTTAAAAAAACATCTAACTTCGCTGTTCATTTGTTTAATAAAAAATGAAGCACCCACTTCTCGAGTAGAACTTTTTGATATGTTGTTTATTAAACATTTCTTAATGAAATTACAAAAAGTTTTATCTTGTTTGAGTTTTTCCGAAGTGAAAATCTAAATGCACTCCCCTAAATAATTTTATTTGATTTCGATACAAGTACCCTATACTTATGTTAGTATGACATGACTGATCAATTATATTTTTCTCTTTTATCATCTTATTCATACAAATCAGTTGGTGTTTCAAGGTAACAAAGATTTACCACACAGATTTAGAGATTTAAAAACACCATATCAGTGTTTCAGTTATTTTGTACAGATGATTTATATGAACATATAGCTACAAGCACAAATATGAACGCATAATTGACAAATATCAACACTTTATTCAACGTTACTTTAGAAATTAGGCAATGTGTGGTAGGGATGGCGGTTTTTGACAAAACACCGGTTTTCGGTTATACCGGTTTTTTTTTGCTTACGGTTTAACCTAGCGGTTATAACCGGCCAAAAAAAACCGGTTTTTGGAAAAACCGGTTTTCGGTTTTTTTAATCCAATAGGTTACAAAGTTACATTTACAATACACTTTAGTTTGCGATAATCCATTCGACTCGATATTAATATGATCAAAATTAGTACTATCGAAAGAACATGTATTACTTTTAACACGTTTGTATATTTGTAGAATAGATACATTTTAACTAATTTAATACTTCCTGTACGAGTGTATCGTTTTGAAAACGTAGCGAAATTCTTGGAGATTCGTATTCGTAATCAGTAATTCGATATTCACAGTCGGAGCATTATTTTTGGTAATCAGAAAAAGTCATTCATCCACTTTCAATGCCAAGAGTTAAGTGTGAAAAATAGATGATGTGTGCATCTAATTCAACCAGACATTTCTTATGTAAATATTATGATTACAAATACCTTTTCAAGGAAATATTATAATAAAACTTAATAATTGCTTCTGGGAGATGTGAGATTGCACTTTCAGTTTGCTTCTGTATTTTATAAAATAAAATAAAATTTGAATTATGGTTTTGTTTGGAATAATTACTTGAGAATAATAATTATGATTGGGATCCGAAATAATACCTCACCTAATCCTAATCACCGTAAAAACCGAATAACCGGTTTTTACTTTAAAAAGAAAAAACCGGTTATAACCGGGACAAAAAAACAACCGGTAAAACCGGTTATTGCAAAGTAAAAAAACCGGTTTTAGGTTTAAACCGGTAGGTTTTTCCCATCCCTAATGTGTGGGTATCCTTATTTACATGTCTTTGTACCGATATCTAACTGTGGAGCAATGTTGAGGATAACACGCTTTTGAAGCTATTAGACGTAAAATAACGGTAATTATTTACTGTTGACTCACTGCTCCAAGTCTGACAACTGTATATATGGTATCTGCCTTACCTCTTATCATTTTAAAATGAACAATTAACTGCGCTCGGCTTTAATTTTTGTATTTATCTCCTTTAAAAATGTGAGATTTTCACATAAATTTCAAATTATGGCCGCCATGACAGTATGCGCAGATCACTTAGGAATGGATTGATGACAGTTTATTCTGCAATGTTGCCTAATTTAAAAAATTTTCTAATTTCTTGTGCAAAGACGGAAGGTGCTTTATTTTTTATTCAAACATAAACATAATGCTCGTTTCATTCTTTTTTGTCTTTTTCTTCTTATTTCATTCGATTTGCTTGGCCTTGGCTGCCGTAGCTCGTCTCATTTATTACGAAAATAGAAAGTTTGTTTAATTAAAAATAAATATTGTTTATTTGAATGGTTTGGTTGGGTTATGTTTGATCTTTAAGAAATAGGCTACTAAGATTATGTTATATTTTCATTAATAATATTATAATTCTTCTGCAACTAACTTCAATTTGCTATTTGCGCTGTTGCCACATAAATTATCAAACAATATCATCATCATCATCATCATCAGCCTCTCTCAATCCACTGCTGGACATAGGCCTCCCCTGTTTGTCTCCAAAGTGTTCTATCTTGTGCTTTTTGTATCCAGTTTTTTGTTGTCTTTCGTAAGTCGTCTTGCCATCATATTGGTGGTCTTCCTCTGCTACGTTTATCGGCTCTTGGTCTCCATTTAACTAGTTTGCGAGTCCATCTTCCGTCCTTCATTCTGGCAACGTGTCCAGCCCATTTCCATTTTAAGTTACAGCTTCTTTCAATGACGTCTATGACTTTGGTCTTAGCTCGTAGATCTTCGTTTCTAATCCTGTCTCGCAGAGTGGCCCCTATCATTGATCGCTCCATTCTTCTCTGCGCTACTCTTAGTTTTTGTGCGTTTTTCTTTGTGAGCGATAATGTTTCTGCACCATAGCTCGTCACTGGTAGCACGCATTGGTCGAAAACTTTTTCTTCATGTTAGTTGGAATGTCACTCTTAAAAATGTCCCTAAGAGCTCCGTATGCTGCCCATCCTTGTATTATTCTTCTGGATACTTCTGTTGTTTGATTGTCCTTACCTATCTTAATTTCGTGACCCAGATATATATATTTGTCTACCAGTTCTATTTGTTCATTTTGTATTTCAAGGTGTTTACTTGGTACTAAGTTCGTCATCACTGGATTGGTATATAGGATTGGTACTAAGATCAAACAAAAATGAAACAAGGAAATACAGATAGTTTTTGTTCAATAAATAGGCAATTATAATATATTGCCGCAAATATTATTTTCGAAGATTGCTTTATGGTTCTGTTTTGAACTTAAAATAATCAAAATTGTTGGTTTTAACATCTTTCTGCATTTGCATTTATAATATGGGGTATACAAAAATAATATGGTATGGAAATAATTCTGGGAAAATTTTAAACTTGGCAACGATGCTTTCATCCCTTAAGTAAGGGCGGTAGAAGGGGACTGGCTTAGCGTTACCGACGCTAACCAACGCGACCTTTTCGTTCTTTCTTGTTCATACCATGTACCGTGTTAGAGCTAAGCATAAAAAATGGCGTGCGTTGAACCATGTAACATCGGCGTGTTTGAAGCTGGATACATGGCCAAAACCAAAGATGAAGTGATCAAGTTTTATGTTAATCACGGGGTGTTAAGAGGAAACAGTAGCAAAAACGCGTTCCAAGATTGCGGCTGTAATTTTGAATATTTTTTCGAGATATTTGGCACATGTATTCGTAATATAATAAAGAATGGCGGTACAGAGCCCAATTTGAAAAATATATTAATATGTGGAAATTACTCTGTAATTAAATACAATATTAAAAACACGAGCCTGTACCGCAATTAAGAAGAACAAAAAATACACTTTCTTCAAATAAACTTTTTTATCCGATGCCTAGATTTTGTGTCATTTTGGAACTACTAAATTTTTTTAATTCATTAGTAGTTCCAAAATGACACAAAATCTAGGCATCGGATAAAAAAGTTTATTTGAAGAAAGTGTATTTTTTTGTTCTTCTTAATGGCGGTACAGGCTCGCTTTTTTAATATTGTATTTAATTACAGAGTAATTTCCACATATTAATATATTTTTCAAATTGGGCTCTGTACCGCCATTCTTTATTATATTACGAATACGTGTGCCAAATATCTCGAAAAAATATTCAAATATCGTACACCTTAAATGTATTTAAATAATTATCATCAAAATTCTATTGATAATTACAATTTTTGGTAATAATTTTTTTTGGACTTGGCCTAAAAACCCAAAAAGAGGCCAAATTTTAATGATTTTGATGTGGCAAATTATATAAAATGCATAAAAAGTATGAAAAAGGCACAAAAAATATGCGATTACGTCTTTGTTCCGTAAAAATAAATTTTAAATGTGGCAACAGTGCGCATATCTACAACAACTCGAGTACTGCGCATAACTGTAATTTTGGAATTTTCTGATGTGCAACTTAATGAATATAAATAAATAACATCAAAAACCTATTGATAATTACAATATTTTGATTACATTAAATATTATTCTGATTATTTATTCACCTGTCAAATTCTGACGTTTTTGCTTTTTCAGCCAATCACCACGCGTCGTTCTAGCCAATCATTGAGTGTAATACTGATAAAACAGCCTCTTCCTTGATAAAACAGTCTCTTCCCTGATAAAACTTAAGGTACCCTAAATTTAAAAATATAAAATAATTTATCTATAACCTACTTAAGACATTGATCCTAGTTGTCTTAAAAATATTTCACATATGCCCGTATTTACTAATAATACATATTGGTTCACAAAATAATCTTTTCAAATACCACTCGTCCTCTAAATTTTGCTTGATAAATTTTTTCGTTTTCATACTTAAACTTCTTTATTTAAAGGACGAGTGATTTTATCCATTTCGGTTTGTTTTCGTAATTTTACCAAATAAAGAAGTTTTCGTGAAAACAAAAAAAATTATCGATAAAATTTAGAGGACTCGTGGTATTACCTTTGATAATTTACTATATTATTAGTTGTTTGTATTGTCGATTTATGATAATTTACAGTTTTTAATTTTTTTTTGTCTTTTTCATACTTTTTATGCATTTTTTATAATTTGCCACATCAAAAACATGAAAATTTGCCCTTTTTGGGCTTTTAGGAAAAAATAGGCCATTTTTGGCAAATCCGTTTATATCAAATTTTTACCAAAAAAAACATCTAATAAAATGTTCGCAACTCGTAAGCACGTAAGTTTCAATGACGTTTCTTTGCTGAAGAAAACAGTGAACCGGGGAATGATTCACTTTACAAAATTCGACCGATCATTGATCACCTCAATGATCGTTTTGATTCAATACCAAAACGGTCCCGTTTGTGTGCAGATGAGCAAATGTGCGCAACGAAGATGAGTTCGCAACTACGCCAGAATAAACCCCACAAGTGGTGAATGAAACTTTTTATTCTTTGGTGCCTCCTATGGGTTTGCATACTGATTCGAAGTTTATACTGGTGCTAACATTGTCCTTCCAGGGGAACCAGATTTGGGCGCAACGTCCAATGTCGTTGTCAGGTTAGCAAAAGCAGTTCCTCATTTTATGAAACATACAATTTACTTTGATAATTTCTATACGTCACTACCACTACTAGTCTATCTAAGAAGTCATGGGATATATATGCACTTGGCACTACTCGTCGTAACAGAATTCCTAATTCTAACAAAGATAAACAAGCTATTGATTTAAAAATATGAGAATCCAGTGAATACTTGTACTGCATATGGTGTTGACATAACCACAATACATTGGAAGGATACCAAAAATGTAAGATTAGCGTCTACTTACGTTGGGATTCAGCCATTCTCATCTATACTTCCAAAAGGGTCACCACGAAAGATAGCCAGATATGACAGAAAGAAGAAGAAATATTTGGGGCTTGATTGTCCGAATATTATTAAAAGTATTTTATGTCCCCATTTATTATTACTGACTGTTTTATATTTTATTTTCATTGTTACAGTACAATTGGCGCATGAGCGGAGTAGATTTATTAGACGGCTTTCTTGGGCGATATCGCATCCGACTAAAAACAAAAAGTGCTTTACTTTGCCTTTTTTATCACTTTATCGATATAACCTTGGTAAATTCATACCTTCTCTATCGAAGAATTCATGACAAAATTTTAAACCATTCCCAAATTTTTCCTTTATCCAAATTTTCGAATTATTAAATACTTCGAATAGCATAAAAGGTAGCGGTCTCGTTCAAAATGGGAAGTCATTTTTGAGATAAGGAGAGATTTAGAAAAAGTTCCAATCCGAGGCGAATCAAACCAATAAAAGTACTAAATGATTTTCAGGCCATAAAGAAAAACACTGAAGAGGTAATGTTTTCAACGACAGAAAAAAATACAAAGTTGGAAAATATTTTTTTATTAATGTCTAAGTGTATATTTTAAAATGTTTCATACTATAAGCCTGAGTAGTACTGTATCCTAGTTAAAATAAATTAGTTTTCTCAGTTGTACTTCAGAATTCTTTGCAAAAAATGGCAAACTTTAAAGCATTATCCACTTAAACTTCAAATATAAAATTAGATTCCAAACCGCCAGTTGAAAAATTATTTTGATAATGATACATTAAGAAGCATGATTGCATTATCAAGATACTAAATTTGTATTACCAGACTTGTTGCAGGAAATTCCCGAATACATACAAGGTTATTTCAAACAAGTCTAGACGATATCCGCCTCTTTTTCCTTGATAAGTACTATCGACATGTATTTTTAGAAATGGGTAAACCTTAATTAAAAATTACCTTAAGATAACTTTTGAAAAAATAGATGATAGCACAGCGCTTATAACATGTGACCTTTCACAATACATAAATTATTTTATCAACAGTCTTACCGTCACAATAACATTAAGAGAGCAAAAAGACTAATGATATCTACAGACTAGAGATAAATTATAAGTAAAAATATACTGTAATGGTAATACTCTGCTATAAATTCAAGTCTTTGAGAATGCTATGTATAGTGTAATTCAATCCACAATGAAGGTAGCAAGAAGTCAAATATCTGTTACAAAAGAGGATAAAAAGTCTATGAAAATATTATCCCATTTAAAGAAAAATGTGACATCGTGGAAAAGTGTACATGACAACAGCAGTCATTCTCTAATTTTTTACAAGATCGGGCTGCTCTAGAAGGCTTTTTGGCTATAGGTTTTTTATAAAAGTGAAAACCTTGACATCAACACCTAAGGTTGAACCACTAAGTGATATAGACGATAACCAAATCGATAATGAAGCAGAGATTGCAAAACAATTCTTAGAATCTGAAAATGAGATCCACTTAGACGATAGACCAGCCAGAACTTCTAGTGAAGTAAGTCAAAAAAACAAGTCAAAAAAATTGCGACTCCACATTACAAATAAGATTAAACAAAACACATAAGTGGGCTTGTAGATGGAGAATAAAAATAAACGACGAAAAATCAGCCAATGTAACTTTCACAGAATGCCAAGGTGACACACCATCAATATATTACAATAACCATCTAATATCAAAAAAGATAGTGTTCAAGTACTTGGGATTGTATCTAGACAGAAGGTTAACTTGGAAAAAACATATCTGGAATAAACGTAAACAACTGGGAATTGTACTTAAAAAACGCTACTGGCTACTGGGAAGTAACTCACCACTATCATTAAAACATAAACTCCTACAGCATCTGACAGCAACATAGCGATCCTAGAACGATTCCAGTCAAAGACATTAAGAACTATAGCGATTGCCCCTTGGTTTATCTCAGTATTTACAGTGATTTAAAAATCCCTATTTTTGAGGACAGAAGCATATTTTTTGTCATATCTGCTTGACCCAAGGGAAAAATCTCCTAACGACTTAACACAGGAAGAAACCTCAAAGGCACTGGACTTCGCAAAAGAAAAGTATCCCGAAATTGACGTTTTACCAATAATTGTAGTTTTAGACAAAAAGTGTACCTTTTCAAAAACATTTTTTTGAAAACAGTGTCACTTCAAAAGTGACACCGATTGAGTGGTGAAAAAGCCACAAAAGTATTGACACTAATAATATCTTTAATGTTATCGAACAACTACACACAGCCCAAGCGTCTTCAGCTGGCGTTGAAAGAATTTTTTCTTCGTTTGGGCTAGTGCAGTCGAAACTACAGGGGTTGGGTACAGAAAAAGCCTCCAAATTTTTTTTTATTTAAAATGTTTAATACATCTGCTTAAAATGAAGATAAATTATATTTTTGTGTTTTCAATCTTAATTTTGAATATTTTTATGTTTGACGTTTTTTTTGTTATATTAATTTATGTAAATAAAAATAAAAGTTGTCTTAATCATTGTTTTCTTGTTTATTACTATTATTTTATAAATATTTCATTCATTTTGAAAGTATTTAGACTTATAATACTTTGTATCAAATAAACCTGATTTAAACCTGTTTTTTTTTTTGTTTTTTTTTAAGTTTGGTTTTTGCCAACCCTGATTTTATGGCCACCAAATGTGCATTTCACGAGTCTTCAACAGTCTTCGGAAGTTCCTCCAATAGATATCGTGGACATAAGCAACTACTTTCTATGTAGTTATAAGTTAGCCGAAGGAATGAGCATATGTGCTGCAGTCCACAGCATGATGAAAAATAATGTTTTATTAGATATGGTGGAATCAAAAACAGAGGAGCATCATTTTTACCGAGCACAGGTCAACAGTGAAATTACCAAAGCCCTTACCTATTATGTTAAACTGGTCCTCTCCATGGACGGAAGTATTACTGAAGCATCGTGTGAATGCATTGCTGGCAAAGGATATAGAGCTGTATGCAAATATCTTGCTGTTGTGTGATATGCTCTATTAAACCTTAAAGAGCATGGTAAATCAAGGGCGAATATAAGGGGGGGCCGAGGGGGCCCGGGCCCCTCCCGAAATAAAAATAAATAAATGAAAAATGGTTGATGAAGTTAAAAAATACAAGTTAACACAAAATATTGAAGTGGATGGAGATTGATTGATTTTATGGAGATTGATATATACTGTTTGTTGTGCATGCTGGCTGTTCGGAAGGATTTATCCAAGGAGCATAACTGGTTTATAGAGCCTACACTACTATTTTATAGTGGAGATTATCATTGTCAAATGAATTCCAAAATTTTTGAAAAATATGTAATAGAAAAATTGTTAAGACATTAAACAAGAAAAAGGGGAAAAAGCTCGGACTCGGAAGTAGGTGCTAATTATGGTAACCCCTCACTTACGTCCGTGCATTATTCTCCCCTTCCTTTTTTGGGATCTCCCTAAACGGCAACTTTGCTCAGAGTCGTTCTTAACGGAGCCAGTACATTTTACTTACTACCGCTTTAATTTTAGCGATATGGCAACGCTGTGCGGAACGTTCTCGGCGCATGCTGTGTTGATTGTTTTCAGAGAAGCGTCAGTTACAAACTGCAATTAAGTGGTGTTGAGTTTGCTTTATTTGTTATTCGTTTGTTGTTATCCGTTGTTATATAGTTCAGCTCATTTCGTTATGAAGAGACAAGCTTCAATTGAAACCTTTTTTACGAAAAGGCTAAACGTAAGTGAACCTAGTGAAGTTAACTGTGCCGTTAGCAATGATGCTGCGTCTTCTGTTGTTGCTACTACGAGCACCGATCCATTTCCAGTAGCAGAGGACCGTAACCAGTTAGGCTTATTACAAGTAAGAGCAAACAAATATGATATTGGACACTATTGTCAAATCAACTCTACTCAAAGCTTAACAAATGAAGAAAAAAATTCACTGTTAGAAAATGTTTGGAAACCTCCGATTGGATATAAATTTCCTACTATTTCTAGTTCAAACCATGCTAGATCTTTTCAAATGAAATGGCTAGAAGAATTTAAGTGGTTAGCATATTCCGAGGAAAAATCTGGGTCATTTTGTAAATACTGCGTAATATTTTCTCACTCCGAAACTGTAGGAAAAGGAGACCACCAAATGTCAGGGGCATTGGTAAATAAGGCTTTCACTAATTTGAAAAAGGCAAAAGAAGTATTTGGTAAACACGAAAAATGTACATATCACAAACGATCAATTTTGGTAGCTCAAAATACAAAATCTGTTGTAACTAAAAAATCGGAGAGTGTTATCAATCAACTAAATGCTCAAAGAATAATAGATATTAATAGATATTAAAGAAAACAGGAAAAAGCTTATTCCTATAATAGAAAGTATAAGATTTTGCGGGAGGCAACAAATAGCACTAAGAGGCCACCGTGACAGTGGACGAATAGGCTTAGAAGAGCCAGAAAAAAAATGATGGAAATTTCCGATCTTTGCTCAGATACAGGGCTAACAGTGGAGACAATGATCTAAAACTTCAATTATTGAGCAGTGGTGGTAAGAGTATGTACACAAGTTCTTTTATTCAAAATGAACTGATTAGCACGTTTGGTCATTTGATTCAAAGTCAGATTGTCACAAATGTCAGAAAATCTATTTTTTACTCTGTTTTGGCAGACGAAACAACTGACATTAGTCAAGTTGAACAGTTTTCTCTTTGTGTACGGTATGTCGACGACTCATCATATAAAATCAGAGAAGATTTCCTGACTTTTTTCCAGTGTATGACGTTACTGGGTCAGCATTAGCTAACACAGTTTTGGATACCTTGTCAAGCTTAGGGCTTGACCTGAACAAATTGAGAGGCCAAGGGTACGATGGTGCTTCCACGATGAGAGGGCCCTTCAGAGGGGTGCAAGCGTGCATCAAACAGAAACTGCCTCTAGCGTTGTACACACACTGTTCTTCACATACCCTAAACTTATGTTTATCAGATGCAAGTAACATACCTTCTATAAAAAATTGCATGGGCGTTATTAAAGAAGTCTGCGCATTCTTCCATAAGTCAGCCAAAAGAACTGAAGTATTAAAATTAACCATTACTGAATGTTGTCCTGAACAAAAGAAAAAGAAACTTATTTCTTTATGTGAAACAAGATGGGTGGAGAGGCATGACTCGGTGCTTTTATTTAAGGAACTATTGGAACCCGTCAGTCTTTCCCTTTTGAAAATTGAAGAAGAATCAAGTGACTCAGCGCCTAAGGCACACGCTCTAGGTAGTTCTATCACTCAATTTCAATTTCTTGTAAATACTTTTGTTTTGAGCCATATGCTGTCTAAAACACATAACTTATCTGAGAATCTTCAAAAAAAGAACTTAGATCTCACACAGGCTGTGAAAAATGTTTCGAATGTCTTAGATCTGCTTTCAAAAGAAAGGGAAAATGCCGATAACAACTTTAAAGTCCTGTATAGTCAAATACAGGAGCGGGCTGACAAACTTAAGATTAAAGAGGAGGTTCCTAGAATTTGCCGCCTTCAAACAGCCCGCAACAACGTTCCATACAGTACCCAAGAAGAGTACTATCGCCGAGCTGTTTATTTACCTTACCTAGACGATTTTTGCAATTCGCTGAAGGAACGCTTTGAGTCTCACAAGGAAACAGTTGCATCCTTACAAAACATCCTTCCAGAATTTTGTATCAAAACTGATTTCTGTGCATTGGAACCTGCTTTCAATTCCTATGAAGAGGATTTGTCCCATAAAGAGGTTGTGGAAAGCGAGTTCATGCTGTGGAAAGAAAGGTGGAGCCAAGAGAAGTATGAAAATCTTCCCAAGTCAGCCGTAAGCTCTCTTGAAAAATGTGACCAAGATTTCTTCCCAAACATTTATGTTCTATTAAAACTGCTAGCAGTTCTGCCTGTTTCTGTGGCAACCGTGGAAAGATCGTTCTCAAGTTTAAGAAGGCTAAAAACATACTTGAGAAATAGCACTTCGGAAAATAGGCTTAATGGGCTAGCGTTGCTTTCAATCCACAGAGACTTTGCAATAAGCAATGAAGAAGTTCTTGACAAGTTTGCGAGTGTACCAAGAAACCTTGATTTTGTGTTGTAAACTTAAAATATAAAAGTTGTAATAAAGTTGTAAACTTAAAATATTAAATTAAAATAAAAATATACCAATTCTTTAAATTTTTTTTCGTGGGAGTATACCCGAACCCCCCTCTGCTTATTCCATACCCCCCCCGGATTCCCCGGTTATTGGCCCCCCCCCCCCAAAATATTTTCCTATATCCGCCACTGTGGTAAATTATATATAAAAGATACCTGCACTGACCAAAAACAAGTTTGGCATATGCCAAAAAAGCAGACTAGAATTAGCGACACAGAAAGCTGAAAAGATAAGTTTTATTGCTCCAGAGTACAACGTGCAAACAAATTATGCTATGATCCAAGACCACAAGAATATATAAATATGCATGATTTTAATGACAATGTAAGAAATCAGGTTATGAATTATACATCAAGTAGGAAGAGAAGTTTATGTATTAATTTATCTTTTAGTGCAGCGTCTGTTTCAGGTATTGCCAGGGCCGGCCCGTCCATATAGGCGAACTAGGCGGCCGCCTAGGGCGCAAAATCCGCCTAGGGCGCAAAATTAGGGACGTAGTACTTTCTCATGTAGTAGTTGTGTAACTCGCAGAGACAGAAAAATCACTGGGTAATGAAAGGTGAAGGATATTTTATTTTAGTTGTCTTATAAAATAAGAAAACGCAAAACTATAACTTAACGTTAACATTAATTACTCGTTTTGGCAACCTCGCTGAGCGTAAGCCTACTTAGTGGCGCAGTGGTCGCGGCAACCCCACACTCTTCACTTCAGTCAAGCCAGCAGTCATAGCGTGAACAGAATAAGAGTACTAGTCTGTCATTAGGGCGCTGCGTGTTATGCATTTTCACTTTTCAGTTTAGTGTAGTAGTGCAGTGTTGTTGACTTTGTTTGTGCATTGATTGACAGTAGTAGTAGTTGTTAATTTACGATAACAAAACTGCAAAAGGAAGTTTGAATTAACAAGTAAGTAGCTTATACTCTTCATATTTATAATTTTTTTCAGTCATCATATCATATAGGCCATTGTCATATTGTTGTTGTATATAGGCCTAAATCAAATCAAAATTGAGATTGTTTAATTATCATAACTTAAAGAAAACCCCTTGTGAACACTTGCCTCTGTTTCGCCTACGATGCCGATGTGATTGATTAGGAACTGGCTGCTGAGTGCTGGTCATGCTGGCTGCTGTTCTGGGATTTGGGCGAACTGAGTGGTTGTTTAATTTATTTAATATTACACAATATGAATGTTGAATGAATTATTAGTTTTGAAATCCACCTGGACATTTCTAATTTTGCTTCCAAATATTTATCAAAACAAATTATTTTTTGTTGAAAACAGTATAACTTGACTTTTTAAGCAAGAATGACCATTGGATTTTTTTGTAAAATTTTTTAACTTCTAATTTCTATCAAATTGATTTCAAAATTAGGCCTACTTTAAATGTATTTATAAATAATATTAAAATAATAGGCTATTAATGTAATTTTATTTAAGAGAAGTCCTTGCTTCTTGGGGGTGTAATCCTAATTTCATATCTTGAGTAAAGACATTCAAAATTTTTTCATTTTTTCAAAATGAAGTTAGCTTAATCCAATCATTGTTTTCTTTCCAGATATGATGTCAGGAAAACACTCGGGCTCTTGGTTTAAGAAAAGAAGACAGGAAAGAGAGGAGTCAGCAAAAAAAGCTAAAGGGTCTTTTGAAAAATATTTAATTAAACCAAATGACACAACTCTTAGGGAGGAAAGTTATAATGAATCACCTTCCACCTCTGGAAAAACCAACCAGCTCCTACCTCAAGAATATGCTACAGAGAAAACAGATACTGAATCACCTTCTACTTCTGGGGGAATCATCCAGATCCAACCTCAAGAATGTCCTAGGAGGATAACAGCTATTGAACCGCCATCTACTTCTGCAGAAAACAACGAACGTCAACTGCAAGAATTTCAAAATAATTTCGTTGAAATGGACGTTGACGTTACAGATAATGCAGTGGAATTACTGCCGGAAAATTCAATCTCACCCAAAGTTACGCTTGATTATGCTGATCCAGCGTCTTGGGACACTCTAAATATTAATCGCCAAACTTTACGAACCATTTTAGTAGAGCATGGACCTGACCAAGTAAAAGGAAAATTTCCGAAGGGTGTGAATAACAGAAAATTTTCTGACTTTCATTATAGAAGGAGGCTTCCAAATGGTGAATATGTGTACCGAGACTATCTTCAATACTCAAAATCTACCGACAAAGTTTTCTGTTTTTGTTGTAAGGTGTTTGGCGGCATAAATGTCTCTTCTTCATTAGGCAAAAGTGGTTGTAATGACTGGCACAATATGTCGGCCCTCCTTGAAACGCACGAAACATCAAATGATCACCTTCAAAACTTTGAAAAATGGAAAACACTGAAAAAAGCACTTAAAAAAAATTTAACTGTTGACAATGTTTATGAACAAAAAATAAAACAAGAGGAAATTTACTGGCAGAAAATTCTAGAACGGCTGTTTGCTCTCGTCAAAACTCTTGGGTCCCAAAACTTGTCATTTCGCGGCACGACAGAAAAATTAGATGTTAATGACAACGGAAATTTTTTAAAATTTATTGAATATTTGGCCATGTTTGACCCAATAATGAATGAGCATCTAAGAAAAATCAAAAGTGATGTCAACAGGCACACTCATTACTTAGGGAAAAATATACAAAATGAGATGATTCAAACTTTAGCTAATGCAATAAATGCAGATATATTGTCCTCAGTACATACGGCTAAATATTTTTCTATTATTTTAGACTGCACACCAGATGTTAGTCACGTAGAGCAAATGACAATTATTATTCGATTTGTTGAACTACCAAAGTCATCTCTGGCATCCTCAACAGAAGTATCTAGTTATCATCAAGTACTTGTAAAAGAACACTTTTTGGGATTTGTGCCTCTCACTGAAAGTACCAGTGGTGAGTATATGACGGAAGTAGTTTTAGAAAAGTTAAAAGAGATTTCTTTGCCTGTAGAGAATATTCGTGGGCAAGGTTATGACAACGGAAGCAACATGAGAGGAAAAGAAAGTGGAGTTCAAAAGAGAATTTTAGATGTCAACCCACGTGCATTTTATGTTCCATGCTGCTCACACACTTTGAACCTTGTTGTGAACGATGCAGCTTCGTGCTGTGTAGAGGTTACTACTTTTTTCGATGTGGTTCAACGAACATATGTGTTTTTTTCGGCATCAACTCGACGATGGGATGTTTTGCGCCGTCATGTTCCAGCTTTGACATTAAAACCCTTAAGTGATACAAGATGGTCCAGTCGAATTGATGCACTAACGCCTCTGCGGTACCACTTGTCTCATGTGTGTGATGCTTTGGAGGAGATTTCTGAGGACACTTCTCTAAAAGGATCAAGTGGCAGTATTGCGAAGGTAGAAGCACTTGGATTACTTAAACACCTCTCAGACTTCAAGTTTATTGTTGCCCTTGTTACATGGCACAATATTTTATTTCAGGTAAACCTAACCAGTAAGATACTACAAGAAAAGGATTTGAGTCTCCAGAAAGCAGTTAGTCACCTGAAAAAAACCGAAGAGTTTTTGGTTACAGCCAGAAGTGATGTACAGTTTCAGAGAGTTCTGGTTGATGCTAAGGAAGTAGCAGAAGAAGTTGGAATAGAACCAATTTTTGAGAGGGAGAAGGTCCGAATAAGAAAAAAGAAGAAAATGTTTGATTATGAATCAACAGATGAATCAGCAAATGTTGCCAGTGACCCGTCAGAAAGTTTCAAGATTCAATTTTATTTTGCTCTTTTAGACACGGCTGCTAATGCGGTAAAAGAAAGATTTTCCCAGTTAAATACAGTATCTGGTGTCTTTGGATTTTTATACAACATTACTGATCTTAAAAACAAGACTACATCTGAGGTTAAGTCGATGTGCAACAACTTAGAAAAATCATTAGGAATTCAAAAAGATGGACGTTTAATTGAATCTGATATTGATGCTGTAGGACTGTGTTCTGAATTGAAAGCAATTTCTCATCATCTCATCGACTCTATATCAAGCCCTGAAGAAGTCCTAAACTACATTTACCAACACAACCTTGAGAATGGATTTCCTAACATATGTGTAGCACTTCGTATTTTGCTTACGATGCCACTTTCTGTAGCTAGTGCAGAACGGAGTTTTTCCAAACTTAAATTAATTAAAACCTATCTCCGCAGTACAATGTGCCAGGAGAGACTTGTAGGTCTGGCGACAATATCTATTGAAAGTGAGAGAGCAAGACAAGTAGACTTAAAAGTTCTCATTCAAGAATTTGCTAAGCAGAAAGCAAGAAAAGTGCCCTTAGGACTTTAGTTTTTAGCCAAGAAATACTGTTAATTTCTAATCTGTATTTAAAAGTGACTTTCAGTCCGAAGTTAATAGAACAGTAATCCAATAGCAAACAATATTGCAATATGTTAGTCAGTGTATTGTTTAAGACAGTGTTATAAAAGATTTGTAGACTAACTTTGAGTCTCCGTTTTTTATGATGAAAATTATATGTACAGAATTCAACTTTGACCCATTAAACCCATATGCCTTTGGTTAAAGTACGTCTTATGTAATTACATTTGCTTTTTATGAAATTAAAGTTTGTGTTATGTAAAATAGCAGTTATTTTATTTATATATCCCAGTCATTAATCAAAGGTTTATTAAATTAAATTAAATTATTAACATAACACAGAGTTGAAATACCGTGTCCCGGTAAAGTGCTAGTTGAACTTTTTCAACTGTAATGAGGGCGCAAAATTTGTTTTCGCCTAGGGCGCCGCAAACCCTAGGGCCGGCCCTGGGTATTGCTCATGATCACGATTATTTATCAACTTCAGTCATGTAGCAAATGATATACAAACATATTCACGTATCAACAAAAGAGATTAAGTCCATTGAAGAAGCTACACGAGGTCAGAGTAATTCTGCCACCTGGAACCAGGTCAAAGAACAAAGATATATGCGATTAACAGCATCTCACGTTGACACTGTTGCTCACATGACACACAGGAGAAATATAAAATCTTTTGTGAAATTAATTATTGAACAAAAATCTTTTCACTCCAGTGCAACAGATTGGGGCAAAAAATGTGAAAAGATAGCCATCCGTGCCTATGAGCAGGCAACTAGTAATCATGTCACTAACTGCGGACTTTTTGTTTCATTGGACCATCCCTTTTTAGCTGCTTCTCCTGATGGACTTGTTGCATCACTAACTGTGTTACAAGTTAAGTGTCCATACTCACTAAAATATTCAATAATTAATTGTGATAGTTTGCCATATTTCGAAATGAAGGATGATCAATTGTGTTTGAAATCAAATTCAAATTATTACTATTAAGCTCAAACTCAGATGTTAGTCACAAAAAGAGTTAGTTTAGACAACAAAAGAAATTAAATGTTTCTGTAAGTAGAAATAACGATTTAATTCATAATGAAATCATCCCAAAAGCTAAAGAGTTTTTCGACAAATATATGGTTCCAACCTTGGCCGAAAAATACTATTTATAAATCTTCTTCTTTTGGTGCCAATTCATTTTAAATATTGGCTATTATTTTATTAACTGATGCTTTAAACATATTAGTTGTTGTAAAGAACTATTTCCTCGGGTTCCTTAACCATGATATTCTTCTTCTCCCAATTCCTCGCTTTCCAAATACTTGGCCTTGAAGTAATATTTCCAGTAATCTGTATTTAGTGCCGTTTCTCATACCAATATCAAATATTTTATGGTCACCAAATGTGCATTACACGAGTATTCAACAGTCTTCAGAAGTTACACCAATAGTTATCGTTGACCTAAACAACTACTTTCTATGTAGTTATAAGTTAGCAGAACGAATGAGCATTGTAACGGTCACGTTACGAAATTAGCTCTTTAATTATTTTTATAATTATTTTCCCTCGCTCTCTCATTTAAATTCTCTAATTTCTCGTATAGGACTACTGACGTGAAGTCATACCTCGGTGATGGAACGTACTATGTACGCCACCTATCGAGAATTATTTCGTGTTGAGAGAGCTTGACGTTTACCATAGGGAGAAACACATTTCGCTCCTCACTTGACTCGTGGAGCCGGAATAGTGAAGTACCAATACCCAAAATGTTTGTTACAGTTTGTACAGTTCTCAGTTTGTTATATAAATAATATTATAGTTCCCAGCTGTGTCGTGAACCAGGGAAAATGGCAGTCTACTAGGAGTTTATTCCCGCCTTTTGCGGAAGTAATATAAAACCAACATGGGAAGTCCTAGACCCTCATCTACCTGAGAGGAACCTGTTCCGGCTCCAGTGAAGTCACTCTGGAAGTAAGTCGCTTGGGGAAACAAGTTTTTGGGGTATTCCAGCTCCTTTGCGTCTTGGCACCTGGGCCTACAGGAGTCATGGGGTCGCACCATCCTGGTGCTCATTTTCAAGGATGCAACCGCAACCTAGATGGGTTTCTTTGGGAACATTTAGTGATGTGTTTTTAGTAACTATTGTTTTTTTTGCATTTCAGACTTTCGGTTTAATGCACTATGTTTCTTTTCAGATTTAGTACCTTTTTTTATGACATATTTGTATTGTATTAGGTTCCCAAACTTATTTACGATCATATGGTACGTTCGAGGGGCGGATAACTACCTTAAATCTGTGTACACTTTGGCCATAAATCCCTTTAAATCTTATTAAATCTCTGCTAAATCTTGTATTTCAAGCAAAAATCTTATTAAATCCCGATAAATCTCCTTAAATCCCATTAAATCTCTATAAATCTTCTTGAGTTGTCATAAATTTCATTAAATCTCAAAAAATCATTTTAAACCCCATTAAAACTCAAAAAAATCATTTTAAATTCTCATAAATCTTTGTTCTAAAATCATCTTTTTCCCGCTCTTTATCATGAACTGTTTTCGTAACGACGTCACGTGACCACGCGCGATCGTGATGTGGGGGTGGGGTAAGGGATTCTTCATTTTGCTATTTTGTTTGTGGTCTATGCAAGTCTAGACAAGTTGCATTCATATGCTTTTGACTCTGGATTATATCATTGTATAAAAGCAAAGATTATATGTAATATTTTGAGTGTACTGTATTCTGTGTTGTGTATCTAAGTATATCGGTAAGTGCAAAATGAGTTTATTATAATTTTTCGCTTTTAACCGACCTCAAGAAGAAGGAAGGTTTTACATTCGACATGTATGATATTTTTTTATATTGTTTGTTCGCGCATAACTTTTTTCGGGGCGCACCAATTTGAATGAATTTTTTTACTATCGGGTTCAGATTCTCTTACAGATGGTCCTATATGTTTTTTCTTCGATTGTCCGGTCGTTTTTTGGTAATATAGAAAGATGTGATTTTTTCGGCTATTCAACTAATATTTTTAAATGCGTTTCTCTGATTTTCTCGAAAACTGTATCATTTGTTGACTTGAAATTTCCAGCATAATATAACATACTTTTACAGTTATTTATTGGTAAAATAATTATTTCAGAACACTGGGTTGCTGAGGGGTGGGGATGAATACTCCTAATGGGGGTTTGCAAATTTATTGGAATGTAGGTATTCCACTTCTTTTCTTGGATTTTTTATTTTATTTTAGGACACGTATGCATTTTTTTTGCATTTATTGAAAGATGTGATTTTTTCGGCTATTCAATTAATATTTTTAAATGCATTTCTCTGATTTTCTCGAAAACTGTATCATTTGTTGACTTGATTTTTCCAGCGTAATATAACGTATACTTTTACAGTTATTTGTTGGTAAAATAATTATTTCAGAACACTGGGTTGCTGATGGGTGGGGATGAATACTCCTAAATGGATATTTGCAAATTTATTGGAATGTAGGTGTTCCACTTCTTTTCTTGGACTTTTCATTTTATGTTAGGACACGTATGTATTCGTATGTAGATACAAATGTTTCATGAATTATTCCATAAATCAATGACATTCATAATAATACAGAATGGTGGGGGATGAATCCGCTTGACAGCGAACTTATGTTTCTCGGAGTCTATTTTTTAATAAAAAGTTTTGAATTGGATATATGTATCATTATAAGAATATGTGTACATTCATTCGCAATTTGTTGAACACTTTGTATCCATTGTTATATTAAGCAAGATAGGTGAAACTGGAGATAAGCGAAGATCAGACGGCAATAAATAACAGAATCCAGTATTCGCCAAAAACCAATCAACTTCTGGGTTTTACTCCACCTTTAGATGAAAACGGTTGTCCTATTTTAAATGCATTTCCTTTTAACTCAATCAAAGACATCGAACAGTATTTTAAAAACGAAACAAAATCCAACTACATTAACATTGTCATTTGCCAGCCGTTAGTTGATAAGGCACCTAGCTTTTGTTTGTGTGTATATGGGACAAAAAATAGATTTACCGCTGATGATGTTAGCAAAAGATGGAAATATCTTGCTGCACAAGCTAAAGAGTATGGCATTACCATAGAAGGATTTTCTACAGACGAAGACTGCCGAATGCTTAAAGTAATGAAGAGAGAGCTTGGATTGCCGAATTTTGGAGATTCAAATTGGTTTTTTGCCATGAGTCACCTTTATTCACTCAAGATACTATACATATTGGTACCAAGTTGAAAACAGTTTTTCTGAAACCGTCAGTAGTGTTACAAATAGGAAACTTCCAGGTTACTAGTCAACATCTCCAAACATTGATAGATTCTGTGTCAAAAGATAAACATTTACTTTCACGTTCATTTTTAAACCCCACAGAAAAAATGAATTTCGACAGCTTCGATAAAATCACCAATGAAAGAGTTATAAATGCATTACTTCAACACGTTCCCGATTCAATAGCAACTAGAGCTTTTTTGAAGGTATCTCGTTTCATCCTAGATGCATTTTTATGTAAAAATTTAGCACCTCTAGAAAGAGTTTTTAAAATGTGGGCAGCAACGTTTTTTTTTCGTATATGGCGTTATTTAATTTCAACCGACAAAAACTTAAGTTTAAGCAAGAACTTTATAACACTGAATTGTTATACGTGCATCGAAATAAATGCACATTCTTTGGTGCAGTACATAAGGAGATGCCGAGATTCTACATTTTATGTTAGTTAAGTTAGTAGTTAAGTTTTATCCATGGCTTTTAAGTAGCCAGCCGTGCGAGAAGAAGTTCAGAGAACTGAGATCATTGACAAGTACATTTTCCACAATAGTTAATTTTTCACTATTTGAAGTCCTTCATCGTCTAACGAGAACTGAACTACTAGGAAAAATTTCTCAAGAAACTGGTAAGGAACTTATAATTTAAATAAATTACTTAGGTCCGGTTTCACCACCAACAAATAAATCGATGAATAGCTATTCGTCGAATAAAATTTATTAGACGTTTAAATTTATATTTTGTTTCAATATAATTTTGATAATTTAAAGTTAAACTCGCGAATTTACGTTCTTCTAAATATTTACAGCCAGATTAACCTGCCAATTTACTCGAAGAGTAAGTATTTTTTTGATAAATAAATAAAATAAGTCTTATTTGACGTTAGTAAAATGGAGAAATGTCAGTTTAATGGTCGAATAACTTTAATCGTAGAATAAACTACTATTTGTCGTTGGTGAAACCGGCCCTAAGTTACATACATTACATAGTTACAAAATACCTGTACAAATTTTTGTTCATTCTACTGTCTTTACCTGCATGAAACAGGAAGGTACCTAGTACCTACTTAGATATTATGTAAATTCTAGATGGATATAAGTTTGCCCGAGAAAACATCAAAATGGGAGATTGTACTCTGTTTGATCCTATGTTACATCCTTTACCATCAGAAGAGCTACTTCAAACGATAGATGAAGCTATGAGGTATGCTGAGTCAATGTTTTTGGAAATGGGCGTATCTATAGAAGACAAATTATGTTACAAGCCTATTTTGAAGCCCAATATCGAATTAAATGTGGACCTGGAAGTCGATGAAGATTTAGAAGCAACTGAAAATACAGAAGAACGCTCCGAGGAAGGTATGAATACTCGATTAATATATTTAAAATATCAGTCAATACTTTATTCCCCAATTTAGGTTAAAGCAGTTATTAGGCGGTGGTTAATTAATTACGTAGAGGACATTTGAGCGTAACATTTTCATACGATTTTCATATATACTGCAATGTTTCAATCTTTTTTAAAAATAAAATGCCCATTTTTTTTAGAATCACCTTTGGAACCGCCAACCCCCTATTCTGATACATGTCTAGAAGAAATGAGTGATGACGAAGAAACAATAAATCTTTTGAGAAGTAATATGCTCGGTAATATGTATTCGTCTCAAGGAACGCTGGACTTAAAAGATTTTAGTTGCGAGAAAACGGATGCATCCACAGTTTCGTCATTTTTAAACATAACTCTAACATCTGGAAAATCCAAGAGAGTAAAAAAGTCCACTCTTTGTTGGCTTTTCCAGGATTCAGTGGAAAAACTGAGCAGTGACCGAATCTTTCGAGTTAGAGGGACCTCTATAGGAAATGAGAAAACTACTAAAGGCTCGGTTCAAATCAATGGCAAGTCATCAAGCAACACTAAAAATAAAAAATCCACAAAAATAACTTACACTACAAAAAGAAGAAAAAACTTGAGATCAGTATCTACCTCGGTATCCACTTCCACCTCTGAAGACGAAGACAAAATATCTTGCTCTGAGCTTCTGGTTGATGATAGCACGGACATCGAAACATTCAGCGATCTTGAAGAGCGAGATTTCACAGTAACCGAAGAAACAAGCATTGATTTGCAGATAGAAAAATACTATGCAGTATTTTATGATGCTCCCAAAGGGTGGATTTTAGGGCGTATACTGCAATTAGGAAACACTGCAAGAATTAAATTCTTAAAAGAAGAATTACAGAAATTTATTTGGCCGAAATCCGAGGATATCCAAGAGGTGGACAAAAATTTCATATTTTATGGGCCTATTGAACTTAATGGAAATGGCCCATATACCATTAAACGCGAGGAGCAGTTAAGAATTGAAAAAAAAAATCAGGAGTTTTAGAGTTGATATGAAATAACCTATTTATTTAGCATGATGTTTATGTTTTGTTAAGTGTTCGCATCTTTGAATGATTTAATCAACAAAACACTTAAATCTGTTTAAATCTTTTTAAATCTGTTTAAACCTTTTTCAATCTGTTTAAATCTTGTTAACTGCGTTTAAATCTTGTTAAATCATTATATTAAATTTTAAATCTCTCCAGAATTTCGCTAAATCCTTTAAATCCCTTTAAATCTTATATGAAGATTTAATAAATCGCTTAAATCTTATTAAATCAAGGATGATTTTAAATCTGTGTACATATTTTATGGCAGTTATCCGCCCCTCGGGTACGTTACATTGTGCACAAGGTAATAAGCCTAGAAAATTAGGTTTTGTATTTTATTATTGGTTTAATATTTATTTTGTAATATTACTTGCTTGTTCCCCAAATATTTTCTTTATTCGCTTTATTTCGTTTGTTCGGTTAATTCGTCGTTACTTTATTTCATCGCATTTGCTCGGTTAATTTAGGTCATTGTTTCGGTATTTATCTTAGCTTCATTTTTATAACTTGTATTAATTCATTTTGCTTAATTCATCATGTATTTTCTCTTCGTCAGGCTTGTGCCTATTTATTTATATATTAGTCATATTTTTCGGGTTTTAATTCAGTTGTACGTGCAAGCGTACTATAACCATTGGGTAGAAGTCTCATGTGAGTTGTACCCTATATGTTAGTAAGAGGTACTTATACCTTTAAGTTTTGTAACAGGTAACATTATTGTTATTATCTTAGACAAATATAGCTTTTATATAACATATGTCATTTTAGAGTCACATTATATTTAATTTGTCTAACTCAGAGATTGTTAAAAATCTGGTAGTTAATTTTAATAAATGTTTATTTATTTTGTATATCATGAATTTTATTATTCCTTTATGTTCATTATTACAGATTTAATATATTTAATATTTGACAGCAGTATAAGATACCTGGGAAAATGATCGAAGATCATTTTCATGGCGCCCATGATTTGTTAGATTTATTTATCTTGTTCGTCTTTAGAAATTATTCATCTTCATTCCTCTTCAGTACATTATTCTTATTTTATTAGTTCACCTTTTAGTCATCATTACTATCCACTTAGAGCTACTGTTCTTCGACAGGCATGCAAACGAGCCGTGTCCATCCTTAAGTGTCAAGTTGTTCTCTTGCATCTCTTATTAGCCAACTCTATTCAGTTTGCCTCTGTCTCTTCATATTTCTACTTCTTTCCCTTTTAATATCCCCTTCTCTTCACTTCTACATCCTTCCACTTTCCTCCACTAATACTACTGGAAAGTAGTATTTTTCCTACTACGGCTTCACCGCTGAAGCCCCTTCATTTTTATTTTCATAATAGCCACAACTATTTAGTTATTTAGTTTGAATTTCCTTACTTCTGTTGGAGTATATCTTTCTTTTCACTTTCACTCCAACAGAAGTTTTCTTATTTTTGTTATAGCATGTGTACCTGAGTCCACAGAAAAGGCTACAGTATAACGGAAAATATTTTTTATTATCTATGGTGGAGTCAAAAAAGATCATGGAGCATCATTAACAACATGTTGATATCAAGTTAACAGTGAAATGACCAAAGCCCTTACGTACTATGTAAAAGTGGTCCTCTCCATGGATGGAAGTATAACTAAAGCATCTTGTAAATGTATTGCTGGCAAGGGATCAGTGATGTGGGAGGGAGGGGATATGACATGTGGTGAGGTAGATGGGATCACTTCGGCCATGTTTTACGTCTTATTGACAGTTCCTGTTGTTTGGTTTATTTGTGAATTAAAAAAATATATTTTATAAAATTATTTTGAACTTATTTTTGTTGTGTTTTTGCAGTGATTTTATAGTGACAATAGTATGCCGTCGTGTGCGTTCCCGTTGTGTAACTATAACGCTCGAATGAATAAAGAAAACTCAACTAAAATCTCCTTACATTGGTTAGTATGTAAGCATAAACAGTGGACAGGGCGGTATTACTTCGATTTTAGTGATAATGCATGTAAAAATAACTTTTAATTGTAAATACACAGTTATGTTTTAGTAAATATGATACGTAGAATAAATAATATAATGAAAACAATAAAATAAATACTTAGTTTACCAATAAAGCACGAATAATTAATTTTTTTTAAACAATTATGTATGGCTCAATTAGTTAGTAATATTTTTGAAGAATGGTGTATATACGCATGTTTTATTAAATATGATAAAAATAATAAGCAAAATAAATCAGTTTAAAACAATATAAAATTTGACATATAGGTATAAAAATGGGTGGTGACTCTAGAGTTTCATTTTTTTTTTTGTTTTTAACGTATGTAAATTTAAGCTACTATAATGTCACAAAAATTTCTTGTTTGTTCCATCAGAAATGATTTTAATTTCTTTTTAAATAGAAGAACATTCTTAATATTTTTGATATCACTGGGGATATGATTATATATTTTTGGGGCTAGAAATAGAAAACTTCTTTGACAAAAGGACTTCGTCATTTTCGGAACCATATACAGGTGTTTGCCTCTTGTATCATGCTCATGTGATGGTAAATTGTTGTCTGTTTTTATGGTGTGATATTTTAAAGACACACAAAGTAAGTATAACTGTTTCAAGTCAAATATATTACTATCCTTATACAGGGTGTCCCAAAAGTAGTGGAACGGTCGAATATTTCGCGAACTAAACATCGGATCGAAAAACTGGAAAATACGTGTTCAATCATTTTCAAAAATCTATCCAATGACACCAAACACCAACTCCCAGTACACCCCCTGGAGGTGGGGTGGAGGGTAACTTTAAAATCTCAAATGGAAACCCCCACTTTTTATTACAGATTCGGACTCGTCATGAAAAATGAAGCAACATCTATTCGAAACATTTTTTAAAATTGTTGATAGATGGCGCTTTAATTGGAAAAATACGATTTATTAGCGCCATCTATCAGCAATTTTAAAAAATGTTTCGAATAAATGTTGCTTAATTTTTCATGACGAATTCGAATCTGCAATAAAAAGTGGGGGTTGCTATTTAAGATTTTAAATTTACCCCCCACCCCGTCTCCAGGGGGTGGGTTGGAGGGTCATTTTTGGTGTTTATCGATAGGCTTTCGAAAAATATTAAAAACCTGTTTTTTGGCTTCTCATTTGGAAGTGTATTACTGGAGATATTAGACCGTTTCTATAATTTACCTATGGTGTCAGGATAAATCGTTTTTCCCAATTATAGCGCCATCTATCCACAGTTCTAAAAAATGTCTAGAATAAAAGTTGCTTACTTTTACGTAACGAATCCAAATCTGCAAGAAAAACTAGGGGTTTCTATTTGAGATTTTAAAGTTACCCCCCACCCCACCTCCAGGGCTTGTAGTGGGGTTGGTGTTTGGTGTCATTGGATAGATTTTTGAAAATGATTGAACACGTATTTTTCGGTTTTTCGATCTGATGTTTAGTTCGCGAAATATTTGATCGTTCCACTACTTTTGGGACACCCTATATATATATATTTTCATTTGTTTGATATATATATATATATATATATATATATATATATATATATATATATATATATATATATATATATATATATATATATATATATATAAAGTACTGAGATAACAGCTGGGAAAACCCTGGTACTGAGGAAGCAATGAAAGACTGGTGCTTCAAAGTGAGTGCCTTTTATTTTGGTCAAGCTTTCGCCTATTGTTTTTAGGCTTCTTCAGGACTTGCTACAAAGAAGAACATTCTTTATAAATATGCTTAAAGATAGAACAAGCAATTCTTACCGAAATAGGTGCACTAGTGCTCAGTGAAAATAAGGATACATCTTTTACTTTGCCTTTTTTGTGTATACATAAGTAATACAGATACTTTTGTTGTTATTACTTAGCTAATAAAACCAGATATCGAAACTGAGTCAGATCCTCCATTATATATATATATATATATATATATATATATATATATATATATATATATATATCAAAATATATATAAAATGGACGTTTATATATATATATATATATATATATATATAAGATGTAGATCTTTGAAACACACTCAGTGAACCAAAGATCCAAGGTTATTGGTTTAACGACCACTCGTACGAAATCAAATAGATGAAATAGAGAATGTGGAAAAATCCCCTTACGAACAATTCACACATCCACCATTTCGGGCTGGGAAAAATTTTTTGAATAGAATCAAAGATCCAAACACCAGTTCTTAGAAATGTGTTTCGCCCTCTTCAACCTCTCTTTACCGACGAGCCCAGAGAGGTTGAAGAGGGCGAAACACATTTCTAAGAACTGGTGTTTGGATCTTTGATTCTATTCAAAAAATTTTTCCCAGCCCGAAATGGTGGATGTGTGAATTGTTCGTAAGGGGATTTTTCCACATTCTCTATTTCATCTATTTTATATATATATATATATATATATATATATATATATATATATATATATATATATATATATATATATATATATGTAAGCTTTGTGAATGTTTGGTATTACAATAGGTACGCAACGCAGCCAGCAGCTTATTTCCAAGTGACGCACTTATTCAATGAATTTGATATTTGTCACTCTGTTTTAATTTAGCTATTGTCAGATAGATAAAATAATTTGTTAGATTTTTGGAAGCATAAACTTTTAATTGTTGATTCTCTATTTTTAGGTTTGTATAATTTGTTAGCATATAATTTTGTAATTAGTAATAAACTCTATTTTTAGACAATCAACTTTTGTTTTGATGCACCAAGGAACATTGTATATATATATATATATATATATATATATATATATATATATATATATATATATATATATATATTCATATAGTGTGTTCGACCGTTGAACAGCGAGTATGTGTGACAGTGCTCTCTCCCAAAAATATTGAAACGAGGTATGTACAAGCTACTTTTAATTTAAAGAATCTTTGAATGCGATACTAATAACTACATTGAAGAGATTGAGTTTAATAAATCATCGCAGATATATTAAATGTGCATAAAACAAATCCAGAAATTCTAAAAAATATAAAAATTTTAACATTGATTGTTTAATAATTAAAACAGTAAGTAGCACAATAACCTTGTACAAAGTAAACAACGATTTTTATAACCAAAACATTCAACTACTAATAATTTCAATAAAGGTGACCATACACTAAAAACATTTAATAAAATAAATAATATTATAATGGGAGAAAGTGCAACGGTACAAGATATACTAAATGAGATAAAAATAAACAGAACACGAGATAAAGAATGCTATAGAAGCATCTGAAGCCAGATTACTTATGGAGATAGCAGATCTAAAAAAGAGAAATAGCAAACTTGAACAAGAAAATCAGAAATTAAAACAAGAAATAGAACAGATAAAACGAGATAACAATAAAAATAGTATTGTAGTTTTTGGACTACAAATAACTAAAAAAAAAACTTACAGTGGAAGAGATCTGTGCACATATATTTTCATTAGTGGAAATCGAACTCCAACCGGTAGATATAAAAGATTACTATACCTTAGGAAACAAACCTAATAGTCCATTAAAAATAGAATTTCTACACTACTGGATAAAGAGCGAAATCTTACAAAACTGTTATAAACTAAAAGGAAAAGAGGTTTCCATCTCACCAGTTTTAACTAAGACACAGCAATTGGAATCAAAAACGTTAAGAAAACACTTATTTTTGGCTAAACAACAAAATAAAGAAAATTGCTATATAAAAAACAGTAGACTGTATATAAATAATAAAGCCTATACAGTAAAAGATTTAACGGAAGAGGAGGAAGAAAACAACCAGAGACGTTCAAACAGTGCTCCGCAATCCCCATTACCAGAAACAACCGACGGTGTGGAGCTCACACACCCATTACAAACAACTACTTGGAAAGAAATTTCTAAACCAGAAGGTATGGCTGACATAAAAGCGACACCAACTACTTCGGAAAACATAACTAAGCCTTATACTCGTCTTAAAGATCAAAGAATACGAAACAATTCAACTTCTTCCCAGTCCAGGAAATAATTACATATAGGTACTTACTGCTAGTAATAACATTGTAATTTGTAAAACAGGTTTGCCCTTTGTTATCGTTGTTTAAATATACTTTTTAAATATCGTATCTATAGATTATATATTGTTAATTTTAATATTTTTTTATATATTATTATCTTATATTATATTTAATAGTTGGTAATCCATTATAATGGATCAATTTATAAGAGATGTAGATTTTGAGCCTTTTGATAATCACGAAATAAATAAAATAGTGCAACTGAGTGAATTTATCAAACCGGAAAATAATCAAAATAACTTAAAAATTATTCACCAAAATATTAGAAGCATAACAAAAAACATTGATGAGTTTAGCACAGTGTTAAGTCAACTAAATTCAGACTTTGATTTGATAGTACTAACTGAAACTTTTAAACTATGTGATGCACAATATTACGATAATAACACTGTTCTACAAAATATTTTTTTCTGGGGTACTGATGATTGATCCCAAATGGCCTTTTCGTTCTAAATCAGAATCTGTAATTTAAATTGCTCTATCAGGCACAGATTTTGAGATATTTAGTATTTTATGGTAAAATTCAGGTAAAAATGACCCTAATTAAAATACAATTATGTAGGATAATATCTACCTGGTAATTTCTACCAAATTAGTAACCAAGGGCAAAAATATACCTAAAACTATATTTTCGGGATTATTATAATCCTCACAACACAATAGGACATACAAAAGAGAGGGATCTAATAATAATAGCACGAACTTTCGACAAGGCGGAGGCGGTACCTCTAACCCAGTGCGCATGGCAGTTTATAAAACCTAATGTAACAATATGGGTGGGGTTAGTTTCATCTAATTCGTTCTTATAGAAAGTTGTGAAGTGTGTTAAGTGTCCGAGAAAATGTCGTCACGTTATAAGTGCCGCAATAACCCAGACAGTTTCTGCTATATTTGTGGTGAATACATTTTTGAAAGACACAGAAAACAAATGTCTCCAGTTGTACATAAAGCCTACAAACTATATTTTGGTTGTGCCATTGGTGATCAGGATAAAAAATGGGCGCCACATTTTTGTTGTGCGAACTGTTATGTGAAGTTGATACAGTGGTGGAATGGAAAACCTGTTTCGATGGGCTTTGGTGTTCCAATGGTATGGCGCGAGCCCAAGGATCATGTTACAGATTGCTACTTTTGTCTAACAAATGTACGGGGCTTTACTAGCAGGAAGTCTAAACAACACATAGGATACCCCATAAACGTACCTTCTGCTATACGACCAGTACCTCATAATGCAGAAATTCCTGTACCACCAGTTCCCCGTGATGAAGATAAAATCCGTGGTGTAATTGAGAATATGCCAGAAACAGAAGCAGAAACACCTTTGGACACTTCTGCGAAGGGAAATAACTCAAAGAATGAAGAGCCCTTGTCTGCATCAGACCCAACATATGAGCCTTCTAAACACGTAGTACCGCATCTTTTGTCTCAGGGTGAATTGAATGACTTAGTCAGAGATTTAGGTCTAAGTAAGAGTAAGGCAGAGCTTCTGAGTTCACGTTTGCAAGAATGGAAGCTTTTACAGCCAAACACACGTGTAACAGTTTATAGAGACAGAGAGCTTGATTTTGTCAAGTTTTTTGAGAAAGATGACATCATGACCTTTTGTAAGGACATCAGAGGCCTAATGACAGCCCTGGATAGACCATATAAAGCTTCTGATTGGCGCCTATTCATAGATGCATCTAAAACAAGCTTAAAAGCTGTTTTACTTCATAACGGTAACTTAATATCTTCGGTTCCCGTTAGTTATGCAAGTTTGACGAAAGAATCATATGGTGTGCTTCAACATGTATTAACAAAAATTAAATATCAAGATCACAAATGGAAAATTTGCGGAGACTTTAAAATAATCGCAATGATACTTGGCATGCAAGGAGGATATACGAAGTACTGTTGTTTCTTATGTGAGTGGGATAGTCGTGCTCGAAAAGAACATTTTGTAAGAACAGTATGGCCAACCAGAAAATTAATAGTTGGAGAGAAAAATGTGACGAATGAATCTCTTGTTGCCCCTAATGATGTAATTTTACCACCGCTCCACATTAAACTGGGTTTAATGAAACAATTTGTGAAAGCAATGGATAGAAATGGCCAAGGATTTGCTTACCTCATTACCAAGTTCCCCCGCCTGTCTGATGCAAAAATTAAAGAGGGTGTGTTTGTGGGACCACAAATAAGGTATCTGATGAAAGACGATAGTTTCGACACACTTTTGTCTAGAAAAGAAAAGCGTTCCTGGATTGCGTTCAAGAAAGTATGTAAGCAGTTTTTGGGAAGACATCGTTCTGAAGACTATAAAGATGTAGTTAAGGAAATGTTAAATGCATATAAAGATATGGGATGTAATATGTCTTTGAAAGTTCATTTCATGCATTCCCATTTAGACTACTTTCCAGTTGATTGCAGCAAAGTATCAGATGAGCATGGAGAACGCTTTCATCAAGAGATAGCGGCAATGGAAAAAAGGTATGAGGGAAAATGGCAACCGTCAATGCTTGCAGACTACTGCTGGAATCTTAAAAGAGACTGCGACGATAAATACAAAAGAAAAAAATAAAATGTTGTGAAATTATGTTTTTCGATCTTTGTATATATTCTATTAGTATTAAAAAATATATTTTGTAAAAACTTTTTAGTTTTCATGTTAAATATACAGCAGTTAAAAACATACGTAAAATGTGTATTATTCTCATGTGGGGTATCTAAGGAGGAAAGGTGTAGGGGGCACAAATATTTTTTTTTATTTTTTTTTAAATATATTTTCGTAATATATAATAGCTGGCATCAGTTAACCCGCGTATAGTTGGTCCTGCCTTAAAAAGTCTTTCATTCCACTGGCGTATTTTGTAAAATAATGGATCAAACAAAAATTCAAATTACTCAAAAACGGTGCCTGATAGAGAAATTTTGAAAGTAAATCTGAATTTAGGAGACCAAAATCATTGATAATCAAGTGCCAGATAGTCAGAAAAAAAGAAAAAGTTTTTTTTTGTAGAACAGTGTAATGAATACATATTCTTGTATAGTGATTCAAACTTCAATAGGAATGACGGGGTGGCAGTATATATAAAGAAAACCATTACATTTTCGCATAAAAAGGTAATGATTGGGCATTCTCAAGCAATCGAATTACTTATTCAATTAGAAAATAATAACAAAATCCTAGTTACTTGTCTTTATCGTTCACCATCTGGTGATGTGGAAGAATTCATTCAATACTTAAAACAATATTTAGAACAACAAAAACAAGAACGGGGAACGAATCATATACTACTCGGGGACATTAATATTAATATTAAGGATACAAATAACGAACATGCTTACGAATATCTTAACTTGATGTATGAATACCAATTTGAATCTATGGTCAACAAATATACAAGAATACAAGGAAAATCTAAAAGTTGCATTGATCATATTTTTTTAAAAGCACAGGGAATTCATGGACAATCTAAGTCAGCAGTAGTGGAAACTTACGTTACTGATCATAAAGCGACTGTTATTTGTTTACCAGTTAACCTAAAAAATAGTTATAAAAAACTAGTCAGAGAACAACACGTAATCAATCACAAAGAACTAAAAAAAGACTTAGAAAGTTATGATTGGTGCGAATATAATGCCTCAAAAAATGTTAATATTAAATGCAATCTATTATGTGAAATTCTAAATAAACTTATAGAAAAAAACAGTTATATAAAAAAACACAAAAGACGGGAAATGAAGCGTCAAAGTTGGATAACTGCAGGACTGGTTAAATCCATAAACACAAAAAATCTTTTGTATCGTAAACATGTCAAAGATCTTGACAACGTTAATAAAAAAAAAATGAGTATTTAAATTACAGAAATCACCTGAATATATTAATAAAAAATGCTAAGAAAAATTACTTTAGAAATGAAATTGAAAAAAACAAGAATGTTTCCAAAAACTTGTGGAATATTGTTAAAACTTTGACAGGTAAAGAAACTGAAAAAAATATTACAGAAATAATTACACAAGAAGAAACTACTGTAACAGATGGTGGAGCTATCTCTAATTCTTTTGCTAGTTATTTTACAGAAATTGGAGAATCTTATGCTAAAAAAATAATACCACCGACATCGTATCTCCCTAAATATAACAACGTGATGCATTCTATGTATTTAAGACCGGTCTCGGAAAGCGAAATTGAGGGAATTATTAAAACACTTAAAACGAACAAATCACCCGGTATTGACAACATTAGAACAGAAACAATAAAAACTATAGATAAACAAATCACCAAACCGTTGATGGATCTAATAAATTTAATATTTAAAAATGGTGAATGCCCAGACAAATTTAAAGAAACGGTAGTAATTCCTATACACAAGAAAGGAGATAAACTAAGTTTGTCAAACTACAGACCAATTTCATTAATCACTACTTTAACAAAAATCTTTGAAAAATGTCTTAAAATCAGATTAACATCTTTTCTTGATAAACACAACATATTATCGTCTTCTCAGTTTGGATTCCGTGAAGGTTTTTCAACAAACGACGCAATTATAGAACTCACCAATGAAATATATAATCGAATTGACAATAGCCAACCTACTGCTTGTGTGTTTCTAGATCTCGCAAAAGCTTTCGATACTGTAAGCCATCCAAAACTACTAGAGGCACTAGAAAATAGTGGAATACGCGGCACTGCTTATAATCTACTGAAATCTTACTTGGACAATAGACAACAAATTGTTAGGATAAATAATATCAATAGTAACAAACTTCACCTAAGATGCGGGGTGCTTCAAGGTACAGTATTAGGGCCACTATTATTCAATATCCACGTCAACGATTTATATAACCTTAATACTGAGGGAAAGATAATCAGTTTTGCCGATGACACTGCAATTTTATATAGCGCAGACAGTTGGGAACATTTAAGGGATAAAATTAAAGTAGATATGCACAAACTAATAAAATGGTTTAATTATAAAGGTTTAACAATTAATTATGAAAAAACCTTTTTTGTTCCGTTTTGCAGTTACAAAGTATCACTACCTCCTTATAGTGCTATAACAATTAAAAACACGAAAGGAAATATAATTATAAAATCAAGTAACAATATAAAATATCTTGGAGTAAAAATCGACTCTCATTTAAGGTGGGATGCCCACATAGATCAAATAACAAAGTGTTTGAGAGCCTTGGTTCCAAAGTTCAAATTTCTCAAATCTAAAATAGATGTAAACTATTTAAAAATATTATATTATGCACTAGTTGAATCTAGAATTAGATATGGAATACTTGGGTGGGGCGGTGTACAAAAAACTTATTTAAAGAAAGTCGACATCTTACAAAAAAAAATATTGAAAATAATAATTAACAAAAAAATGACATACCCGTCTCATTTATTATTCTGTGATACTAACGTAATGGATACGAGGCAACTTTATATGTATTCCCTGGTATTATACACATACAACCATAAACATATCCTGCATACATTACCTCATCACTATGAGACTCGCACTAAAACCAACCAACACGTACAATTGGGAAATATTAAAAAATCAATAGGACAGAGATCTGCCATGTATCTTGCTCCAAAAGTATTTAATCACTTGCCGAACATATACAAGATATATATTAATACTCTTAATTCATTAAGTATGGTAAAATCTATATTCAAAAAGTATGTATTGAACCTGGATCATAATATTGTACATAAGTTATTTGATTGACTTAACAAGTGAATGAAATTTAAAAAAATAAAAAAAAAATGATAAAAAAAATGATAAAAAAAAAGAATGTTTGCAATACAGTGGTTTGTTAAATTTACCCAGTTTCTTTATTTATAATATAAAAAAATAAAAGAAAATAAATAAATACATGTAAGATAATATAATGTTTGTACCTTGGCATTTAGTATACACATACTATATTCAATAACTAAACATTGTCACACACTATCCCCGTGTTCGACCAATAGGTTTTAACGGTAGTGAGTAAATGTTTCTTTATTTTCCAGGATTAACATGTAAAATTAAAAAGTAGAATGTAATAATGTAAAACGTAGAATATAAAGTTAAAATGTATGTATTTAATTCTTGTACTGTGAAATTAATAAACATTATTATTATTATTATTATTATATATATAATACCCCCCTTCTGGTGGTCTCAAATGTGCATTTAGAGGCCATCGTCTGTGCAGAAAGCAACAAAGCCTTCTTTTTTAGCTTTGAGCTGTTTTTTAAATCCCTCTCACAGATTTTCTTTGCTGTTGTTATAATTTTATTCAAGTTCTCATCGTCATTCTCACCGATATTTTCCCAAACTAAATTTTCGTTCAGTTGTCTGGGAACCGTTTCCTTAACTTTCTCGTTTTGTAGTTGGGTTGTATCAATATTTTTGCGAGACTTCTTTTTGATCACCTTTTTTGGATTCTTTTGAGATGAGCTTTTTACATTCGCAATAAGCATCATCAAATTGGCCACACAATGCACTTTTACACAAAAATTAACTTGTTATTTAAAAATATATAAAAATATATTTCTTAATTTTCAGATAGAAGTTATAATAGGGGTAAGCAGTGGTGAGAGTGAAACGAGTTCATATCTTTCATCGATACATTCCATTGGAACAGTGGTACAAGATTATTGGCTTACCAAAGTAAGCAATTTAAGTTTCGCATTTTCTTAATTTATTTTCACATTTTCAAATTTTAGTTTTTAGATGCCTAACTCGTATTTATTCTTCTTCTGATTGTTTCATTTCTAAAAGGGGTGACAAGACACTCGAGTAAGTACGCGAACTTATAGCTCGACAATAAACTCTATTTTTAGACAATCAACTTTTGTTTTGATGCACCAAGGAACATTATAAATCAACAATTGTCACGTTTGTGCAAGAAATACGTGAGTATACAATCAATATTTAAATATAACTGAAGAATAAATCCGTTTATTAGTTAATTATTAATTGCTATGGAGAGACTAAGATTTGAGTTTGAGGTTGTTGAGCAGAAGATCAAAATTCCAATATAGTAGCAGTTAAATCAATAACAAATGAACAAAAAGAAAAATTTTTGCATTCCAAATCACCTATGGCCAATAAAATATCACACACAACTTGCCAATCTACCTGAATATAAAAGAGTTTCAACAACACTAAAAAAACGTGATCAAACACGAAATGTATGGTTTAATTTAAATCAAAGTACTTTAAACATTTACAAAGATGAGAGTGGAAATATGGCAATAGAAGATTATCTTTTAGAAGAAGTCCAACAATACATATCTTCACACACTTCTCATGAAGATTTAATACAGATTTTGGAAAAATTATCCAAAAATAAAGAAGAAAATCAAATACAAACAAATCCAAACATAAATAAAATTTCCGAAAAGTTCATAGTTGATAGATTTAATGGTAATAATGTTAATGTAAATCAGTGGCTATCAACATATGAGAGTGAATGTAACCGATTTAATATTACAAAAGATGTTGAAAAAATTGAAATTTTAAGATTGTTTTTAGAAAATACTGCTAAAGACTGGTATACCTCAATGCTGATATGCTGTTATTTAAAAATATATAAAAATATATTTCTTAATTTTCAGATAGAAGTTATAATAGCGGTAAGCAGTGGTGAGAGTGAAACGAGTTCATATCTTTCATCGATACATTCCATTGGAACAGTGGTACAAGATTATTGGCTTACCAAAGTAAGCAATTTAAGTTTCGCATTTTCTTAATTTATTTTCACATTTTAAAATTTTAGTTTTTAGATGCCTAACTCGTATTTACTCTTCTTCTGATTGTTTCATTTCTAAAAGGGGTGACAGACACTCGAGTAAGTACGCGAACTTATAGCTCGACAATAAACTCTATTTTTAGACAATCAACTTTTGTTTTGATGCACCAAGGAACATTATAAATCAACAATTGTCACGTTTGTGCAAGAAATACGTGAGTATACAATCAATATTTAAATATAACTGAAGAATAAATCCGTTTATTAGTTAATTATTAATTGCTATGGAGAGACTAAGATTTGAGTTTGAGGTTGTTGAGCAGAAGATCAAAATTCCAATATAGTAGCAGTTAAATCAATAACAAATGAACAAAAAGAAAAATTTTTGCATTCCAAATCACCTATGGCCAATAAAATATCACACACAACTTGCCAATCTACCTGCATATAAAAGAGTTTCAACAACACTAAAAAAACGTGGTCAAACACGAAATGTATGGTTTAATTTAAATCAAAGTACTTTAAACATTTACAAAGATGAGAGTGGAAATATGGCAATAGAAGATTATCTTTTAGAAGAAGTTCAACAATACATTTCTTCACACACTTCTCATGAAGATTTAATACAGATTTTGGAAAAATTATCCAAAAATAAAGAAGAAAATCAAATACAAACAAATCCAAACATAAATAAAATTTCCGAAAAGTTCATAGTTGATAGATTTAATGGTAATAATGTTAATGTAAATCAGTGGCTATCAACATATGAGAGTGAATGTAACCGATTTAATATTACAAAAGATGTTGAAAAAATTGAAATTTTAAGATTGTTTTTAGAAAATACTGCTAAAGACTGGTATACCTCAATGCTGATATGCTGTTATTTAAAAATATATAAAAATATATTTCTTAATTTTCAGATAGAAGTTATAATAGCGGTAAGCAGTGGTGAGAGTGAAACGAGTTCATATCTTTCATCGATACATTCCATTGGAACAGTGGTACAAGATTATTGGCTTACCAAAGTAAGCAATTTAAGTTTCGCATTTTCTTAATTTATTTTCACATTTTAAAATTTTAGTTTTTATATGCCTAACTCGTATTTACTCTTCTTCTGATTGTTTCATTTCTAAAAGGGGTGATAGACACTCGAGTAAGTACGCGAACTTATAGCTCGACAATAAACTCTATTTTTAGACAATCAACTTTTGTTTTGATGCACCAAGGAACATTATAAATCAACAATTGTCACGTTTGTGCAAGAAATACGTGAGTATACAATCAATATTTAAATATAACTGAAGAATAAATCCGTTTATTAGTTAATTATTAATTGCTATGGAGAGACTAAGATTTGAGTTTGAGGTTGTTGAGCAGAAGATCAAAATTCCAATATAGTAGCAGTTAAATCAATAACAAATGAACAAAAAGAAAAATTTTTGCATTCCAAATCACCTATGGCCAATAAAATATCACACACAACTTGCCAATCTACCTGCATATAAAAGAGTTTCAACAACACTAAAAAAACGTGGTCAAACACGAAATGTATGGTTTAATTTAAATCAAAGTACTTTAAACATTTACAAAGATGAGAGTGGAAATATGGCAATAGAAGATTATCTTTTAGAAGAAGTTCAACAATACATTTCTTCACACACTTCTCATGAAGATTTAATACAGATTTTGGAAAAATTATCCAAAAATAAAGAAGAAAATCAAATACAAACAAATCCAAACATAAATAAAATTTCCGAAAAGTTCATAGTTGATAGATTTAATGGTAATAATGTTAATGTAAATCAGTGGCTATCAACATATGAGAGTGAATGTAACCGATTTAATATTACAAAAGATGTTGAAAAAATTGAAATTTTAAGATTGTTTTTAGAAAATACTGCTAAAGACTGGTATACCTCAATGCTGATATGCTGTTATTTAAAAATATATAAAAATATATTTCTTAATTTTCAGATAGAAGTTATAATAGCGGTAAGCAGTGGTGAGAGTGAAACGAGTTCATATCTTTCATCGATACATTCCATTGGAACAGTGGTACAAGATTATTGGCTTACCAAAGTAAGCAATTTAAGTTTCGCATTTTCTTAATTTATTTTCACATTTTAAAATTTTAGTTTTTATATGCCTAACTCGTATTTACTCTTCTTCTGATTGTTTCATTTCTAAAAGGGGTGATAGACACTCGAGTAAGTACGCGAACTTATAGCTCGACAATAAACTCTATTTTTAGACAATCAACTTTTGTTTTGATGCACCAAGGAACATTATAAATCAACAATTGTCACGTTTGTGCAAGAAATACGTGAGTATACAATCAATATTTAAATATAACTGAAGAATAAATCCGTTTATTAGTTAATTATTAATTGCTATGGAGAGACTAAGATTTGAGTTTGAGGTTGTTGCAGCAGAAGATCAAAATTCCAATATAGTAGCAGTTAAATCAATAACAAATGAACAAAAAGAAAAATTTTTGCATTCTAAATCACCTATGGCCAATAAAATATCAGACACAACTTGCCAATCTACCTGCATATAAAAGAGTTTCAACAACACTAAAAAAACGTGGTCAAACACGAAATGTATGGTTTAATTTAAATCAAAGTACTTTAAACATTTACAAAGATGAGAGTGGAAATATGGCAATAGAAGATTATCTTTTAGAAGAAGTTCAACAATACATATCTTCACACACTTCTCATGAAGATTTAATACAGATTTTGGAAAAATTATCCAAAAATAAAGAAGAAAATCAAATACAAACAAATCCAAACATAAATAAAATTTCCGAAAAGTTCATAGTTGATAGATTTAATGGTAATAATGTTAATGTAAATCAGTGGCTATCAACATATGAGAGTGAATGTAACCGATTTAATATTACAAAAGATGTTGAAAAAATTGAAATTTTAAGATTGTTTTTAGAAAATACTGCTAAAGACTGGTATACCTCAATGCTGATATGCTGTTATTTAAAAATATATAAAAATATATTTCTTAATTTTCAGATAGAAGTTATAATAGCGGTAAGCAGTGGTGAGAGTGAAACGAGTTCATATCTTTCATCGATACATTCCATTGGAACAGTGGTACAAGATTATTGGCTTACCAAAGTAAGCAATTTAAGTTTCGCATTTTCTTAATTTATTTTCACATTTTAAAATTTTAGTTTTTAGATGCCTAACTCGTATTTACTCTTCTTCTGATTGTTTCATTTCTAAAAGGGGTGACAGACACTCGAGTAAGTACGCGAACTTATAGCTCGACAATAAACTCTATTTTTAGACAATCAACTTTTGTTTTGATGCACCAAGGAACATTATAAATCAACAATTGTCACGTTTGTGCAAGAAATACGTGAGTATACAATCAATATTTAAATATAACTGAAGAATAAATCCGTTTATTAGTTAATTATTAATTGCTATGGAGAGACTAAGATTTGAGTTTGAGGTTGTTGCAGCAGAAGATCAAAATTCCAATATAGTAGCAGTTAAATCAATAACAATGGAACAAAAAGAAAAATTTTTGCATTCCAAATCACCTATGGCCAATAAAATATCACACACAACTTGCCAATCTACCTGCATATAAATGAGTTTCAACAACACTAAAAAAACGTGGTCAAACACGAAATGTATGGTTTAATTTAAATCAAAGTACTTTAAACATTTACAAAGATGAGAGTGGAAATATGGCAATAGAAGATTATCTTTTAGAAGAAGTTCAACAATACATATCTTCACACACTTCTCATGAAGATTTAATACAGATTTTGGAAAAATTATCCAAAAATAAAGAAGAAAATCAAATACAAACAAATCCAAACATAAATAAAATTTCCGAAAAGTTCATAGTTGATAGATTTAATGGTAATAATGTTAATGTAAATCAGTGGCTATCAACATATGAGAGTGAATGTAACCGATTTAATATTACAAAAGATGTTGAAAAAATTGAAATTTTAAGATTGTTTTTAGAAAATACTGCTAAAGACTGGTATACCCCAATGCTGATATGCTGTTATTTAAAAATATATAAAAATATATTTCTTAATTTTCAGATAGAAGTTATAATAGCGGTAGGCAGTGGTGAGAGTGAAACGAGTTCATATCTTTCATCGATACATTCCATTGGAACAGTGGTACAAGATTATTGGCTTACCAAAGTAAGCAATTTAAGTTTCGCATTTTCTTAATTTATTTTCACATTTTAAAATTTTAGTTTTTAGATGCCTAACTCGTATTTACTCTTCTTCTGATTGTTTCATTTCTAAAAGGGGTGATAGACACTCGAGTAAGTACGCGAACTTATAGCTCGACAATAAACTCTATTTTTAGACAATCAACTTTTGTTTTGATGCACCAAGGAACATTATAAATCAACAATTGTCACGTTTGTGCAAGAAATACGTGAGTATACAATCAATATTTAAATATAACTGAAGAATAAATCCGTTTATTAGTTAATTATTAATTGCTATGGAGAGACTAAGATTTGAGTTTGAGGTTGTTGCAGCAGAAGATCAAAATTCCAATATAATAGCAGTTAAATCAATAACAAATGAACAAAAAGAAAAATTTTTGCATTCCAAATCACCTATGGCCAATAAAATATCACACACAACTTGCCAATCTACCTGCATATAAAAGAGTTTCAACAATACTAAAAAAACGTGGTCAAACACGAAATGTATGGTTTAATTTAAATCAAAGTACTTTAAACATTTACAAAGATGAGAGTGGAAATATGGCAATAGAAGATTATCTTTTAGAAGAAGTTCAACAATACATATCTTCACACACTTCTCATGAAGATTTAATACAGATTTTGGAAAAATTATCCAAAAATAAAGAAGAAAATCAAATACAAACAAATCCAAACATAAATAAAATTTCCGAAAAGTTCATAGTTGATAGATTTAATGGTAATAATGTTAATGTAAATCAGTGGCTATCAACATATGAGAGTGAATGTAACCGATTTAATATTACAAAAGATGTTGAAAAAATTGAAATTTTAAGATTGTTTTTAGAAAATACTGCTAAAGACTGGTATACCTCAATGCTGATATGCTGTTATTTAAAAATATATAAAAATATATTTCTTAATTTTCAGATTGAAGTTATAATAGCGGTAAGCAGTGGTGAGAGTGAAACGAGTTCATATCTTTCATCGATACATTCCATTGGAACAGTGGTACAAGATTATTGGCTTACCAAAGTAAGCAATTTAAGTTTCGCATTTTCTTAATTTATTTTCACATTTTAAAATTTTAGTTTTTAGATGCCTAACTCGTATTTACTCTTCTTCTGATTGTTTCATTTCTAAAAGGGGTGATAGACACTCGAGTAAGTACGCGAACTTATAGCTCGACAATAAACTCTATTTTTAGACAATCAACTTTTATTTTGATGCACCAAGGAACATTATAAATCAACAATTGTCACGTTTGTGCAAGAAATACGTGAGTATACAATCAATATTTAAATATAACTGAAGAATAAATCCGTTTATTAGTTAATTATTAATTGCTATGGAGAGACTAAGATTTGAGTTTGAGGTTGTTGCAGCAGAAGATCGAAATTCCAATATAGTAGCAGTTAAATCAATAACAAATGAACAAAAAGAAAAAATTTTGCATTCCAAATCACCTATGGCCAATAAAATATCACACACAACTTGCCAATCTACCTGCATATAAAAGAGTTTCAACAACACTAAAAAAACGTGGTCAAACACGAAATGTATGGTTTAATTTAAATCAAAGTACTTTAAACATTTACAAAGATGAGAGTGGAAATATGGCAATAGAAGATTATCTTTTAGAAGAAGTTCAACAATACATATCTTCACACACTTCTCATGAAGATTTAATACAGATTTTGGAAAAATTATCCAAAAATAAAGAAGAAAATCAAATACAAACAAATCCAAACATAAATAAAATTTCCGAAAAGTTCATAGTTGATAGATTTAATGGTAATAATGTTAATGTAAATCAGTGGCTATCAACATATGAGAGTGAATGTAACCGATTTAATATTACAAAAGATGTTGAAAAAATTGAAATTTTAAGATTGTTTTTAGAAAATACTGCTAAAGACTGGTATACCTCAATGCTGATATGCTGTTATTTAAAAATATATAAAAATATATTTCTTAATTTTCAGATAGAAGTTATAATAGCGGTAGGCAGTGGTGAGAGTGAAACGAGTTCATATCTTTCATCGATACATTCCATTGGAACAGTGGTACAAGATTATTGGCTTACCAAAGTAAGCAATTTAAGTTTCGCATTTTCTTAATTTATTTTCACATTTTCAAATTTTAGTTTTTAGATGCCTAACTCGTATTTACTCTTCTTCTGATTGTTTCATTTCTAAAAGGGGTGACAGACACTCGAGTAAGTACGCGAACTTATAGCTCGACAATAAACTCTATTTTTAGACAATCAACTTTTGTTTTGATGCACCAAGGAACATTATAAATCAACAATTGTCACGTTTGTGCAAGAAATACGTGAGTATACAATCAATATTTAAATATAACTGAAGAATAAATCCGTTTATTAGTTAATTATTAATTGCTATGGAGAGACTAAGATTTGAGTTTGAGGTTGTTGCAGCAGAAGATCAAAATTCCAATATAGTAGCAGTTAAATCAATAACAAATGAACAAAAAGAAAAATTTTTGCATTCCAAATCACCTATGGCCAATAAAATATCACACACAACTTGCCAATCTACCTGCATATAAAAGAGTTTCAACAACACTAAAAAAACGTGGTCAAACACGAAATGTATGGTTTAATTTAAATCAAAGTACTTTAAACATTTACAAAGATGAGAGTGGAAATATGGCAATAGAAGATTATCTTTTAGAAGAAGTTCAACAATACATATCTTCACACACTTCTCATGAAGATTTAATACAGATTTTGGAAAAATTATCCAAAAATAAAGAAGAAAATCAAATACAAACAAATCCAAACATAAATAAAATTTCCGAAAAGTTCATAGTTGATAGATTTAATGGTAATAATGTTAATGTAAATCAGTGGCTATCAACATATGAGAGTGAATGTAACCGATTTAATATTATAAAAGATGTTGAAAAAATGGAAATTTTAAGATTGTTTTTAGAAAATACTGCTAAAGACTGGTATACCTCAATGCTGATATGCTGTTATTTAAAAATATATAAAAATATATTTCTTAATTTTCAGATAGAAGTTATAATAGCGGTAGGCAGTGGTGAGAGTGAAACGAGTTCATATCTTTCATCGATACATTCCATTGGAACAGTGGTACAAGATTATTGGCTTACCAAAGTAAGCAATTTAAGTTTCGCATTTTCTTAATTTATTTTCACATTTTCAAATTTTAGTTTTTAGATGCCTAACTCGTATTTACTCTTCTTCTGATTGTTTCATTTCTAAAAGGGGTGACAGACACTCGAGTAAGTACGCGAACTTATAGCTCGACAATAAACTCTATTTTTAGACAATCAACTTTTGTTTTGATGCACCAAGGAACATTATAAATCAACAATTGTCACGTTTGTGCAAGAAATACGTGAGTATACAATCAATATTTAAATATAACTGAAGAATAAATCCGTTTATTAGTTAATTATTAATTGCTATGGAGAGACTAAGATTTGAGTTTGAGGTTGTTGCAGCAGAAGATCAAAATTCCAATATAATAGCAGTTAAATCAATAACAAATGAACAAAAAGAAAAATTTTTGCATTCCAAATCACCTATGGCCAATAAAATATCACACACAACTTGCCAATCTACCTGCATATAAAAGAGTTTCAACAATACTAAAAAAACGTGGTCAAACACGAAATGTATGGTTTAATTTAAATCAAAGTACTTTAAACATTTACAAAGATGAGAGTGGAAATATGGCAATAGAAGATTATCTTTTAGAAGAAGTTCAACAATACATATCTTCACACACTTCTCATGAAGATTTAATACAGATTTTGGAAAAATTATCCAAAAATAAAGAAGAAAATCAAATACAAACAAATCCAAACATAAATAAAATTTCCGAAAAGTTCATAGTTGATAGATTTAATGGTAATAATGTTAATGTAAATCAGTGGCTATCAACATATGAGAGTGAATGTAACCGATTTAATATTACAAAAGATGTTGAAAAAATTGAAATTTTAAGATTGTTTTTAGAAAATACTGCTAAAGACTGGTATACCTCAATGCTGATATGCTGTTATTTAAAAATATATAAAAATATATTTCTTAATTTTCAGATTGAAGTTATAATAGCGGTAAGCAGTGGTGAGAGTGAAACGAGTTCATATCTTTCATCGATACATTCCATTGGAACAGTGGTACAAGATTATTGGCTTACCAAAGTAAGCAATTTAAGTTTCGCATTTTCTTAATTTATTTTCACATTTTAAAATTTTAGTTTTTAGATGCCTAACTCGTATTTACTCTTCTTCTGATTGTTTCATTTCTAAAAGGGGTGATAGACACTCGAGTAAGTACGCGAACTTATAGCTCGACAATAAACTCTATTTTTAGACAATCAACTTTTATTTTGATGCACCAAGGAACATTATAAATCAACAATTGTCACGTTTGTGCAAGAAATACGTGAGTATACAATCAATATTTAAATATAACTGAAGAATAAATCCGTTTATTAGTTAATTATTAATTGCTATGGAGAGACTAAGATTTGAGTTTGAGGTTGTTGCAGCAGAAGATCGAAATTCCAATATAGTAGCAGTTAAATCAATAACAAATGAACAAAAAGAAAAAATTTTGCATTCCAAATCACCTATGGCCAATAAAATATCACACACAACTTGCCAATCTACCTGCATATAAAAGAGTTTCAACAACACTAAAAAAACGTGGTCAAACACGAAATGTATGGTTTAATTTAAATCAAAGTACTTTAAACATTTACAAAGATGAGAGTGGAAATATGGCAATAGAAGATTATCTTTTAGAAGAAGTTCAACAATACATATCTTCACACACTTCTCATGAAGATTTAATACAGATTTTGGAAAAATTATCCAAAAATAAAGAAGAAAATCAAATACAAACAAATCCAAACATAAATAAAATTTCCGAAAAGTTCATAGTTGATAGATTTAATGGTAATAATGTTAATGTAAATCAGTGGCTATCAACATATGAGAGTGAATGTAACCGATTTAATATTACAAAAGATGTTGAAAAAATTGAAATTTTAAGATTGTTTTTAGAAAATACTGCTAAAGACTGGTATACCTCAATGCTGATATGCTGTTATTTAAAAATATATAAAAATATATTTCTTAATTTTCAGATAGAAGTTATAATAGCGGTAGGCAGTGGTGAGAGTGAAACGAGTTCATATCTTTCATCGATACATTCCATTGGAACAGTGGTACAAGATTATTGGCTTACCAAAGTAAGCAATTTAAGTTTCGCATTTTCTTAATTTATTTTCACATTTTCAAATTTTAGTTTTTAGATGCCTAACTCGTATTTACTCTTCTTCTGATTGTTTCATTTCTAAAAGGGGTGACAGACACTCGAGTAAGTACGCGAACTTATAGCTCGACAATAAACTCTATTTTTAGACAATCAACTTTTGTTTTGATGCACCAAGGAACATTATAAATCAACAATTGTCACGTTTGTGCAAGAAATACGTGAGTATACAATCAATATTTAAATATAACTGAAGAATAAATCCGTTTATTAGTTAATTATTAATTGCTATGGAGAGACTAAGATTTGAGTTTGAGGTTGTTGCAGCAGAAGATCAAAATTCCAATATAGTAGCAGTTAAATCAATAACAAATGAACAAAAAGAAAAATTTTTGCATTCCAAATCACCTATGGCCAATAAAATATCACACACAACTTGCCAATCTACCTGCATATAAAAGAGTTTCAACAACACTAAAAAAACGTGGTCAAACACGAAATGTATGGTTTAATTTAAATCAAAGTACTTTAAACATTTACAAAGATGAGAGTGGAAATACGGCAATAGAAGATTATCTTTTAGAAGAAGTTCAACAATACATATCTTCACACACTTCTCATGAAGATTTAATACAGATTTTGGAAAAATTATCCAAAAATAAAGAAGAAAATCAAATACAAACAAATCCAAACATAAATAAAATTTCCGAAAAGTTCATAGTTGATAGATTTAATGGTAATAATGTTAATGTAAATCAGTGGCTATCAACATATGAGAGTGAATGTAACCGATTTAATATTATAAAAGATGTTGAAAAAATTGAAATTTTAAGATTGTTTTTAGAAAATACTGCTAAAGACTGGTATACCTCAATGCTGATTAAAAATACACTAGATTCACAATGGAGAATTTGGAGAGAAAATTTCTTAAAAACCTTTGCAGATAAAGGATGGTATCCAGTGACACATGCTATAAATTACAAATTTTTGAATGGTTCACTCTTAGACTATGCCTTAAAGAAAGAATCTCACTACTAGAAACTAACAAAAATATAGATACCATAACTTTAATAAATCTCATTGCAGTAGGATTACCAAAATTTGTAAGAGTGAAAATAGATAGACAAAATTTAAACAATACACAAGACTTATTTAATGAATTACGAAGATACGAAAAAATACTCAATAAGAATTTTATAGAGGAGATAAATGATGTTAAAAAACTACAAAACCAGTAACCAAGAAAAATTTTAAAACCCCATGCAAAATTTGTGAAGAAAAAGGTAAGAGTAACCGCTGTCACCCACAAAATATATGCTGGTGCAAATCAGAAACAAATAAAAATATGTCTACAAATTCAATTTTAGAAGTTGAATTAAACACAGAAGACCAAAAAAACTAAGTTTCCCACCATTAATCAAAATTGATGTATTGCTGAATAACAAACTGAATGTTACAGGAATTTATGATCCTGGATCAAATGTTACAGTAATAAACTCAAAACTATTACAAGTAAAAAATCAAGAAAAAGATGAACAAAGCGGTACATTAAAATCGATTAATGGTAGGGGAAAAACTAATGGCTTAGTAACATTAAAAGCAAAAATTTTAGATGCAGAAAATAATATAAATGCATTTATTTTAGAAAGTAAGGAATTTGATAATGATCTCATATTGGGATTAGATACAATAAAAAAATTTAGATTGACCCATGATGGGAATTTAAACATACAAAAATTAAAAGATATCGCAGAAATAGAAGAAGACATAGGCAAACCATCTCAAGAATATGAAGTGAATTTCAATGAAGGAATAGACACTAATCAATTTACAATTAATACAGAACACTTAGAATCAGGTCAAAAAGAAATAATAAATGCCCTAGTGAATGAATATGAACAAATATTTGCTAAGAACAAATTTGATGTAGGCAAAGTAAAGAATTATGAAGCCTTCATTGAGCTACAAACAGAAAAATATTGCTATAAAAGGCCATACAGATGTTCAATAGAAGATAGAACGGAGATAGAAAAACAGATTGCAGAATTATTAAAGCATAATTTGATTGAAGAATCATACAGTCCTTTTGCAGCACCAGTCACTTTGGCATTAAAAAGAGATGAAGGAAAAATAAATCGACTATGTATCGACTTTAGATCTGCTTTTTGGTCCATACCTCTAAGAATTCAAGATAGACCAAAAACAGGATTCGTAACTCAAGAAGGTCAATGGACATGTCTCCCATTTGGCCTTAAGACTTCGCCAGCAATGTTTCAAAGGATCCTAGGAAATATTATTAAGAAATATGGTTTATCTGGAAATGCAGTAGATTATATTGACGACATATTAATTTTTTCAAAAACATTTACTGAACATATAACACACATTAGAAAATTGCTGGATGCTATACAAAAAGAAGGACTTAGACTGAAATTTACGAAGTGTAGATTTGCATCAAGTCGGTTAGATATTTGGGTCATTTAATAGAAGATAATACAATTACACCTCTTAAGGATAACTTGAAAGCAATAAGTGAATTTCCCACTCCACAAAATAGAAAACATAAGACAATTTTTAGGAAAAGTCAATTTTCACGGTAAATATATCCCAAATTCTACAATAGTGCTTGAACCTCTGCATAACTTATTGCGTAAAGATACAAAATTTGATTGGTCCAATGAGTGCCAAATAGCCTTTGACATAATAAAGAATCTCTTATGTTCAAGGCCAATTCTTGCAATTTTTAATCCAAAATTACCCATATTTATTTATACTGATGCAAGTATAAATGGTTTAGGAGCTGTTCTAAAACAAACACAATTAAATGGAGATCAAAAGCCTGTAGCATATTTTTCAAAGAAATTAAACCAATATCAAAAAAAGAGAAAAGCTATTTTTTTTAGAAACTTTGGCTATAAAAGAAAGTATAAAATTTTGGCAACATTGGTTGCTTGGAAACTTCTTCACTGTATACACAGATCATAAACCACTGGAAAAGCTCAACATTAAAAACAGAACAGATGATGAATTAGGACATATGATTCACTATTTATCCCAATATAATTTTAAAATAGAGTACAAACCAGGAAAAACAAATACAGAAGCAGATTGTCTGAGTAGAAATCCAGTTTTTGAGGATAATGAAAATAATGAAGATATCCTAAAGACAGTCTATCTTATTAGTCTAAAATGTATAAAAAGTGATCAAGCACAAAACCGACAAATAAAAGAAAAAAATAATTTTATTATGGAAAACGATATTTACTACAAGAATGATAAAAGAAAAAAGATAGTATTAAGTGAACAATACAGTAAACTTGTATTAAAAAAAAATTCATGAAACTTATTGTCACATAGAAATAAATCAAATGAAAACAATGTTTAAACCTTTTTATATTGCACCAAATGATACTGAAAATATAAAGGTTATATGTAAAAACTGTGACGTTTGCATAAAAAATAAAACAAGATTAAACAAGAAATATGGTTTAATGTCACAACTAGGTCCTGCTGAGAAACCGTTTCAAATAATGTCTTTGGATACGATTGGTGGTTTTGGTGGCTGCAGATCGACAAAGAAATACCTACACCTATTAGTAGATCACTTTACAAGATTTGCATTTATCCTCTGTTCAAAAGGTCAAACTACTCAAGAATTCATAAAGCTGATAGAAAAGGTTTCTGCAGAAAATTAAATAGAGACAATACTTACAGATCAATACCCAGCTCAAAATTCGAATGATTTTAAAAATTATCTTGAACAGAGGAACATTCAACTGATTTTTACAGCAGTAGATGCACCATTCTCAAATGGTTTAAACGAAAGATTGAACCAGACATTAGTAAATAAAATACGATGTAAATTAAATGAAGGGGAAAAAATGGCATGGTCTAAAATAGCACAAGAATGTACAGATAAATATAACGAGACAAATCACACAGTTACAGGATTTTCACCAAAATATCTTTTAAGTGGTGAATCTACTGACTTGTTACCACATGAGTTAAAAGAGAAAAGCGAAGAAATCAAAAATTTAGAACAAGATCGAAAAATAGCAGCACAGAGATCAACAAGGTATCATCAGTATAACAAATCTGTATTTGATAAGAAGAGAATACAATATGAATTCAAAGAAGGAGATGTAGTTTATGTAGCCAATGGTAATAAACTAAACAGAAAAAAAATGGATGAAGTTCGAATTGGTCCATTCGAAATAATGGAGAAAGTGTCTGATTCAGTTTATAAAATCAACACAGGACATGGAAAGAGATCGATTGGTTTGTATCAGATCACAAAGCTCATTCCTATGTCTATTGATATACCATAATTTGCACTACATAGTGAAAATTATATCTTGTGGAGAGAAGATGTAAGCTTTGTGAATGTTTGGTATTACAATAGGTACGGAACGCAGCCAGCAGCTTATTTCCAAGTGACGCACTTATTCAATGAATTTGATATTTGTCACTCTGTTTTAATTTAGCTATTGTCAGATAGATAAAATAATTTGTTAGATTTTTGGAAGCATAAACTTTTAATTGTTGATTCTCTATTTTTAGGTTTGTATAATTTGTTAGCATATAATTTTGTAATTAGTAATAAACTCTATTTTTAGACAATCAACTTTTGTATTGATGCACCAAGGAACATATATATATATATATATATATATATATATATATATATATATATATATAATACCCCCCTTCTGGTGGTCTCAAATGTGCATTTAGAGGCCATCGTCTGTGCAGAAAGCAACAAAGCCTTCTTTTTTAGCTTTGAGCTGTCTTTTAAATCCCTCTCACAGATTTTCTTTACTGTTGTTATAATTTTATTCAAGTTCTCAAGTTCTCATCGTCATTCTCACCGATATTTTCCCAAACTAAATTTTCGTTCAGTTGTCTGGGAACCTTTTCCTTAACTTTCTCGTTTTGTAGTTGGGTTGTATCAATATTTTTGCGAGACTTCTTTTTGATCACCTTTTTGGATTCTTTTGAGATGAGCTTTTTTACATTCGCAATAAGCATCATCAAATTGGCCACACAATGCACTTTTACACAAAAATTAACTTGTTATTTAAAAATATATAAAAATATATTTCTTAATTTTCAGATGAAGTTATAATAGCGGTAAGCAGTGGTGAGAGTGAAACGAGTTCATATCTTTCATCGATACATTCCATTGGAACAGTGGTACAAGATTATTGGCTTACCAAAGTAAGCAATTTAAGTTTCGCATTTTCTTAATTTATTTTCACATTTTCAAATTTTAGTTTTTAGATGCCTAACTCGTATTTACTCTTCTTCTGATTGTTTCATTTCTAAAAGGGGTGACAGACACTCGAGTAAGTACGCGAACTTATAGCTCGACAATCGACAACCTTTCTCGCACGTGTGTCACCGGAAGTTCGCGTACTTTAAGTACGCCGAGTGAGTACGTCGTCGATCCAACCGGTTTGAAATCTTGAAAACCTGCTGAAAGCAGGTCGCGCACTGAATCGGCATAGAGCGATCGGCTCGGCTAAGAGCAATCGACAGATTTTGCTATACATGGAAATAAATGAGCCACCGCGCATCGCGTAAGAACGTTCGACAGTCGAACGTAGTTGATTTTTGTAATAAAACAGATGACGAAATAAATTTTTCGTCAATAGAATGCATTGAGAAGAAACAATTAACGTGGTACGGACATGTTCAGAGAATGGGGGAGGAAAGACTGCCAAAGAAAATTATGAAATGGATACCTACAGAAAACAGAAAAAGAGGAAGGCCAAGAACGACATGGATACAAGGAGTAAGACGATCAATGAGTGTACGAGGATTAGATGATGAAAACTGCAATGATAGAATATATTGGCAACAAGGCATCGGACAACGTCGGAGGACGTTTTGAACCCGAATTTATATATACAGGGTGTCCCAAAAGTAGTGGAACGGTCAAATATTTCGCGAACTAAACATCGGATCGAAAAACTGAAAAATATGTGTTCAATCATTTTCAAAAATCTATCCAATGACACCAAACACCAACCCCCACTACACCCCCTGGAGGTGGGGTGGAGGGTAACTTTAAAATCTCAAATAGAAACCCCTAGTTTTTCTTGCAGATTTGGATTCGTTACGTAAAAGTAAGCAACTTTTATTCAAGACATTTTTTCGAACTGTGGATAGATGGCGCTATAATTAAGAAAAACGATTTATCCTGATACCATAGGTAAATTATAGAAACGGTCTAATATCTCGAGAAATACACTTCCAAATGAGAAACCAAAAAAAAAAAGGTTTTTAATACTTTTTGAAAACCTATCGAATAACACTAAACATGACCCTCCAACCCACCCCCTGGAGGTGGGGTGGGGGGTAACTTTAAAATCTTAAATAGCAACCCCCACTTTTATTACAGATTCAGATTCGTCATAAAAAATTAAGCAACATTTATTCGAAACATGTTTTAGATTTGTTGATAGATGGCGCTTTAATTGGAAAAATACGATTTATTAGCGCCATCTATCAGCAATTTTAAAAAATGTTTCGAATAAATGTTGCTTAATTTTTCATTACAAATTCGAATCTGTAATAAAAAGTGGGGGTTGCTATTTAAGATTTTAAATTTACCCCCCTCCCCGTCTCCAAGGGGTGGGTTGGAGGGTCATTTTTGGTGTTTATCGATAGGTTTTCGAAAAATATTAAAAACCTGTTTTTTGGTTTCCCATTTGGAAGTGTATTTCTCGAGATATTAGACCGTTTCTATAATTTACCTATGGTATCAGGATAAATCGTTTTTCCCAATTATAGCGCCATCTATCCACAGTTCGAAAAAATGTCTTGAATAAAAGTTGCTTACTTTTACGTAACGAATCCAAATCTGTAAGAAAAACTAGGGGTTTCTATTTGAGATTTTAAAGTTACCCCCCACCCCACCTCCAGGGGGTGTAGTTGGGGTTGATGTTTGGTGTCATTGGATAGATTTTTAAAAATGATTGAACACATATTTTTCAGTTTTTCGATCCGATGTTTAGTTCGAGAAATATTCGACCGATCCACTACTTTTGGGACACCCTATATAATCTATCTGTAGAGTAAGTGTATGGTTTAGACATAATAATTTTCAGAAATCTTCTTTGTATGATTTCCAGTGGGAGAATGTGTGTTTTCAGGACGCTTCCTTAAGCCAGTATACCATAACGGAGATAACTTTCTACTACTCCGTAATGTAGTGTGCGAAGATATATATTAGGTATACTCAATTCGCTCTATCGAGATTCACTTTGACACTGACGTTAGTAATTTCTTTTTCGAAAAATTCAGTTGTCAGAAGTGAGTGGAAATTACTACACAACCAAGGCACCTGCTCATATCCAATATTATTAATAGTAAACAGACATGAAAATAACATAAACCTTACGCCAATCAATAATTATTTATTTACACCATTATATCATTTGGATGAAGCCTTGAAATAACTTGAAAGATTTAACAACTAACTCCGTACTGTATGTGTGAGCATGCGTGTGGCATAATAAAAATTCCCTCTCAATCGCACCTAAATAAGTATAACTTCAAAAAACCTCTTTGAAGTCGGAAGTAGAAAACTGGTTCAAGACTAGTTTTGAACCTTGGAGAAACTAAAGCCGTATTGTACACCTGACAATATTTAACTAAATGAACATCTGATACCCTTCTCTGAGTATGTCAAATGCTTAAGGGTTTGGATTGATCAAAACTTATATTTCACATATTCTTTATTTTAGTTTAATAAATTTTATTATTATTAAAAGTGTACTTGAAAAGTACTAAAAATTAAACTAATTTTATTTCAAATAACTGTTATTAATCTCGATGCGTATTCCCAAATAAAATCGTAAATACATCTTGAATTAACTTGAATCCGGACCTGCCCGTCGCCATATTGCACGTCTCACCAAGTGGTCCCATTTAGTAAATACAGGCAGGATTGCTCGTATAATGGGATTTATCTCATTATTAAGATTTTCTAAAAATCCTTCAATTAACTAAAGTATTCGTTAGATATTTATTTATAAAACAATAAGCATCACGTACATCACGCATATTTGTTATAATAATTGCAAAGTAGAACACCTTTGTTCTAGTCAAGGAAACTTGTTGCACCTAGTCAAGGAAAAGGTACAAAATGAAAATTAGAAGATATCAGCATACCCATTTCGTGTTTTGAAACTAACTGGATCTCACCTAGACTGAGTATATCAGATCAGACAGAAATTGAAATTTAGGGATGCAAGATGTAGAAAATTTTTGTAACCCACAACTATCCATTTTGTCTTTTTGGAACAAACCTTCTCACGACTAAGGACGTGCAAAAGGACCGGAAGCAAATTCAAGGGTAGAAAGTTGCGAAAAACTACCCATCGAGTAGGTAAGGGTTAGAAAATGAAGAATTTATGAAGTAAATGATATATAAATGAAGAATTATGAAAATAATACGAATATAGGAAGGAATACATATGAAATATAAAGTAAATGATAAAGAAATAATGAAGTATTTTTGTTTAATAGTACACGATGAAGAAAGTACGAAGTATAAAGAAAATGAAGAAATATGTAATTATTGTGAAGTAGCAGACAAGAAGAAGAAAAAAGAGATAATTTCTAATAGAAGAATATTAAAAATTGGAGAACATCAAAAGATTTGTCCTAAGGGTCTAGTAAAGAAGTAGAATTAACAAGTAAGTTCAAATGTAGGAGTTGTAATTTTTTTAAAACCTGAACATCAATTAAAAATTGGAGAACATCAAAAGATTTGTCCTAAGGGTCTAGTAAAGAAGTAGAATTAACAAGTAAGTTCAAATGTAGGAGTTGTAATTTTTTTAAAACCTCTGAAATTAAAGTAAAGTATAAAATACAATTTCTGAGTATAGATTTTCGCGAGTCATAAGGAAAGAAATAACTAAGAATAGACGATGTTTGATAATTAGTGAAATAAATTGTATATATTTGTAAATTTTGTTTATATATTTTTTTTGTAAAAATTTTTATAAATCTATACATATAACGTAATCAGTTGATGATGATAGTAAGAAAATTTTCTTCTCTTCGGGAAGGAAAAAGGAAGCACGGCACATGGCTCAGAAAATTTTCTTTTCTAAGGGGGATGATATAATGGGATTTATCTCATTATTAAGATTTTCTAAAAATCCTTCAATTAACTAAAGTATTCGTTAGATATTTATTTATAAAACAATAAACATCACTTACATCACGCATATTTGTTATAATAATTGCAAAGTAGAACACCTTAGCTAACGTTTGCTTAGATCAACAAGGTCGATCACTCCCTTCCACATCACTGCAAGGGATACAGAGCTGTGTACAAACATGTTGCTGTTATGTGTTATGCTTTATTAAACCTTAAGAGCATGGTAAATTATATATAGTGCTAGTCAAAAGTCCGTACCCCCGTCTTATCTTTTGAACGGCTATACCTATAATAGTGAAATTTGGAGGGAGGAAATAAACGGGCGTAAGCTTTTTGCTTAGATCAACAAGGTCGATTATTCATTTTGACACACTAACGAGAATATATACAAACATATATACAAAATGAAGTATTTGATAAATATGGGAACACGATCAGATTTGAGTCATTAGTGGGTCAGTCGAATTAGTTTAGTCAGGTATTGAGGTTGCTGCCGTTAGAGCAGAATAATGTTCTATCCTACCAACTGAACTAGCCTATGGTACCAACCAAATAAAGTAGTTATGAGAACATAGTTTATTCCTGATATCAACTCCTATCACCAGAGCAATTTAAATATCCACTTACCAGGATACCTGAGCGATGGAGTGGACTTCTGAAGCAGTAGAAAACAGAAAAGATGGCAAAAAACTGGAGGAAACGAAGAAAATTTGGGGTAAAGTACTGTTACGGATAGGGGGAATAAGCTAGGCAAAAGTCTGGGTCTCTAGCTTATTCCATACAAGGAGCTACTCAATTCAACCACGGCCTATCCGTATCCTCGTCCATTTTCGGACGAGGAAGTTCCAAGTTATGGAACGGCTTCGCTGGTCATCAGCTACGCCTCAGCCCTCCAGGGCCAAGGCAATGTGAAAAATGCACCAGGCCTTGAGAAAGGCCTGTGCAAAGGGGGCACTGAGTTCTAACAAGAACTCAAGTGTCGTTTCTTACATTAAACACCTAAAATAAAATACAGCTACTCTGCTTCTAGAGACTTTGGCTGGTTCTGAAAAGAACCAAGCCAAAGCAATTTCTTACATTATGAAATGAACAATACCTAAAAGAGAAACTGGAACTATTCTAAACGATGAAATAAAACAACTGCTTTATTGTCGAAAGTGACCCCAGACCACAGAGTCAGGGAAGGTAGGTGCAGCGCCCCAGGCTGACGGGCAAGCCCGTGCAGACCGGAGGACAACTGCGGACTGAGATATCGAGGATTGGAACCGCCAGCTTTTATAGAAACGTCGCTGTGACGCGTGCGGCAAGCTGGAAATTCCAATGCCTCGACGGGTGGAGCCTCTGACTCGCGTCAGAGGAGAGAAGGCGGGGCGATGCACATCGCAAGCGTGAGCTGCGATGACAGTACCAATCCTTATACTAATTGGTATCTATAGATGGAATGGGACGGACTATATGTCCTTTTTGACACCACATACAGCACTACCGTGGCAATGGACTTATTGTGTGTAGATTATTTTAATTAAGTAAATATATAATAATCGTTTTGTTTACATAATATATAATTTTTGGTGAATAGTAAGAATACTCTTGTAATTGGTTTATACTGTAAGTACTTACTTTACCTTGTAATGATTGTTAAATTTTGACTATCAATGTATTCAACTATTGGCGTTCCTAAATAGACAAACAAATAAGTAACTTACCTGTCATTTCTATTATTCTTCCAATTTCTGCCCATGCTTTATCAGTTTCAGTCCTCCGAGAGTAGTTAGATAATGTGGTATTATACAAACAAGGATGTTTTTCTACTTCTAACACAAATTGAATGTTTTTATTTTCGTCATCAGCCATTTTAAAGTACCCACAACGACACAAAAACCAAGCGTCTACTGCATAAACTCAAATGAAATGCAAAAGTAACTGACAGTTTCAGTTCCGTTACATTTGCGTCTCACCGTATGTGGTCGGCCTTACTGTGTTACAAGTTAAGTGTCCCTGTTGTGGGTTCTTATCTATCAATTCATTTTTTTCTTATATGACATTATCGAGTGTGATTTTTCATCGCCAGAGACGGACTTAATTTAAATGATTTGGAAGAAACTTCGAAAGAAAACAACATAATACCGAAAATTCATCAAATGTCAATATTTCCTCACAGAACTTCAACAACACTTAAATCATTTTATGGTTAAATATGGTATATTTTATAGTTAAATTTTGGATGTCGAGTTTCTAAAGGTAATATCCATACAATCCGCGCTCGGTGTAGCAGCTCCACATAGTGGATACGTTGGTGATCGACGCTCGGCGCTTTTGTGAATTGCTTTGTGGATTGCTTTTGCAATCAATTTGGATGACTTTTTAGATAGACTTTTAGTTTTTTAATAAACGATTATATACCAGAATACAAGTTGAAGTTTTTACTTCTGTATGAGTTTTTTAAACTATGGTATACAGCCAACTATTGGGATTTTCCCATTGATTTTCTTTTTATATTAATCGAGTTATACAGGGTGTCCCCGAAAATAGTGCGTTCCTTAAAGGTGTAGGTAGAAGGCACCATGTAGATCAAAAAAGTCTTATAACATTTTTCTCTACATTCAACCGTTTGGCCAAAAAACGAAATTACATTTTGGAATGCAAATTGAAATATGGCAACTCTGTAATACAAAACGTTAAAGGTACATGGTCACAATTAGAGAAAATAGTGGGTTCCTGTTTATTACTGTTATACCCTTAGGAAAGTTTTCCATCCTCTAAGGTTATACCTGTAAAGTAATACAATGTAAATATCAATGAAACACTTGTTAGACCGGTCTGTATTGTCGCCCTCGCTAGCGAAATTATTCTGATTCGATTTCTTTGCACAAACTTACTCAAAAAGAGGTCCTTATAACATATCCACAGGGTGCCGGGCGGTGCCGTGGTCGAAAAATTGTTTAAACAATTTTTATTAAACAAATTCACAAAAATAATTTTTTCATTTGGAACAATTTTTTTAGATAATATGGGTCATTCTGAGCAAAAACGGTATCGTCATTTTTCTCTAAAATTGATTGTTGTCGAGTTATATGCGATTAAAAATTTGAAAAATGCGAAAATGGCTATTTTCAATGCTTAATTCAAGGTCCTGAAGAGATTTTTATCATTATTTTGTTACAAAGCTGTTATTTTTAATTATTAACAATTAGCGCTATAGTCCAGGATGTACCGTCGCTCCCGTTGGTGAAATTATTCCGATTCTATTTTTTTGCACAAACTTACTCAAAAAGAGGTCCTTATAACATATCCACCGTGTGCCGGCCGGTGCCGTGGTCGACAAATTGTTTAAACAAATTCACAAAAATAATTTTTTCACTGCGAACAAATTTTTTTTTAGATCATTTTGGGACATTCTGAGCAAAACATGCCTCTTGTGATTTTTCTCTAAAATTGATTGTTGTCGAGTTATACGCGATTTAAAATTTGAAAAATGTGAAAATGGCCATATAACTCGACAACAATCAATTTTAGAGAAAAATCACAAGAGACCTTTTTTGCTCAGAATAACCCAAATTATCTAAAAAAAAATCGTTCGCAATGAAAAAATTATTTTTGTGAATTTGTTTAAAAAAATTGTTTAAATAATTTTTCGACCACGGCACCACCAGGCACCCTGTGGATGTGTTATAAGGACCTTTTTTGAGTAAGTCCGTGCAAAAAAAAATCTAATCAAAATAGTTTCATTACGGGGGCGACGATACAGTTGGATATTGCGCTAATTGTTAATAATTAAAAATAGCATTTCATAATAATAATTTTTAATCGAGTTATTAAGCCTTGAAAATGGCAATTTTCGCATTTTTCAAATTTTTAATCGCATATAACTCGACAACAATCAATTTTAGAAAAAAAAATGACAAGAGGCGTTTTTTGCTCAGAATGACCCAAATTATCTAAAAAATATTGTTCGAAATAAAAAAATTATTTTGTTTTTGTCCAAAAAATTGTTTAAACAATTTTTCGACCACGGCATCGCCCGGCACCCTGTGGATATGTTATAAGGACCTCTTTTTGAGTAAGTTTCTGCAAAAAAGTCGAATCGGAATAATTTCGCTAACAGGGGCAACGATACAGTCCGGTCTATGTCCATATCGGAATACCCCTAAGTGTTTACATTGCAACCTGTCGGGGCGCCTCAACATCAAACAAAAGAAGAATTTGTTTCGTTTGTTATTATACCGACATCTGGATATTTCCGTTAATTTATTAGTTTTATTATGTACCAAAAGAACGAGCCTTTCTCGAGGAACAAGTGATTATTAAAACAACGAGGAATCGGTAGGTAATTCAAATAGTATATCCGTTACTTTGTAAAGGGTAGGTACTGTTTTCATCGTACGAGATAGATTGGAACATTTTTTGTGTTTAGTGTAAACGCGATTGTGTTTAGTGTCACCGTGAAAATGTTTTCCATCCGAGAATATCATGATATGTTGATTGTTTATGGAGAAGCGCAATGCCACAGTAATTTAGCTGTCCAAATTTATGTGCATCGGTATCCCGAAAGGCGAGCTCCTAATCCTCGAACTTTTGTGAATGTTTCTCAAATATTATTAGAAACAGGTTCTGTTGTACCGAAAAAGAAAAAATAGCGGAAGAACAAGAAGTATCCACCGATTGAATGTAGAAGACGACATTTTAGCTGCTGTGGAAAATAATCCAAATGTAAGCACACGAGTTGTGGCTAAAATGGTTGGCATATCGAAAAACGTTGTTCATAGAACATTTCGGGAACAACTTCTACATCCATATCACTATCAGAGAGTACAAGATTTACACCAAGGTGATCTTCCTCGACGATTAACATTTTGCAGGTGGTTTCAAGATAAACTCATCAGAGAACCTGAATTTCTATCTAAAGTGTTATGCGCGGATGAGGCATGTTTCACGAGAAATGGTGTGCATAATTTTCATAATTGCCACATATGGAGTTACGAAAACCCTAATTTAATAAGTAGGACAAATTTTCAACGAAAATTTAGCATAAATTTATGGGCAGGAATAATCAACAATCGTTTGATAGGACCATATGAATTACCCAGAACTCTAAATGGAGAGGCCTATCCTAATTTCTTGCAAAATGTTTTGCCGGTTCTGCTTGAAGACCTGCCATTGCAAACACGCCGTGAAATGTGGTTTCTTCATGACGGAGCCCCAGCACATTTTACCAGAGATGTGATAAATCTTTTGGATACCACGTATCCTCGTCGTTGGATTGGTAGGAATGGACCCATTCTTTGGCCTCCCCGAAGTCCCGAATTCAATGTAATAGATTTTTATTTTTGGGGACATCTTAAATCGTTAGTTTATGATAACCGAGATGAAATCCAATCAGAAGCTGAATTACGGGAACAGATTTTTGATGCTGCAGAAACTATTCGACATAATTTAGATAACTATGGCATTACCAACAACTGGATTCGCCGTATCGATGCATGTGTTCGCACAGGTGTAGCTCACTTTGAACATCTATTATAAAAAATATTGTCAAGTAAGTATAAACATCTAATTTAATATTAGTTCACAAGTAAACAAATCACTGATAGTCCGAGAACACTGTAAAAAACCAATTTAGAATTATTAAAGGTTGTCTGTTGTATTTAATTTCTACTATAAACTATGTACTTAATTCAGTTAAAGCCTTTAGAGCTCAATAAATACATAATACAATGTAGTTTAGTTAAAAGATAAAGTGTTTCTTATTGTAAATAATTAACATTTTATCAATTCGTTTAAAATTATTCCATATTCCACTACATTTCAGAAAAACATTAAAAATAATTTTTCTTAGTTGCATTAATAATTGCATTTTGGGAATTAAACCATAGTTACTTAAGGAAGTAGGCGCAAAATTTTGGTACAATGCTATTTAAATGCACTAATTTTTTTAGAATGTTAAGAAAACTAATAAGTATTTTTGAAAACTTTAGACGTAGAATGAAAGATTGCATTATTGCCGAGGGCCGAAAGTCCCTTAGAATAAACAAAAACTTTTTTTAATGAGATATTTGAAATTAAAAATCACACTAAATTTTCTCTTTTTTTACCCCTGTAACTTATTAAAATAAACATTATAACGTAATATTTCATTGTGCGTTTAAATTTTTCAAAAATATTTCTTACTCAGGATTCGAAAAAATGAATGCACTTAAAATGCATTAGAGGCGATATTTTGCGCTTATGTTCTTAAGTAAAGGTAATAATTTTCGAAAAAGTAGAATTTCGAGCCGTAATCCAAAACCTCAATTAATTCAGATAACAGCAAATGAACCATAATTAAAGCAGCAATTATGTTGAAAGTAGGTAACAAGGTAACCCATAATTCAGATGTGAACAACCTCCCAAACAGAGTAAATAAACATGGGCTTGGGAAGGGCTTGTGCATGGGGTTCCACTATGTTAAATTTCGTAAGTCACAATTGTAGGTGTTGCCAGATTGTTCAATTGTCTGAAAATGAAAATTTGCCTATATGGAGACCAATGTAATTTTTTTTGGAAACGGTTAACTTTAGAAAAAAATGTTATAGGACTTTTTTGTTTTAAATTGTGTAATATATCCATACTTTAAAGGAACGCACTATTTTCTGGGACACCCTGTATAGAAAATGTCCATTGTGGCTCTACCTGCACTAAAGCCGCTTTATTCCTCTGATTCGTATGGATGGTGCTTTTGGCATATTAGGACTTTTAGAATACTTCCGTACAGTCGAGTATAGCTTTTGATAATTATGATAGGTATGTACAACCTCTTAATGGCAAGGATACTTTGCATGATACTGTTGACATTTTGTACTAAAATATTGAGGAAAACGATGAGATGAATTTTGTGGCAAATGGAGAAAATTTATCTCATTTGAGAAAGAAGAGTAGAACTTTTGATACAGTTGCATTGGAAATACAAAATTTAAACAAAGCTCTGATTTGCAAAGATACCTTGGTAACATTAGAGAGTCCAGTACGTAATATTACTTCTAGTAATGTCGACTACATGAAAAAAATTGACATTTTATAGTTATTATCTTATTTTTTCGAAATACCAAATACGGCTTGATAGGTTGGATTTAATAGAAATATTATCAATAGTGATAGTATCCAGCAAAAAGTAAGTTATTTAACACCCATAAATATTTCTCGCCAACGAGAAACACGATATGGTGATCGCCAACGTCGGATAATTCTGATATGGCACGTGAACAAGAAGAAATATTTCTCCTTTAACTCAACGTTTACTTAACAATAAGACACGCTCAACAAATAGCTTCAGCGTGCAAGCAAAATTACATGTAAGTTTCATATAATTTAGCTATTGCTAAAATGTCTTTACAAGGACAAAATATTGAAAAACCTTTATTTGATAACGTTTTCATTCGCTATGATAATTTTTACACTATGATGGCAAATTTATAAACGAATGAGGACTTACTACTTTGATGGTTGAAGCAGAATTTTTAGCCAGTGCCTGAGTGAGCGTCTCTATATTCCATATGTTGCATTTTGACCAGTATCTGACAAATAATGAATTAGCGATTGATGATTGGTATTTCATTAAAAATTGATGATGAAAAGGTATATCCTCTTACTTTTGAAAATAAGGGTTTCTCCCAACGTATTAAAAAATACACAGCTTACAAGGAGTCAACTTTAGCTGGTGACCATGGCTATACGGCTCAATTTTATATGATTTTAATGAGCTTAATACAAAATCATTTGATTTTTTCGCGTAGTATTAATACCGGAGATTTTGGTGTATATAAATATATAATTCCAAAATTAAATTATATATTTTTTCTGTTCAATCAACAAAATAATCCCGCGGGCTTTGCAAATATCATGACTGATAGCTTATTAAATTTAGATAAAACTCATCCAAAACATATTGTAGAATTTGACAGGAACGTTTGGTATTCTTTTTCGAGAATACCCGTTGACATTAGAAATGGATGATGAAAAGGTATCTCCTCTTACTTTTGAGAATAAGGGTTTATCCCAACTCATTAAAGAATGCATAGCTTACAAGGAGTCAATTTTAGCTGGTGACCTTGACTATACCGCTACATTTTATATGATTTTAATGAACTTGATACTTAAAAATTTGAATGGATAAAATATTTCTGTGATGCCTGCTTGCATTACTTTCGAGCATAGGAAAAGTTAAATATTAATAAGACATGCTGCAAAGGGCAATCAGACCTTATCTGTGATAGGTGTTTACACCCATTTTCATCGTCTACACAGGCCACACCAAAAATTGCGTAAGAATTAACACAACAACAATCAAAATATTAGAAGGAAGTCGTAAAATGCTGAGATTTAAGAATTTCAGGAATGAGATTAAAGCCACCTTCACCGTATACGCAGATCTCGAAAGTGCTTTGAAACGTACATGAGATCCTAAGAAACATCAACAGCATATTCCTGTAGCAGTTGGCTATTTCTTCAAATGTTCATATGATTGTGACGTTCCAGCACTTATTTAATTAATTATTAACGGGAACACCTTATTTAATTATTGTCAAAAGTATTTTCTTAGAATATTAAAAACCTGTTCGTACAAAATTGATATTTCTTGAGGTTGGTACTGAACACCGGCCGCTAGCTGTCACGAGGCCGGAACGGTGAAGAGGGAAGCTTTGGTCTTGGGAGTGTCAATAAGAATGGCGGCGTGAGTTTTCTAATTATATAATTAAAATAAGTTATTTCCAGTTGCATAGTTCCATTATTGTTATTGCAAGTTATAGAAAGTTGAGTGAATTAAAGTGACGGAATAATGAAACTGTAAGAAAAATGATCTCACACCGGTATGTTTTTTATAATAGTTTTTTCAATATGGTGTCATAATTGTGGCAATTATAATATTATTCTCATTATGGATTGAATTTAAATCAAGTCACCGATTGGCTTTTATGTAGAATGTTGCAGTGTCTATCATGTATCCAGAAAAGATCTTTAATAACATTCTTAATATGGGGTTATGTTCATAAAAAATTTCCAGTTATGAAAACCTATTGCCAATTATATCATTACTTCTTGAAACCTACTAAATTTTACTTCATAGACTTCATCATTCTTTTCCCATATCTAATATGTTCATATATTTTCACTGTACCTATTTCTTTATACCATACATGTACAACTTCTTTTGAAAAAAAAAACCCTAGTATTGTAAGTTTTCTTGTCTATTCGAATCAAGGCCATATTTGTTACAAGTCTGATCACAACCTATGGTTAAAATGTCAAGCTAGATAGGTTTTTGGGTCAATGAAAGGTCGGTTTTTTGTAGTCTCTTCTAAAAAACTTTCCTCATTAACTTCTCTCTTTTACTTCTTTTTCTGACATGTTTTATTAGGAATAAACTGGGAATATTTTGTTTTTTTAGCCATTCGGGAGAAATCTATTATTACCGCTGGTAAACCCTCTCTAACACCGAGAGCAGACACTTCCAAGATTCGGTCAACCAGGGAACAAGTCAAAGGATACATTCCCATTTGTTTTGTTTTGGTTCATCATCCTGCACCCTCCGAGGGACAGGTTCATTAGCTATTGGGCAGTTGCACCACTTCGGTGTTAACTTCGTACCACGGATTTGGTACCACACACCAAGGATCAGTGTTGGAACGTGTGAAAAGGGGTTTGTTTTGGGGGACAATTACTTATACTAGTTAAAGACTTATACTGTTTTTTTTGTAATATTCAGGACATTTAAGTTAGATACACATAAGTTCATAATTTAATTACACATATATGTTTTTTCTTTGTCTACAAATTTAAGTACATTTTAGTTATAATAGCCATACCTAACAGTTAGTACTGTTCCCCCAAATTTATATAATTCCTGGTAGAAGTTTCGAGCTCGAAGATTCTCCCCATACATGTTCTTTCCCCTTGGTTTGTATTAATTTTAGACTTATTTTCTCAGTTAACTTAAAAATAATATTAGTTCAATAATTCACCTAAATTTAAAATCATTCAACTTGCTTCATAATTTTTTTATTTGTATTAGATTTTTGATAAATATTATTTAACTTTAACTATTAACTTTTTTTGTATATTACATTCGAATAAATCCCTAGTACCCATCCCCTCAGGAAGGTACTAGTTTTACTTGCGATTATTATTTAGAACCACTAGTCAGAAAAGGATCTTTTGTATCCAGTACTAAGTTGGTTCATTTAGGGACTTGTTACCCGTCAACTCATCGAGAGTTGTAAAATATATATTATTTACATTAGGTATTTTCCTTATTCTATTATCAGGTAGTATTCAATTAGGGTGTACGTATTAAAATCGTACAAGTGTTATTTGGTGAAGGGTTCATACTAATCTAGGTGTAAGTTGTACTTCCTATATTTGAGGTACTCGTATGTAAATTTTTCTAACCTCATTAACATTATTGTTACATTATTTAATTATATAAATCTGTAAATGACTTTCACTAGTATCTATCATTTCTTGTCATGTTAGAGTCACATACTAGTCATTTGTTTTAACTCAGAGATTGTGAAAATCTAGTAGTTATATTTAATAAATATACATTTATTGTGAATTTTTTTTCTTAATACTTCTTTAAATTTATACATTTAATATACTTGTGCTACCAATTTAAGATACTCTATAGCAGCGTAGAATACCTGGAAGTGTTAACCTAGTTAGCCCCTCTTCTGGCGCCCAAAATTTATTCTATTTTTATTATATGATTATATTTACTATATCTATTGTCTGAACATTATCTTACTATCTCCTTTTCTAGCCATCATTGTCACTTCCTTTAATTTACTGTCTTGCAAAATAGGCGTGCAAATTGGCCGAATCTTTCCTTGAGTGTCAAGTGGCCATTCTCTTGCATATTTAGCTAGCCATTAATCCAAATTTTCATGATTGCGTTCAGCACATTTTCAAAGTAATGATTATTGTACATTAAACTGGATTATAATTAAAAATACAATTTTAATAGTAAGGAAATTGACTCATTCTTTGGGAAAATAATTGGTAGGTTAATAGTTTTTAAAAAGTTTTACAAAAATGCGTTGAAGTCTTTATTTGTGAGTTTAAAAGACCACTAATTTAAATAAATTATTTGTGTATACAGTTGTTTGTAATTATTAAAACATGGTTTAATGGTTTTAAAACATGGTTTTAAAACATGGCTCTTAATTCGCTATTTAAGTACCGAGATAATTGAATGGTTTTAAAACCATGTTTTAAAACATGGTTTTAAAACCATTCAATTATCTCGGTACTTAAATAGCGAATTAAGAGCTGTAGTCGACGCTGTAATTCAACGAGCTGCATATTTCGGTCATTGTGAAAATATACTGTTGTAGAATTGTTTTTTTTTTTGTAAAGAAATTTAGAAAAAATTAAATTTATATCAACGACCATGAAATCATAATTTTTCATCACCCTGTATATGACCAAATTTGTTTAGAATTTAATTTTGCTATTAAGCAAGTGTTTCGGGAAAAAGTGAAACGATAAATAAATGATTCGACGAAATGGATGGGACATGAACAAAAAATTGCGGTGATTAGAAAGTGGACATCGTGGTCGAAAACAAAGACGGTTTTAAGATCCTTTCCGGGAAGGTTTTTATTGTGGTATACACATTGTATGAGGTTTAGATGTTAAAGTAGAAAGTAGGAAATAACTAATTATGATATCTTTTGAAATATGACAAATTGGAAAAGTTCTGTGGAAAAAATATTTGGTTCAGAAGAAATGGGTATGAATGGTTTTGAGAGGCGTGTTTTTGATAGAGTGGGAAAGATGAGGTAGAAGGGAGAAGAAATTAGGAGTCAGAATTTGGCGAGAGAAGAGAGGTCACTGTGTAATTAACATCGGTGGAAGGCAGTCCAGTTTTTTGTTTTAAAAGTTTAGTAATCAGTGTAGAGTGAGTGTAATCGGCCTTTGCGAGCAGAATCAAGTTGAAACCAAATTGTCGACCGGTTGAAGAGTCAATTTTCCTGGTCCGAGGGAGCTTCCTTTGTTTTGTCTAGAACGAGTAGCTGATTAATATCTTTTTGCACCAGATATCGAACAAGGAAAACTGAGTAACAGAATTCGAGCAAATCCTGTATTAATTTTGGAAGCAGTCATGACGAGAGGGACTTTTTCGCAACATCCAGAGAGTACGTGTTTGGGAGAATCAAGGACAGAGCAATCCAGAGAACGAGGCAGTGAAGATACAAAAAGGTCAGTCAAATTATGTGTCGGAATGGAGAAAATTTGTTTATATCAAACCCATATTTGTTTATTAAACTTTTTTTACGCAGTTAGTCATTTAAAATTCAAGAAATCAAGTCAAAAGAAGAAGAGAAAATTTTATTAAATTTAGTATGAGTAAATCATAAATTAATTAAATAATTTTTTGTCAAACAAGGAGATATCAGAGTTAGAGTTTAATTTATTAAGTAAGAGATTGTTGCAACAAAGTTTAAATTTAATAATTTTTGAATCATATGTACACAGCTTATTTAATAAAAACAATATATTACGTTTATATGATACTGAGTGTTTTCAATTTCCCTGTTTCCACCCTGGAAGAAGTAAGCAATCATAAATATTAGAAGCCACAGATCACAGGTATTGTATCCAATACAAAATTAGCCCTGAGAATAAAATTGATTGAAAATTTAATTTGAATTTAGTTTTGTTTTTTACATAGGCAGTAAATAAAATAATTGAATAATTAATTAAAGTAAGAATTTGCTAATCAATCTAATTAAATAGATATAATAGATCATAACAATACTTTTAAGCATGATATCGGATGAACTCCATATTCGGGAACTTGGATTACGCCGCATCTTAAAAGCAAGAAGGTTTCCTGCGACAAAATCAAAAAACGTGAGGGTCTTGACAATTTCTACTATAAATTTTGATGCAAAAGACTACTTTGAGTTAATTATTTGGCAAGAGTGTAACCTTACAGAACCGCCTATCTTCTCTAGAGTTTCAAATGACGATCTGCGAGATTTTATTAAGAATCCGGACTTAGACATGTGTCAAGCTTGTGACAGAAGCGTCTCAAGCAGTTTGTGGAGCGGATTCGAGGGATGGATTTATAAAAACGCGAACTGATTCCAGAAAAACTATGCCTCACTTTTAACACTAAATCAGAATACATCGTCAAATAGAATTGTTTTACCATATTTTTGTAATACATATTTCTATTGTGATGGTACACGACAACCCTCACGGAATTTTCCTAATTTATTTGTTATAAGAATAAGGTCAATATTATAGTTGCAATTTGTATAATTTATTACGATAGTAGCAAAGTTCAAAGTATTCAACTCATTCGCAAGACTGCAAACACAGCACACGTCATTATTGAAATACGTATAGCATAACCATATATGGTAATACATATGGGCATTGTTTTTAATATAATAAGATATAAGTGGGAAGGTCGAGTACCTGAGACATTCATTGTTGTATCAGTGTGTTCGCTGAACTCTGCTGGCGCGTGGTCAGGGGATATAGTTACCGAGATATGGGTCACCTTGACCTATCCTAACTATAATGTCGGTCGACGTAGTTGTAACTGTACCTTTAACCTTGTAAGAATAAAGATATGTAGAAAGTTTAAGTTTGTTTGTTCGGGAGTGTCTTCGTCCAGCAACCCCCAACATCACATGGCGACCCGTGCCTTAAGTTAAAGAATGGAGTTTTCTGGTTCGCATATAGATTGAGGTATGCAGCTCTACACGTAAGATGGGAAACAACCAGAATAAAGAAAAAGAGGAACAGATCTTCATAAACCAAGCAGGCAACAGCGGAGGTGTGACAGCTGAAACCGGCGAAAACGAGAAGCTATCAATCCCGGGAGTTTTGGGAATTGTATCGTTCAGCCTGGCCATAATCATCGTCGGATGGCTACTGTATCGACGATGGAAGAAGCAGCTTCGACGCCACATCCGACAGGAAGTATCTAAATCAATGGAGATGCTGAGGTTAGACGCCCAGAATCCAGGACCAAATGCATAGACACATGAACCCATATTCGTGAGTAATTTTTCTTTTTAATACAATACAGTTTAACTGCTTATGAAGTAAGTTTGATGACTATTTTTTTTATTTTTTTTTATTGAAATTTTGATTTTTTTTTATTATATAATTACTCACTTACTTATTTACTGACACTTTAAATATTGACGGTTATCCAATATTATTGATCCTTTTATTTTACTTACATTTATGTTTTATTATATTATTTTATATGTTACATTTTGTTATATTTGATAAACTTAACGGCAATGATAAGCTTTACGAAGTAATTGAGACTTCGAGACACTAGGCCATATACTATTGAGTAACGTAGGCAGGCCAAGCCGAATTTATGTTCGAGGAAAGATTTCAACGTATTCTGGAAGATATAACTATATTAAATAGGAATCTCACAAAAGACACTATAGAACGAAGGAAAAATAAGCTAATCACAGATAAATGGGTGGAAAAACTCAGGACTATCACGGAACAGTTTAGGACGGTGCATAAAATATACAAAGGTGACAGCTGTAAGGCAGCAGAAGACAAATTCATTGCAGATATTATTGCAAAAATTGGAGAAAAGATCGGAAAAGTCCAAACAGAACTACGGAAAAGACAAGTTGAACATAACAACGACAAGATGGGAGAGAAATTCGAACTGAAAACAGCAGGGAACCTGATCCCTCACATAGGAAACACCGAAGAATCAATTAGAGCATTCATAGACGCAATTGAACTGTACGATGAATTTTTAGATGATGAAGGAAAACCGCAACTAACAAAGTACCTGTTGAATGTGAAACTAACGCAAGCAGCAAAATTACGACTGAAGACCACTTACAACTCAAACGCGGCACTAATAACCGATATTAAAGAAAAGTTTCTAGTAAAACAATCTATCCCTGTTCTGTCAGCGGAGATCAACTCAGCGAAACAAGAGAATAGGTCAATAGAAAAATTTGGAAGAAGTTTAGAGGAGCTCATGGCTAAATTAACAATAGCACAAGCAGAGGGAAACAGAGATGCAGAAGAAGTGCTGGCCAAAGTAAACGAAAAAATTGCAATAAGCGTGTTTACTAACGGTTTAAAAAATGACAAGATAAAGACAATTTTGAAAGCCAAGAACTTTAGCACTTTAGCGGAAGCGATAACAAGCGCAAAGAACGAAGAATCGCTAACTCGAACGGAAACTGCAGGAATGTACCACATGAATAAAACATATAGAGGCGGAAGAAGAAATACAACAAACGGATACAAAAATAGTTTTGACAGGAGAAAAGAAGGTAACAAGACATATAATAATAGAAATACAAATGGAAACGAAGTAAGACAATATCATAACAGAGGTAGGTCTCAAAGAAACAGAGGAGCAGGACATGGTCATCGAGGGAGAAATAATAATTGGTCGCAAGGTAGAAACCCCAGCAACAGAAATTCACCAGGAGCATATTTCGCAACAGAGGAGCAGCCCCGCCAAGAGCAACCACACACAAGCACAATACAAGAAGTAGATTTTTTTCGTGGCCCATCAAATGGAGGCAGATAATTCCACAGCAAGTGGATTAAATTATATTAATGTTTATTACAGAGGAAAACGCAAAAAACTATTAATTGACACTGGCGCAACAGTCAGCGTTTTATTTGAAGAATGTTTAGATAAAAACTACACCGACATAAACAAAACCCGACGTATTAGCTTGCGAGGTGTTACCGGAAAAACTATATATACAAGGGGAACCTTATTGTGTGACCTTGAAATATTAGATAACTCAGAGAAGATAACGTTGACACAGGAATTTGCAGTTATGAAGAGTTTCACAAATAAAGTCGATGGGGTTATTGGTAGCGATTTTTTATACCAATATTTTGCTACAATAGATTACGAATCCTTAAAATTATCGTTACATGTAGAAGGAATGAGAAGAGATTTTAAAATGCTATCTATGGGAGAAATTTATACGATAATAATACCTAGGAGATGTGAAAAATTATTTTTTTTCGAGATCGGGACACACTACGGAGATTTTGTAACTATACCACAGAAGATAGCGGAAGGAATTTTCTCGGCAGGAACAGTCTCAAAACCAGTCGACGGAAAAATACCAATAAGGATATTAAATATCAATGATAGAGAAATAATTGTTAAGAATTTTAGACCGAAGGTCGAAAGATTAGACAAGTTCGACGTTTTCCACATGGGAGAATCAAAACAATCGGTGAGTCGTGCCGAAAGACTTTTGAATATAATAAACACAAAAAATTTATCGCTAGAGGAAAAAAGAGCAATAGAAAAAATATGTGTAAAATATTCCGATGTGTTTTTCTTAGAAAACGATCCATGCACAACGACGGACGTATACAAAGCAAAAATAAAATTGCAAAAAGGAGTATCACCTGCTTATACAAAACCGTATAGATTACCACACGGACAAAAAACGGAAATAAATAGACAAGTAGACAAAATGTTAAAAGACGGGATTATTGAAAATGCAATATCAGAATTCTCATCTCCACTACTTATAGTGCCAAAGAAAAACGATGAAAATGGAAACAAGAAATGGAGAGTTGTGATAGATTACAGACAACTAAACAACAAAATTGAGAATGACAGATTTCCATTACCATGCATAGAAGAAATCCTAGACGCTTTATCAGGAGCAACATATTTTTCACATTTAGATTTATACCAAGGATATTACCAAATAGAACTCGATTCTAAGTCCAGACCGTACACAGCATTCGCAACCGATAGAGGTCAATATCAAATGACACGACTTCCGATGGGGTTAAAGACAAGCCCAGGATGTTTCTCACGAGCCATGACTATGGCAATGTCAGGTTTAAATTATGAAAACATGTTTATATATCTTGATGATTTGATAGTCTTTGGCAACAGTCTACAACAGCATAATCAGAATTTAGTGAAGGTATTAGAGAGACTAAGGAAAGTAAATCTGAAATTAAATCCAATTAAATGCGAGTTTATGAAAAAAGAACTATTATATTTAGGACACAAGATTTCGAATAAAGGTGTAGCACCAGATCCGGAAAAGATCACCGCATTGGAACAATATCCAATACCACAAAATGCAAAAGAAGCAAAAAGATTCGTAGCCTTTGCAAATTATTACAGAAAACATATCAATCATTTTGCAGAAATAGCCGCACCTCTAAATAGACTATCAAGGAAAAATGTAAAATTTGAGTGGACAACAGAATGCCAAAAAGCTTTTGAAAGCCTCAAGACGTCATTATCAAACCCCCCCGTAATGGAATTCCCAGATTTATCGGAGGAGAACACGTTTATTCTACGGACAGATGCATCTGGCATCGCACTAGGAGCAACTTTGTCAAACGGGAATGACAAACCGGTAGCATATGCCAGTAGAACACTTAATAAAGCGGAAATGAATTATCCTACGATAGAAAAAGAATTACTGGCAATAGTATGGAGCATTGCTAAATGGAGACATTACCTTCTACAGAAAGAATTTATTATTTTGACAGACCACCGACCATTGGTGTACCTATTTGGTATGACAAACCCTTCCAGCAGATTAACCAAATTTAGATTGAAGTTAGAAGAATACGACTTTACAATTAAATACGTGAAAGGAGCTGAAAATGTAACAGCTGACGCCTTATCACGAATAGAAGTTACATCAGAAGAACTAAAGCAACTAAATAAGGACTCAGAGAAAAGTATATTAGTGATGACGAGAGCACAAACGAAAAAGCAGGAGGAAATCACCGATTCGAAGAACGAATGGACTGATCAACCAGACGTAGTCGAATTGTTGAAATTCCCGAAAAGTGCGGTAGAGGTAAAACTGATAGACAAGGACGATTGCAAAACAATGAAGCTAGATTCGGCTGAAGAAAATACAAATAGTAGTATATTGTACAATGAAGAAGACGATATTATTTATCTGATTCGAGATTTTCGATCAACGTCTGCACTACGAGCGTCGTTGAGAAACTCGACATATCAAGAACCTCGATCAACGTCTGCGCTACGAGCATCGTTGAGAGCCTTGATTCAAATGTGCGCACAAAAGAATATAAAGGAACTAGTACTAGTAAAGAATAATAAGAATCAGCCAATTATTGAAGAGATAAGAAAGGATCCTAAAATATTTAAAGAAAGAGATATCAAAATATGTATAGTACAAGACAAACAGAATATAGCAGATGAAAAATTAAGAAGAATTATAATTAATGATTTTCACATGTTACCAACAGGAGGGCATGCCGGAATAAATAGAATGTACAAAAATATAAGGAAATATTATTTTTGGAATAGTTTACGAAAAGATATCGAGGAATTTGTGAAGAGATGCGACGATTGTCAAAGACATAAGCATTCTATCATAACCAAACAACCTCTAACTATCACATCGACTGCCACCTGCGCATTCGACACAATATTTATAGATCTAGTAGGACCATTTGAGATGGATGACAGTGGGAATAGATATATATTGACACTGCAATGTGAGCTAAGTAAATACATAGAAGGATATGTAATAAAGAACAAAGAAGCCGAAACAGTAGCCAAGGCATTGGTAGAAAATTTTATTCTGAGGTATGGAGTACCCAGAAAAATAGTCACAGACCAAGGCTCAGAGTTTATGGCAAGAACATTTAAGGAAACATGCTCATTATTGCAAATAGAGAAACTAAACTCAACAGCATATCACCACGAAACAATAGGAGCTTTAGAAAATACTCACAAACATTTAAATGCGTACCTTAGGATACAACTATCAAAATTCCCTACAAATTGGAGTACATGGGTGCAATATTTCTGTTTTTCGTATAACATTTCAGTACACTCAGCAACGGGTTATACTCCGTTCGAATTAGTGTTCGGAAAAATATGTAGACTGCCGACAAATGTTCAAAACGAAATAGAACCCCTGTATAATTTTGACGACTATCCCATGGAACTGAAATACAGACTACAAGTAGCCGCAAAGGAGGCCAGAGAAACACTAACACATACAAAACACAGCAAAAAAAAAATATATGATGCCAAAACGAGTAAAATAACTTATAAACCAGGAGATAAGGTATTAATAAAAAAGGAGCCAAACACAAAACTTAACTGTTTGTTTTCGGGTCCATATACCGTAATTAAAGATGAAACGCCTAACGTAATTATTGAGAAAAAGGGTAAACAAGTAGTCATACATAAGAATAACGTTAAGCTGTATAATATATAAAAAGAATAAGTACTGAAAAGTGTTATAGTGTAAAAGTGTAATAATAGTCCACCATAAGACTTTTACTAGTACTTAAGGTTCAGTGTAAATATTTATATATCTCATTTTTTTTCTTTTCTCATTTTCTTTAATATGTTTGTTTAATTTTCTTATAAAGGAGAGACGTCAGTCAGCATAAATAATATAAAATAGAGATGAAAGGAAATTGTTACTGAAATTCCCTTTCATCTTTTCCCCGCCATTTAAAATTTATAGTTTTTTTAATTTTTATTTCAGTATTAAAAAAACGTTGGTAAAATCAGGGAGGCCGAAGGAAAAGTTGGGCTATTTTGTTATAAAAAAATGTTGGAGCATATTTCTCTCAACTGAAATTTTTAATTGCCTTGTGGAACCAGAAAATATTTTCCAGTTTAAACCGAATTTATTAATTCAACTTTTATAATGTATTACATTTAAGTTACAAAGAAAAATGCGCCTTTGAATTTATTTTTTCTAATTTTGAGTGCCGTGAGGGGGGGCAGAAAATATATTTTTATTTCAACGCAATTTTATTAAAATACTAAATAGTGTGTTAGGCAACTTTTGTGAGGTATTACATTTTCGTCTAAAAATAAAAATTATTTTGTCTGTTACTATTTTTTTCAAACATTTCAATTGTCTTGGGGGGGGGGGCAGAAGATATTTTCCAATTTCGACCAGATTTTACCAAAATACTAAACAGTTGATCGGACAACTTTTGTGAGGCGAAAAATTTGTTTTCGCCTGTTTCGATGCACCCTACTACACACTCCTTTCACTTAAACGTAATAACGAAAGAACCTTTACCAATAAGCAAAGAAAAGAAAAAAGATCTTCTGGATATTTTGTATCTTATAGATCCTTTGTTCCACGACTTCTATTCAAATATAAAAGCAACTGAAACCAAATCAACAGATCCTGATATTACCGAAAGAGATCCACATGATGTCGATAATGACAATTCAGATGAAGAGAGCATTGAATAATAACAAAAACGATTATTGTCTTTAATTTTATTTGTATTTGACAAAGAAGACTTTTTTTTATTTTAATTACAATCTACTTTATGTTTCGTTCCTGTTAGTTTCTGAAATAAATATTCATGTTTTATTTGGCTGTAGAGTTACTCTATTTCATCAGATTTATTTGAATCAGAGTAAGTTGCTTATGGTAAATAAGTTGACAAGTACTAGGTGAACAATGTGACAAGTCTGATTTCTATAAAAATAACCAAATAAATGCCACTTTTTTTCCAGATTTGAAAAAATGGACTAAAATTACTTATATTTACAACACTAAACTAAAAAAAAGTTAATAATCTTTTTTACACCGAATTGTCAAAAATTAAAATCAATGTCCTGAAAAACTGTGTTTTTAGACATGTCAACATATCCACGCCAGCCACGGATTTATGGCATCCCCCAGGTTAACAAGAAGGTGTTGAGTATGATAAAGGATGATAATAATGGCTGCATTATGACAGACTACATAGGGCTGCGATGTAAAGTATACACGACAAAAGTAGCTATCACAGATAATGACATAAAAAACTGAGGGGAAAGTTGATAGATCAGGAGTATGAGGACGATGAGATTGAAATACTTATTAAAAATTGTGGGGTGACAAAGAAGGCGAAGGGGGTAAAAAAATCTGTTGTAAACACTAAAATTACCTTCGAGGACTACGTCGAGTCTTTAGATACTTTTACGACAAAGGCAGCCTCGTAGAATCTAATACGGTCAGATAAGCACCACGTTTATACCATAACACAAAGCAAGATGGTGTTCAGTCTCAATGGTGATAAAAGACGTCACCTTCCGGAGTCTTATGATACGCCGTGGGGGCACTAATTAATAATCTTTAGATGGATGTTGATTAGATTTAACAGTAAACTGTAAATTTTTTAAAGTTTATTTATTACAACCACAATATTGATAAATATATCTGAACCAGACACTTTTTTATTATATTTCTCTTATCACCTTTTAATATCACTCACCATTTTTATATACTTAAGATAAGCATATGTAGTTGATTGAATAGACATTAAATTTCATTTATTTATTACAGTTAACAATGCTAAATACTATATCTGAAAGAGACCATTATTAAGATATTCCTTTTGTCAACCTTTCCCTCACTCATTGTTTTTATATCATATGGTAATTCTAATAACTATTAGTTTTGTATATATTATCTCTAAATTAAGTATAATTATTAAGATTAGCCCATATAAAAAATATGTTTTAGTTATGACCACTAAAAAGGTATTTGATATGGGCCACATATCTAACACATATATAACAGGCAAATTAATAGCCTTTCTGGTTAACTCTGGAGCCGTTGCTCAAATAGACTCCTTTCATGGTAGCATGTACTACTTAAGAACTACATAGTCGATATCCAAATAGAATAAAGATAAGATTTATTTTCAAACTTTCGAATTCGATTCCCGAATTGAGTACTTTAAGCAGTTTTTGTCATCACATACGATGACACGGTTGTTAGGAACAGATTTTCGTATGTCTTATAATTTCAGACTTAACTATTGTGACCGAACTATATGGGCCAACCTCTGTATTACTCACACAAGTTTTCTTTCTCTGCAGGTAATGTAGTAATTTTTCGAAACGTAAAAAAATACAAGAAAACAGTTCCCTTCGATCAGGGGCAAAACAATTTAAAAAAATATCAGTTATGATTAATCAGTTGCTCTTTTTAATTAAAGTTACTCAAAATACGACTGAGAGTAGCCTTGAACTGGTTCCTGAAGAAATGGAACGAAACGAAGACATCATCTTTTCAATTGTCTACAAAAGAAATGTCCTCAATACCCACAGGTCCTTCTCGCTAAGCGCCTGCAAGCCGCAAGAGATCACACCAAGTAATTGATGATTTCGAAGCGCAAGAAGCATTGCAAGAGAAAGAAAACCGCCAAATCATTTCATCATTTTAAAAAGAAATTTACCTTCTTTGGACGGATTTATGGAATTACAAACTTTGACATTCCAAAGCAAAGTTATAAATATCATTACCGAAATGCGGTTCGAGGAACAGAATCAAGCAACATCGTGGCAGTCACGCGGATTTCAAACTGGACAACATGCCCAGTCATAAGAAATAAGCCACAATTTTACTATTTGTGGCTTATTTCCCATCAAAACTAGTTAATTGCAAAAATGCCACAAGAAAATAGCTTGAGAACAACATTAAGCTACTTCTGGAGGTAAAGAACCACATAAATTATTGCAATAGATATCTACCCGATCGAATAGTTGTATTTACATGATTCAAATAATCTTGTTAACGTCGGATCCACTAAACCGGAGTTTACTAAAACTACGTAGTGCTTCGAATCCATTAACAGTTGATGAGATTGGCATTTTGAAGGATATTACTGAAGCCCTTTCATGTTTTGAGGAAGCTACAACAAAAGTTTCAGGTTCAAAATATGTTAGGCCACTCTGGCTCACATGGCCTCAATTATTAGTTCTACCGAGCATAGGTTCAGTAACTGTTTTATCCTTAATGTAGATCCAAAGCTGCTGTAATTGCAGCAGTGGCATGTCTACAATTTAAAATGTGTTCGTACAATACATTTAAAGATACAAATATTACACCTGACGCCTTTACGAAACCAGTCAAGGACAAAATTCACGCATCCTCACTGGTGCTTGGTGGCCATCGGCAGGTTACAAGTCAACGCCCAACATAAGCGACATGGCTTTCGTGACAAGGCTTTCCCTCGACGGGAGGATCACTTTTCTGGACCAGGCAGTTACGAATGTGTTAGGATATGCTACTGCTGACCTGTTGGATAAATTTTGTTTAGACTTTATATATCCAGACGATCAAACTCATATGATAGAGTTCTTTCTAGAAGGTATGTATTTTTCATTTTATAACTATTTACAAATTTGGGTAGTTTCTGCTGTTGAAGAATTTATTATCAATAATAAAATAATAAAATCTTCTTTAATTAATTCTTTTCGTTGATTTCAGCAAAGCATACGATTCCATAAAAAGACATAAGCTGATAAATATTTTAGAAGAATTTAATATCTCAAGGAACTTAGTTTACCTAGTAAAGATGACAATGACAGGAACAACAAGTAATGTGAGAGTTAAAGACCAAGTATCTAAAGGCCTCACCATCAAATCCGGATTGAGGCAAGGAGACCCCCTATCAACTTTTTACTGTTTAATATAGTGCTTGAGAAAATAATGCGAGACAGTAATATGAACCGTAGCGGTGATATAATGTATAAAGGACATCAAATTATGGCCTATGCGGATGATCTAGCAATTATAGCAACCAGTGAAAAAGAACTACAAGACATAATGAGTAGAATGGTGGAAAATGCCTTTAAAATGGGATTGCAGCTAAATCAAAAGAAATGCAAAGTTGTGAGAGTAGGGGGACAAACGAGGAAGTGGAGTAACCATAAATAAAACCACTGATGACAAAATTAGTGTTGTTGTAAACACATTTCATCATTCCCCTCAAACCTGTCTCATTATACTAGAGCTCAAAACCCAAATAGAAAATATTTACCTCCTGACCTTAATCTTATGTATAACTTATATAGAGAATACTGCACAGAGGAAAATAGTTTGCCTGTTAAAGAGCGCCTTTACTGTAGATGCTTCAACATTGACTTCAACATGCACTTTCGTGCGCCACGTCAAAATACCTGTTCGAAGAAAACACAGAAAAGTCAAAGCAAGATAAATTGTTTTATGCCTGAGGCCTTGTATAAAGGGCCTCAAAAGCCTGTAGTGCTGTTACATTAGAGTTTGTCCTGTAATAAATACTTTATTTTTGCTAGCAGTTGCCGCTAGGGCATCTCTGCAATTTCGTTCGTTGCAGTCCGTGACTTCACGCCGGGGTTTGTTTTGGTTGGATCAGAGAGAGCAGCATATGTGACTCCTGATGAGAGACTAATAGGTTTCGAAAACGGTAGAGGTGCTTGTTGCACTCTCTGATTGGACTAGAATATGATGCGGCCGTATTTTCGTTTTGCAACGAAATTGAAAATGGTTATTCATTTTTGAAATACTTTAGTAATTTATTATAATAAGCACTCACCTGTTTTAAATTTTTAGAAACAGTTGATTTTACACCCAGAGATTACTTCTTTGCAAGAAGTGAATCATGGCATTGTTAAATTCGAAAAGAAACGATCTTACCTTAAAAGAAAAAAATTAATGTAATTGAATACGGGAAAAATCCGTTTTAAATCTGTAAAATCATTATCCGTAAAATACAGTTTTAATAAAAATGTTTGGAAGACAACAATCCTGTTTAAGGAATAGCTTATTGACTTCGACAAGAAAATGGCAGAAAAATAGAAACGTTCTGTTATTTGTTGATAACTGTTCTGCCCATAAACCAGACGTGAGGTTGAATATTGTAACAATCCATTTCTTGCCCGCCTATACAACTTCACCTATTCAACCAAGGGATCAAGGAATAATTTCTACTTGTAAAAGAAATTATCGAAAAGAAGTTGTACGAAAAATTATAGCAAATATGGATTTCTATGACACGACGTCTGCAGCTAGTTCCAATGAGATGACAAGAAAAATTTCAGATCTTTGCTATTCATGTGATGAACAAAAGTTGGCACAATATTTCCCAAAATTGCATAAACAATTATGTTATTAAGTGTAACTTTTTCAAAGAGGCAGAAACTATACCTCTTATACCACTATACCACTTATAGAAAAATGAGGTAAACCGAGAACTCGAGAAAATGATAAACGAAGATTTTTCAAGATTATTTATCTCTTTTGACGACAATTTATCGCTTTTTTCGAAAATATTAAAAAGCTGCAGCCAACCAATCAAGCCACAAAACTCAGTATTTAAGCCACGGATGAGACAGAAGACGAAGATTTTTCTGATTCCGTGGAAATTACATCCAATCGGCAAGTCCTAACCGCTTGTAATATTATAAGAAGTTTTCTGGAGGGCCAATCCAATGTTTTTTTTTTCTAATTTTTATAATTTAGAGCAACAAGTAACTAGTATTTTATGTAACAAAACAAAAGAAACTACAATTACCGATTATTTTTCAAGACAAAATAAGGATTTTTTTTATATATATTTTAATACGAAAATATTTACATATCTACATATTACAGACATTTCATAATAATTACTGTATGCAAGCACATTAGGGGGGCCGAAAAAATTATTTCTTTCAAATATTGTAATATTATATGCTTGTAATATTATAAGAAGTTTTCTGGAGGGCCAATCTAATTTTTTTTTCTAATTTTTATAATTTAGAGCAACAAGTAACTAGTATTTTATGTAACAAAACAAACAGAAACTACAATTACCGATTATTTTTCAAGACAAAATAAGGAATTTTTTTATATATATTTTAATAAGAAAATATTTACATATCTACATATTACATACATTTCATAATAATTACTGTATGCAAGCACATTAGGGGGGCCGAAAAAATTATTTCTTTCAAATAACAGCACCTTAGGTCAAAAAAGTTCCGTTGAACTAAAATACAAATTTTAAGTCCAAAATGAGAAGCAAAAACTATTTTTCTCAACTGCCACAAATACTCTATATTTTTTAATATAAAAAGTCATGAGGCAGTGGAAAAAATAAAAAAAATTAATTTTTTCAATCGAAGATCTTCATATTTTTTATTATCTAATTTTTAAAACATGAGGGTTATTTATTTCGTTTCTCAAAAAAAGTTGAAATAAAATCCGTACTCTTGTAGCAGGTTCATGTATACTTTGTATACTGACGTATACTTTATTTGGGTATTTCGTAGAGCTTCACGATATTCAATAAAAATATCGATATTGTATTGATATCGTATCGAAAATCAATACGATACAGATACAATATATACTGCAAGCGCTAGTTAACTTGGCGAGACGCATTGCACAGTGGCTTATGGGATGATCATCAGTCTCAGTGTCGTTGTGCGTATTCGCTGTCGCCAAGTTAACTGGCGCTTGCTATACCTTAGCAATATTAATATCGATACGATACTCATTATCTGAAATCAGTACAAAACTCTTGTATTGTCGATACGCTTGCCTCGATATTATTGAGAATATCGATATCGAGGAAAAAATAAAACGCCACGTGAGTGCTACGTAAGGCGTATTAAGCGGCAGTTTCACATAGCAGTTCATTGTTATCGCAGAGACTGTTAGGTAGGCGTGGCTTGACTGTCACCTGTTTTTTGTTGTGAATCATACCACTTCGACCGCAGTAGATTGTTATAAGAATTACTGCGATAAGTAGAAATAATTCTAGTTTTGCTAACGCAGTAACTTATTTTTAAAATATTATTATTATAAAATATTATAAATATTATAAAAAATTATACCGCGACCATGAGTGCTTATGGGATGTAAAATCGCCATGTTACAAGAATAATGTGAACAGAAAGGATGCAATTGCAAAAATTACGGAAAAGATAGGTATACATGAAGACACCGTAAAAAAGAAGACAGCATCCATAAGAGCAACGTATCTACTAGAAAAAAAGAAAAGTCATGAAAGCCAATTAACAGGAATGAGCACAGATGATATTACTATCCAACAGTTCCAATCATCCAATACTTTCTTTACTGTATATTCGTTTCGCCACTGAGGGTATTTTTTTTCAATAATAACACTGGTAAACACATGGTTTGTCCCATGTATCAATTCCACCAATTCTTATGTATTTTGATGGGTAGAATTCAAATTTGTAATCAAAAATATTCCATCACGCAAGGTTTTCTTGGAAAATACCCATTTGTCTTTATGATTTTCATGTCTTTTTTGAAATTTGATTATATTAGAAATAAACCCCTTCCCAAAAATTTAATTTAAACATTTAATGTTATGGTTTGAGAGTGAGTGGGTGGGGGCTGGTTGGGAGTAATTTCCTGTCTAGGTTGTGTTGAAGGTCAGACATGTCGCGACATGATTGCACTTGTTGACTTATGCAGCTGTCGAGCTCAGTCTGCCGCTCAGTACTGTTTGGTCCCTTGAACAGTGAATTCTATTTGTGTGACAGTGCTTTCACGTTGTGTAGTGTGCATTTTCAGTTCAGCATGCCTCGCAAATGTTTAAACCATCCGGACACGTTTTGTTATGTATGTGGTGAGTTGACTTTCAAATCACAAAGAAGGAATCTTACTCCTTTAATGAAAAAGTGCTATGAGCTTTACTTTGGCTGTAAAGTGGGTGATCAGGACAAAAACTGGGCCCCACACATATGCTGTGTAACATGCGGTAGACTACTAACTGGCTGGGCCAATGGTTCTCGTCACATGCCGTTTGCAGTTCCAATGGTCTGGCGGGAGCCAACGGATCACACTTCCGACTGTTACTTTTGTTTGACAAAGACATCAGGGATTACAAGTAAGTCAAAACATACTTTAAAATATCGGAACTTGCCCTCGGCGATCCGACCTGTACCGCATAGTGAAGAACTTCCCATACCACCTCCTCCAACGTCCATCGAAATTTATGAAGCTACAATTCCTGAACCAGATGAAGAAGAAAATGATGATTTATAAGATCCTAGTTTTGTTGAATCCACTGAGCCTCATTTATTAACTCAAGGAGACCTTAATGATTTGGTTCGTGATTTGAATCTCTCAAAAAACCAATCAGAACTGTTGGGGTCACGCCTTAAGTGGAACTTACTTGGCAAAGGCACTAAAGTATGTTATTTCAGAAATGGGCAACAGGATTTTGAGGGGTTTTTCTCCCAAGAAGGAGATTTAATATTCTGTAATGATATTTCAGCAGTGATGAACACCTTAGGGCATGAGTATAAACCCGAAGAGTGGCGTTTATTTATAGACTCATCCAAAGTTAGCCTCAAGGCTGTTTTATTGCATAATGGAAACGCATTTCCTTCTGTTCCTTTGGCTCATGCGGCAAAAATGAAAGAAACATATGAAAATATGAGACTGATTCTTGAAAAAATTCAATATGACCAATGCAGATGGAACTTATGCGGAGATCTCAAAGTCATTGCTATGTTACTTGGCTTACAAGCTGGGTATACAAAGTTTTGTTGCTTTCTTTGTGAATGGGACAGCCGAGATCGCATCAGTCATTACAAGAAAAAATCATGGCCGAAGCGGAAGTCCCTCGAGCCTGGTAAGAAAAATGTTGCAAACTTACCCTTGGTTGATCCTAAGAAAGTTTACCTGCCACCACTTCATATCAAGTTAGGCTTGATGAAAAACTTTGTCAAAGCTATGGACAAGAACGGACAAGGTTTTTTATACTTGAAAGAAAAGTTACCTAGACTAAGTGAAGCTAAAATCAAAGAGGGCATCTTCGTAGGTCCACAAATAAGAGATCTGATTAAGGACAACAATTTCGAATGTAAACTCAATGACTTGGAGAAAAGAGCATGGACCTGTTTCAAAAATGTTGTTAAAAATTTCTTGGGAAACTACAAAGCTGACAACTACAAGGATTATGTCAACAGTCTACTGAAAGCCTACTGTGATTTGGGATGCAACATGTCTCTTAAAATACATTTCCTTGATTCCCACTTGGACTTTTTTCCACAAAATCTTGGTGATGTTAGTGATGAACATGGAGAACGCTTCCATCAAGATATTTCGAGTATGGAAAACCGATATCAAGGAAAATGGAGTCCAAGAATGCTGGCTGACTACTGTTGGACACTGAAAAGAGATGTACCAGAAGCGAAATACTCAAGAAAATCGCTTACAACCACATTTTAACGTAAGTACACCCATATCCTTATAGCTAAGAATAGGTGAATAACGTATTATATGTATTTGAGTTTCACAAGAAAACCTTACGTGATAGAAAAAACGGGTTTCATTTTTGAATTCAGGATAAAAAGTACTATAAGAATCAGGCAACAGAACTCTTGGGACAAAAACTTTTTATTTTTTTGTTGTCCAGTGTAATTTTTTCTTCAATAATAATAAATAAGTAGTTAGACCACCTACACCTATTTTTTTAATCGGCGCCATCTTTAAAAACAGACTGTTTCATTTGTACATACGGTTAGTGAATCAGTATGTAGCAGTAAAACCCACCGCAATAGGTGGGTTTAAATCCCACCGCTAAAAGGCACTGCGATAACAGTGAAACTGCCGCTTTATACAGTTAAAATATTATAAGAGTTATAACACGCACCCTATGCTCTCCATTCGTGCGAGAGAAGGACGATGAACCAGTTAAACAATGGACTACAGGTTTTTCTTGATAATTCGGTTCAGGTAGAAATAGTTGATTTAATCTCATAATGATGATAATAACTGTTTGCTTTTGTACATTATGGGAAAGGGTTTGTTGAATTTATTTTCGTTTTAAAAGTAAAACGTTATTCAGTAAATCTAAGGGTAAAAAGAATTTTAAACGCTTTTTAGGTAGGTATAAGAATTTACATATATGTAAAATTGTTTTGTATCGTGTTGTAGTTTGTCGCTTATTGTAGTCTTCTCCGCCTTGTATATGGATGGCCGCTTTTCCGGTGGTGGCAGAATGTTCAAATTACATTTAAACTGTACATAGCTAGCAAAAATAACTCCCCACGCCGCTGATAAAACGCAAATAAATAATTATGCCCCGAGCCACTGATTCCCAAAACATAAAGTGCAAAAACTCAACAGTTTGCTGTTGCTATGCGAGAATAACATTTTTCTTTGTAGTTGTAAAACCAAACGGCGCTGTTTTCCGTGAGGATCCCGCTACCCCACGCCCCTCGAGCTACCGGCAGTCTTTTTAGTAAGTAGTCAGTCGGAGGTTAGACACGGTAAGGATTGTTAAAAGTATGTACCTAGTTAGTGCCGATCGCTTTAGTCACGAATAGCTCGTGTAGGCTATGATGCCAATTCTCTCAAAGTCTATACCTATAAACAATGTATCATAGTTTAGTATCTCTTTTGTCAGTAAAAAGTGTATGAAAGTGCAGTGCGTCAACAAGAAACAAGTGCGCCACTCTATTGTAAGTAGAAGTTAGTATGTGCTCAAGGTTCTGACGCCTAGTCGCAGCAACATTGTTGCTAACACCGCTCTCTCATGTTTTGTAAGTAGTTGTAGTTTATTCTCGCTACCTCACACACCATGTATTTCTTAACCCTTTGTTTAATATACTATTGTAGAGTATAATTCTCTAACATTTCGTTCACATGTTATTTGTTTATTTATGTTTTATGTTAAGTTCCTTTTAACATTAAAAGTGTTTACAGTTTTCTGTGGTCTTATTTCTTAACATTTGAACCATAGGAACTGTCCCCTTGCTCTGACCAAGGTCTGAATGATTTACAACCATTCACGGCTAAAAAGTGCAAAAACCAGTGCGCATGAGCCAAAGCCCCTGGTTAGAACAGAACCCAAAGTCAACAATTTCGATATTTTTATTTTTAAAATCATCAGATAATATCGATTTTTCTGAAAAGTAAATTAAAATTACTTGCAATATCAAAGACCTGGACCAGAGACAAATATTTTATTATGGTGGAAATCATATACCTAGTAGTGCTTTATCCATTTTATCTCGGTTGGCTAGGGATATTTTTTGTGTCCAAGCGACGTCCGTCTCAATCGAGCGGCTTTTTTCTGAAGCAATACTGGTACTAACGAATAAAAGATGCAGATCCTTACTGGTCTATAATAGATTTAAAAGATTTAGGCCGTCCGCACATGGCTCAACGCTCGATGTAGTCGACTCGATTCCAGTGCGTAGATCTCTCCTCGCCACTCAACTTCCTTCGTTGTAGCACTGAGCTCCGTAGACGGAGCATTTAGGATTGCAAGTCTCCTCGTCTTATACCACTCTCGTCCCTTGCGATCCGCAGCTCACGACAAAGTTCGAGTGAGACGCACGTTTTCAGTTATGGAGGTAAGTTTATTATATTTGTTTCCTTCGTTTTTTGTTGATTTTTGCTTTAAATTAAATTTTGTTTTTTTTTAAGATCGGTGAATGTTATGTTCGTTGATTTTAGTACTTGTAGCTTTGTGTAAATATATTCTTTGTAATATAAAATTTTAAAAACGTTGAACTTCTCTTTCTATGTTTTATTATAAAATTCGTTGGGGAAGCAGAAAAATACCCTCAATTGTATAATGCTCATTGTATACAAAACTCTCTTTCTAGGTTTTATTATGAAATTCGTCGGAGAAGCAGAAAAATACCCTCAATTGTATAATGCTCATTGTATACAAATTATAGATACTAAAAACGTAACCAATACCGTACTTTTCACATATCGAAATAGTCGTTGTGGTTGATATATAAAAAATGCGTTCCTTCTGGTTGAAATATGTGAACAAACTGAATTGACCAGTGTGCGGAGAGCAATCGCTTGTGCCACAGGGTCCGTACAAGACGAGCAAGACGCGCGAACTTGTCTCTATCGAGACGTGTCTTCAATCGACCCATGTGCGGACGGCCTTAGTCTACAAAACTATTCTAAGAAATGGATACTTTGGGAGTCCAGAAAATATTATTTAAGTTATGATATTTGACGAACGTAAACACATAAGACAACTGGGATTCCAAAGAATTTTGAAGAGTAGACAGTTGAATTACAAAGATCAGCGACAGTTTGTAGTACCAGAGCTATTTTTTATGCTTTTGAGAATACTTTGAGATTATATCGACCGCCAGAAAGTTTTATGGACAAACTCTCCTGTAACTATGAAGTCATCAAAAGACCAACTAACGGAAGTTGTTGAAATTCCCGAAACCAGTATTTTGGCATATGTAACAGCATATCCTTATAACACACAAGCGGTTGAGAGGGCCGTCAAAATAGTAACAGAAGCTGCGGCTTCTGTGGAAGTGACAAAAAATACGTTCTAAGGAAAAGACTGAAATCATGGGAAAATATTGTATAAATTTCCCATAAATTTTTACAGTGTACAAATATCTCTAATATTTCAACACATTATAACCGTGTGCCTGTCCCGTAAAAAACTAGTTTGTTATCCATATACCCGCCAACTGTCTTTCCCGCCAAACAACAAAGCTAAAAGTTGCCCAACTACAAACTAGAAGAGTTAGTTACAAACCTTTGCCAAGAGCACACCGCATCTTAAGAGCGGTAGTTTTCGTCTGTTTCTCAACAAATCTAACCAAATAATTAGTGTCGTGGCCATAGTAACTTGGCCGTAAGTGATTAGTGCCAAATGGTAAATCAATCATAGCTTTATCAACTGTAAGCAGAAAAAAGATAATTTGTACATCTTATTTATTCACCTATCATCAAAGCCGCGGTGTTGCCATTGCATCGTAAACGGTTTGCTGTTCCAACAAGTTGAACTCCACGCGGTATAAGCTGTCTCACAATAAACCTTATAATTTAAACATATAATATCTTCTATCTCTCACGTATCCTTCTATTCATTTAACTCGTCAATATAAATATTTTTTATTTTTCTGTAAACAACATTGTGTGTTATTATAACCTACCTACCATTCCCTATCCCTTAAAGAGTAATCCTTACAGGTGCTGGGTGCCCAGCTGGTCCTTCGAAAAAAGAAGAAGAATTCCCAAAACCTGTGTGCGAAAAACGAACATTGAACCAGCCGAGTTCGCTATAGCGAGCTTCTTGATTGCACAAATATTAACCATTCGTTCTCCCGACCTGCATGATTAAAGGCAAAAATAAAAACAAGAATTCGAAGACGACATGCTCCCAGAGCGAAAGGTTTACACTAATGAAAAGTCCACTTACATAAACACATACAGACAGTGTGTTCCAATGAAAATTTGACCCTTATAAAACATGAATTCCACCCTTATAAAATATGATTACTTCCATTAAACGAAGATAATCCTGATAGTCAGCTTCAATTTTGTAAAGAATTTAGTGAAATCATAAATAACAACCATCATCGATTGTGCAATACGTATTTTTCCGATGAGTGTACTTTTATGTTAAATGGTGAAGTTAATAGACATAAATGTCGTATTACAAAAATTAAATGTGTGGGTTGACATTTTAGGCATCATGTCATTGGACCATTATTAGAACCATTATTTAACCAAAAGATTAGTTAAATAAAAAATTATCTTCAAAGTTATTCTGTAAATTAAAAAAATGGAGTCTCGTGTATAGAAAAATAAAACCTTTCAAATAATCGACCATACTTGCTATTTAAAAAAATTGGGGGTTGATGCGAAGCAGTAGGGGATTCCATTTGAGGGCATGAATTTTGCTTAAAAATTCGTATCCCTCCAATGCAAATTGACATGTTTTTTTTAATTTTGAAGAAACTCTTGGTCTCTCGAGTCCCGGGTGGGGGTCAAATTTTCGTTGTATTTGTTGATTGATTAAGATATCACTTTGTTCCTAGAAAACCTCCAGGAAAAGTCCTACTGGTTGTAGCGATCACGCTACTAATTAAATTAATTTAATTAAAATTGGATGAATAATACCCCTTTAAGATCTCCCTTAACTACGCTTATGCTCTTATCTAATGTTGGACGACATCAGGTCGTACATCGAAGAGGGGCAAGATCCAACGCTGGCGAAGCGACAATGAGAATGAACTAGTTTGGTCACACTCTTCAAATAAGGCAGACGGCGATATTGAGATTCTTCTCATTTTTAAGTGGCGGAGTTGAAACCAGATTTTAGATGCCAAGTCAAATACCTATAACTCAAACGGCAGCTAATACCATCTACAAAAAATATACAATCAAAATTAAACATCTTTTGGACTTTCTCGCAACACAGAAGTGAATTTACCGGCCGGCGCCTGCCTTCGTTTCAGTAAGTAAACATATATTTTTCATTTTTTCGTGGTAAAATCCAATGCATCATGGTATTTAGGTATTTCGTAATTTACCATATAAAATCCAAACTATAGCTCATATTATCCTTTATTCATTTGCAAAGGAACAATAAGTCAAGGCCATAGTTTTTTAAATGTCAAATTTAAATTCCAATTTATTTCATGTGCTATCATTAGGCTTTTTACCTTAATATTTTATATAAAAAGTTTCCACAAGTATTAAACAGCTTTCTGTATTCTGCGCATGTTCATTCTTCGCGCAAGTCTGTCATGATTGCATTGAAGTAGTTTCAGGTTTTGACATGGCATATGGATACCTAACCTGAGTTTTTTGTTTTGGGTCCAGTTCAGTGAACTGCTGTACTGGTACACAGATTTTAATAAATAATGTAATTAAATTTGATAAACTTTATTTTAGATTCCGTCACTTAGCCACTTAGTTATTTAGTCACGTAACGTGACTCTTATCACGTTAATTATGTACCAGTTAGATTGTTAGCAACTCTGCCATTGTTTACCCATAGAGTTTGCTGTTGGAGAAAACCAGTACCTGATTTCACAACATCCAAGATTTTCTGGTAGGACTTAACCCACCACAGCAGCCAAATAGCTTTGTTGTGCCAAGAGGATTTTCCTGAGGACTGTAGGACTGCTATAGGACTGTAGGATCTTCCTAAGGACTTTTCATAAAGGACTATTTGCCCCTTTTAACAACCGGCTGTTGTAAAAGCTAAGTTTTTACCTTTTTTATATACTTTTGGTTCATATATATTTTCGTACAGTGCAAACTTATTGTATGCATACGATAAAGTAGAGTACATATTTTCGTGATAGATAGGGTTTCAGGTCGTTGTTTTTTTTTTCTTTGATTCAATGTAAGTAGTAGTTTGTTTAAATAAATAAAATCAGATTCTTTTTTAATAATTATAAATAATTGTAGCTTAAAATTTGATAGGGAATCGGGAGTAAAATTTTGTCGCGGATTTTAAATAGGGAATACGTCTAGTAGGTTTTTTTGTATAGTATATAAAGAGTCACTGACCAGCTCATTTATATAGACCTTTTTGCTATTCCAACGGACTTTTGCTTTGGATTTTCTATTAATACCTTTACTTAGCGCAGTGTGTAGTGGTTGATTGCATGTTAGTGGCTTTTTGGTCCTGTTTGACCTTTACCTCACCCACTACCACTGTTATTGTGTTTAGAGAGTTATACGTAAGTTGTTAATATATATAACACATTTATTATTAATATATTTGTAAGCATTAAGGTAGACGTTTTATTTCAATCTGTATCACCAGTATATAATATAGCAAGACAAGGTTAGTATTTAGTATTTGAAGTGGTTGTAACCAGTGTCATTTAGTTCCTGTCGTTCGTTACTTCAAAAAGCTCGAGCTGTTCAAATTCTGGACCCAAAACTTAGGTTTTTTTCTTTTTCGCTACAGTAAAGTAGAGTGAGCTTTCAAATACTGTGTCCCAGAAGTTGAGCTGTCCGAGTTGGCGCCCATTTTCTTCTCTCTTATCATCCCTTTTATCTCGGTCTATCTCCAGTGGTCTTACCTAGTTGTATTAGTTTTTGTATTCAAAGGTCTCATTTTCTTCCTAGTTACTATCATTTCATTATCCAATCTTTTCTTTTATATCTCTAAAGCCAATATTCGGTGTATTGAAGCTAGCCCGAATACTCCCTTGAGATTTAGTGTCTCTCTGCCCTTTTGATTTTTGTTCTGAGCTAAGCCACTCTTCATTTTTGTCTTATATCTCTTCTCTTATTTTCCCCATATTTCGTCATTCTTTTCTTCAAAAATCTCTATACCCAGAGTATAGAGGTTTGATGGTTTTGGATGGTCATGCATGTCATTGCAATTCCGTTCAAATGAGTTTTGTCCGATTATGCAGATGAAAAGGAGATATTTCTAATGTATTTACCGAGCCACACCACAGTTTTTGTAACCATTAGTTCGTTTCCTTTTTTAAGTCACTGAAGGCACATTATTACAATGGTTGCAATTCATCTGTTGAAATGATCCTACAAAGTGAAGTTTTCAACATAGTAAATAATTTCCTAGGGTTATTGGTAATTTAGACTGCGCACATGTTAAAATAATTTCTCTAGGTTTGGTTAATTACTTATATTTGTTAATAAATACATATAATTAAAATGTATCTTTGTAGGAGGATACTAAGCAAAAATTTTTCGAAATAGAAACAATTTCTTTTCTATTAATGTCCACACCATTTGCGATGCAAATTTAAAAATTAGAAATATTGTGGCAAGGTGGCACAGACAAGAAGTCGTGCAGAAAATTTATATAACGGGTCCATAATACATAGTCGAAACTGTGTAGAATGCTCATATGGGGTGTGGAAACAATAGTTAATTTGAAAATGGACAAAATTCAATAAGTGATAGTTGATACAGCTGTATTGAATAATTTAGCAATGACCTGGAGCCTCCTATACTAAACTCAGATAATCAGGATCCTGGACTAGTTCAGGATTAGTTACAAACTCTCTTAGGACTCGGTTGTACGCAAGCGCGGCTCAGAATCTGCTCAGGATCGATTTTAAACCGCGAACGATTTTTGGACAACCTTCACTGCAGTGTCGTTTGTCAATTTTTTCGATTGTGTGTTACCTGTCGTCTGGTTTGGTATTTGTTGTATTTTTTTGTTCATGTGTCTTACACGTAAGCGTTAAAGCAAAGCTTTATTTGTGTAGAATAGAAAATAATTATTAAAAAATTATTTTTATATATAACATATAACAATGTCACACGAAGATAAGTTCCGAGACTGATTCTGAATTTATATTCTAATTATGTATGTTTTGTAAGATTGAATGAGTTCTATATGGTCCACATATTGTTCAGTAAAGGCTGATTCTCATCCATCTAGACGGCGGCAGGCACGCCTTAAATTTGTTAATGCATAAATAGTAAAAATATACTTTAAGAGATAATTAAAAATTTGTAAAGATGCATTCCAAAAGTACAAAATTCTGCATAATTCTGCGACTAATGTTTATTAATCTTAAAATATATAGTAAGGAGATACAGAATCACTTTGGTTTAGCTGCCTATAACTGCCTATGCATTGCTTGCAGTTGTTTGAATACAAAAGTAGAAATGACGCATATTACATGATTCTGGCGATTGTTGAGTATGTATGGGTAGTTGTACATAATATAGTATAGTATAGTTGATCCAAAAGATGGCATAACACAGACATCCAAAGTGAAAGTTATCCTTCAACACCAAATTGTTCTATATGGTACACACAATGTCCAGAAAAAAGTCACACCATTTTGAGCGTCGGGTTTGGAGGGGAGAGGGGGGAGAAATCGGTAAATTCGTAGTTTTTTAAGTTTTTCGTCAATATTTCTAAAACTATGCGGTTTAGCATGAACAACCCTCTATACAAAATTGTTCTACATTAAATTTTACATAAAAAAGACCCTATGCATAATCTTTCTAAAATGAATGGTTCCAAAGTTACGGAGGTAGTCTAGTATAACTGGTCCAAAAAAGGCCTAACTCAAACATCCAAAGTAAAAGTTTTCCTTCAACACCAAATTGTTCTATATGGTCCACATATTGTTCAGTAAAGACTGATTCTCATTATCCATCTAGACGGCGGCAGGCAACAGTCCATCAGATGTCCGTCAATTTTATGCGGTATTCGCACTATCTCAGCAGCTAACCATCAGTGTTTCGATAACTCTTGGAAGAGTAGTACGCTTTTCTGCAATGTTTAAAAATTATTCACTTACCGATTTAGCCATTATTGCTGTTTTGCTGGAAGAAGAGGATGAAGAGAAAGAGAAATCTAAAAGAAAAGCTAGGAAGACGGAAAAAAGAAAAATATGGATACATAAAAGTTTGATAGAAACGAAAACTGAAGGTAAATTTTTCACATTATATAAAGAATTGTTAGATGATGAAGTAAAATTTCATCAATACTTTAGAATGTCGAAATACCAGTTCAATGATTTGTTGTCAAAAGTCGAACATGTATTAAGAAAAAAAATACTACATTTAGAGAAGCAATAACTCCAGTTGAAAAATTGGCACTTGGTTTGAGGTAAGTTTATTTATAAAAAATAAGTTTAACTACAAAAGTATCATATTATATATTTTGTATTTTTCTAAATGATGTTTTATAAAAAATGTATACATACTTAGATATATCATTATTCGACAATATTGGGGTATGAACTTGCATTTGCTGATGATGGTTGCTGGGAATTATTGCCTGGAAAATGTTGCTGAAGGACAGGAGCACTGGAGACAGGAGGAACACCCATATCAACGTAATTATAATTTTGGTGACTTGTTGACGGTTGTCCATACCCATCGTATGCACTTGGCTGTTGGTGAGGCCTTACTGGAGCTGGAGCTAAAAGTTGTAATTCTAAAAAAGCCTCTATTGGATTGGTGGTAGTGGTTGCTCATTTTTGATTGTATGTATGTACTTCATCAATGTCGTTGATGGTGATTCAGCCGGTTCCGATTTAGCTACTTTCGCCTTTTTTGATTTGTGTGCTGTTGGAGGTTTAACTGTTTGAGCACGGTTTTCAGTTTGTGAAACCTGGGAACTCTCTGCAGTCTCTAATTGAGTATTTGACTCCTGTTCCCGGCTGGATTCCCCTTCTTGATCATTTTGATGCTCATCTCCTACTGCGAAGTCTTCAGATTTATTTTCGGATACAACATTAGATATTGTATCTCGTTCTTGAAAAAATGGCACTAGAAAATGTAGTTCATTTTAGTACTTCCACTTTCTTTTCTTCACTGCCGCTTGACCAGAGACTGTCTTCTTAGATTTTAGAGCTCTTCGAAATTGGTCCCTTAGGCTAAACCATCTTTGCTTACAATCGTTCGCTAAAAAAAAATCTTTTATTAATAACCTGTATTAATTACTTATTAATTATACATACTTAATAAAAATTCTACAAATTCAAAGATCAATGTTTTTCAGGTTTTTAGCTACAGGAAATTCAATGCGGTCATTTTCTTTTACTTATAGATTGGGGCATTCAACAGTTTGGTCTATAATCAAAGAAGTTTGCAATGCTATAAATAATAAAATGTTGAACGAACAAATGCCACTACCCAATGAAAATGATTGGAAAAAAATTGGTGACGACTTTTGGAGAATATGGAATTTCCCCAATTGCCTTGGTGCCCTAGACGGTAAACACGTCCAAATAGAAGCTCCCGCTAATAATGGATCCCAATATTTCAACTATAAAAAAACTTTTTCTATAGTTCTTATGGCACTTGTGGATGCAGAATATAAAATTATTGCTGTTGATATATGAGCTTATGGAAAGAATAGTGATGGGAAAATTTTTGCAAATTCAAGTTTAGGTCGCCGATTCCATAATAATACAATGAATATTCCACCAGGAAGACCTCTTCCAGACACCAATACTGAGATGCCATTTGTAACGGTAGGCGACGAGGCATTCCCATTGAAAACATATTTATTACGACCTTATCCAGGGTCGCAAATTAAAGAAGATGAAGGAAAATCAAATTTCAACTATCGTTTATCTCGAGCTCGGAGGGTAGTTGAGAATGCCTTTGGTATATTGGCTCAAAGATTTCACGTATATCGTAGAACACTAAAATCAAAACCTGAATATGCTGATCAAATCATTTTAACCACCTGCATTTTACATAATTACTTAAGAGATGGTAATATATACTCTTCTCGGGCTGACGTATTACATCAAACTCAATTTACAGATATTCCTCCCCAGGGTGGTAGTGTTCAAACAACAGCTTACGAAATAAGAGAAACATTTAAAAAATTTTTCTCCTCTCCACAAGGGGCGTTACCTTGGGAAGTATGATACATCATAAGTTACATTTTTTGAAAAAAAAAATATTGTCAGCGATTAAATTAAAATTATGTAGTTTCATTTAAAAGTGTCTAGTAAAATTTGTGTAAGTACCTACTTAGTAATATAGTTTGTAGTTAAAAATTATTTGTTTGTTAAATTACTTTTAAAATTATAAGACTTACCTGGGACTCCCAATTCCTCACCGATTTTTTTCCATATTTTCCCCTTAATATTGGTGTCACTATAATCTATATGGCTTAAATTAAATAAGCATTCATAAGTTTGCACTAAAATAATCAATTTTTCGCAATTCATTTTCTTACTACTAACTGTTTGTTTGTCACCGACGAAATGCCAATTGCACCGTTCGTATATTCTCACTATCCTCAAGGCACGTCACCAACAAGCAGCGACACGTCAAAACATTCTTTCCTACAATGTCGGCTGCCGGCAGACGGGGGCTAGCCGCGACATAGACGGATAATATGAATACGCAATGGTTTTGGAATCTAATAATGTTTTGACGGATACCTGATGGACGGTTGGGTTTAACAAATGTTCTATATATAATTGTTATGGAATCAACGGTTCCAGAGCTACGGAGGGTGAAAAGTCGAGGTTTTCGATACTTTTTATATTTTTTGGGAAATATTTATGATATAACTATACCAAAAACCCAGACATCCAAAGTGAAATTTATCCTCCAACACCAAATTGTTCTATATGGCCCACATAATGTTCAGAAAAAATTCACACCATTTTGAGCGTCGGGTTTGGGGGAGAGGGGGGAGAAATCGGTAAATATAAAAAGTATCGAAACCTCCACTTTTTACCCTCCGTAACTCTGGAACCGTTGATTTTATAACAATTATGTATAGAACCTTTTTTGTTTTAAATTTTATGTAGAACATTTTTCTATAGAACATTCCTTACGCTAAAGCATAGTTTTTAGAAATATTGACGAAAAACGTAAAAAAACTACTAATTTACCGAAATCTCCCCCATCTCCCCCCCCCCCCCCAAACCGGATGCTCAAAATGGTGTAACTTTTTACTGAACAATATGTGGACCATATAGAACAATTTGGTGTTGAAGGAAAACTTTTACTTTGGATGTCTGGGTTAGGCCTTTTTTTGGACCAATTATACTATACTACCTCCGTAACTTTGGAACCGTTCATTTTAGAAGGGTTGCATAGGGCCTTTTTTATTTCAAATTTAATGTAGAACAATTTTGTGTAGAGGGTTCTTCATGCTAAACCGCTTAGTTTTAGAAATATTTACGAAAAACGTAAAAAACTACGAATTTGCAGATTTCTCTCCCCTCTACCCCCAAAACCCGACGATCAAAATGGTGTGACTTTTTTCTGAACATTATGTGGACCATATAGAACAATTTGGTGTTGGAGGATAACTTTCACTTTGGATGTCTGGGTTTGGGTCTAACTATACCATTCTAATAAGTAATAGGTTCTGAATATTGTACTTCATAAAGAAAATGTATTGGTAATCAGCAGTTTCAAAAGTCAGTTATAGTATAACATTTTAAACAAAAATGCGGCTAAAATAAAATTTTCGAACTTCTTTCGTCCATATTGGATCCGCCTTTGTGTTTAAAAAAAGTAATGTTAGATTTGTAATCAGCTACTTTAACCTACCAAATTTTACAAAAAATTTTCCTTTTTGATTGATATTTTCAATTTCTTTCCGCCATGTTGGATCCGCCATTCTGTTTTTCAGAAAAAATAATGCCAAATTCGTAATCAGCGATGCCAAAAACCCTTAAGAACAAAAGTAATTCCAATATGTATAAACAATATACACTTTTAAAGGTTCATGACCACGTTTTCGGCATTTGGAACCACTGTGCGGTGGTCCAAAACGATGAAAAAGTTGGCCAAAAATGAAGTTGTCGTTTGATTTCGATGAAAGTGTTTGAGGGGTTGCAGTTATAGTTTAAAACCGAATGTATGGTTGTCTTAACCATAAAAATAGTTGATAAGTTTCGTATTTCGGTTGTTAGTGAAAGTCAAAATCTGGGATATTTTGAGTTGGGATTTTGAAAAGCACAATGTTTAGATTTGCAAATAACGAAATGACTGTGCAAGAAAATTTATTCATTAATTAATATACAGTGAGCACGTAAAGGTTGGAATAAATTCCCGAAACAGGTAAATTTTTATTTTTACATTACGACTTTTTGGCATATATATCATACTAGTGACGTCACCCATCTGTTCATGATGACGTCATCGATGATTTTTTAAAATGAGAATAAGGGTCGTGTGATAGCTCATTTGAAAGGTAATTCAATTCTTTATTCAGTAATATAAACGTTAACATAATTATTTATACAGGGTGCCCAAAAAATTTTTTTTTGAATTAAATTTATCGACATAAAAAGAAGAATGTGTGTAATTTATTTAATTCAAAATACATTTTATTGCTATCCGAAAACAGGAAAAAAATGTTTATTTGGCAAATAAGTATTGTTTTTTGCTTAAATTTAATATTAAAGCAGCCACCCACCAGCCTCGTGACAATTTGAACATTTAATTTAAGCGAAAAGCAATGATTACTTTTCAAATAAATATTTTTTTCTGTTTTCTGAGAGTAGGAAAATGTATTTTGAATTAAATAAATTACATACATTCTTCTTTTTATGTCAATAAATTTAATCCAAAAATTTTTTTTTGGACACTGTATAATTAATTATGTTAATGTTTATATTACTGAATAGAGAATTGAATTACCTTTCAAATGAGCTATCACACGAACCCTATTCTCATTTAAAAAAATCATCGATGACGTCATCACGCCCAGATGGGTGTCGCCACTAGTATGATATATATGCCAAAAAGTCGTAATTTAAAAATAAAAATTGACCTGATTCGGGATATTTTTCCAAAATCGTCCATTCTCGAGAAAATGAATTTATTCCAACCTTTACGTGCTCACTGTATAATATAACAGTAGCTACTTAATACTTAACAAGTTTTTATTGTGTATTACATACATATCAAGATTTTTTTTAAAAGAAATATTTTTCTTTTATTCTGCACGATTTCTTCCACTTCTCTTTGAATTTGGACAGCAACTTTTTTACGTCGTTGATGGCATCCAAATGTATCGTGCAGGATGCGGGAAGTTTTTTATTGAAATGTTTTTCCAAAAGTATTATCTGCTCGTTTAATTCATTTGGCAGATCGTTTTTCACTACATCAAAAATTTCCCTGCGAGTATAAGTCACAGAGCAGGGTACTGAAAAGTAAAAGAAAAATTTCATCATATATTATCCTGAAAATCACAATTATGGAAATTTAGTGCGCTAAAAAGAACACCCTTTAGAATGTCTAGAGCCTTTTTCTGAGAGAACGCCAGGTATACAAGTACAGGCGCCGCGTCGCCCAGGCGCGCCTGACTTTCGCGGTCGTCGTCGCTCGACGATTGGGTAAACGCATGCGGCGCGAAACAATTTCATGCTACAGCCAAAGTAGCAAAAAGTAGCAAGAAATTTTGGATGATGTTGATTTCAAATAGCATTACTTTTACTAAAAACGTAACTACAGCGTGGGATCTGGCGGGTTCATAACTATTTTGATGATTTTGTGAAGATAAATAAATAAATGTTAATTTATTACAGGTGCTGTTTAACGCTACTTTTATAAATGAAAAAAATTATACTTCAGATTTTTAAAGATTGAAATTTTTAAACATACCTTCAGGATTTCCCTCGATTTTACGGATTTACAATCCGACACACCGTTGAATTTTGCTCCCACCGACACTGTCTCGTAAATATAGACAAATGAAGCGAGTACGAAATGCACTCCGGCGGAGCCGGTTTCTGACTGACACACAAGAGAGAGTTTTAAAGCTACCTGCCTATTCTTTCAGGATAATACGTAGAATATCCCCCTTTAAAATAAAACAAGGTACAATTAAAAAAATAAAAAAAAATATTTAGTTTTGGTCAGCTTTTTTGTCCCTTTGGATCACTGTGGCGCCGACTAAATGCGGTAAATTTGTATCGTAGAAGACCATTACATGTTCCTAAACTAACCTACCAACACAAAATAATAAGGTTGCAATGGGCTAGAGAAATGGTGCATCATAGTCCTAACTGGGATAATGGAATGTTCTTTGATGAATAAAAAATTGGCTTGGTTTCTGATTCGCGAAGAACACTGGTTTGGAGGGCCCCAGGATGACAAGTCCGACTAGAAACAGCTCAACCGCGTGCCCCATTTGAAGGTGGCAGTATTATGATTTAGGGTGGTATTATGAGTGGTACACGGACGCCACTGCTGGTTATGGAGAGAAGAGTCACTGGTGCTGTGTACATCGATAAGTTTTAAATTCTGTCGTGCGTCTATTCCGATGGGCAGTAGGTGATGGATTTGTGTTTATGCATGACAACGCACTTCCCCATTGAACAGCAGCAGTGCATAAATTTCTAGAAGAAGAAGGAATATTACAGTGGCCCTCGAATTCCTCCGACATGAACGTCATTGAACATGCTTGGGACATTCTCAAAACACGCATCAAGAAGCGAAACAATCGCCCTATTACACTTCGAGAACTAAAAGATGTTGCTCGTGAAGAATGGGAGATAATTACGCAAGCCCAGCTCAAACAGTTAATCGGCAGCATGCCAAATCGACTACAGGCATGCATGCAGGCCAATGGAGGAAATACTGATTATTAGTTTTATTAAAAATTATTTTTATCTATACCAATTTATTTTTAAATGTAATCTATACATTATAAGTTTTTCACTCAAAGAGGTGAAATAATTTTTTTGCATATCCTTTATCTGGATTTGAGATGTATTTAGTATTAATGATAACTGAAACAAAATTAAGTTTAACTATTCAGAATATATATATATATATATATATATATATATATATATATATATATATATATATATATATATATATATATATATATAGAAGGAGAGGTTAACGCGAGTTAATAGATATCGGCATGGCTCGCAACAATGAAAATACAAAATATGCATAAGATGGAATGCAACCACAGACACGTGTTTCTGACTTATTAGTCGTCATCAGTATGGTATAGCCAAACAGGAGCAACGCAACCAATTTGTGGCTGTAATGTTAGAAGACCCTCAGGATTCGAGAGCAACAACTAACACATCCACGGAGGAAGCTACAGCTACCTGAGGAAAGTAATGCCAAACGTCTAAAACGTTTTAAAATCAAAGAAGGAGAGGTTAACGCGAGTTAATAGATATCGGCATGGCTCGCAACAATGAAAATACAAAATATGCATAAGATGGAATGCAACCACAGACACGTGTTTCTGACTTATTAGTCGTCATCAGTATGGTATAGCCAAACAGGAGCAACGCAACCAATTTGTGGCTGTAATGTTAGAAGACCCTCAGGATTCGAGAGCAACAACTAACACATCCACGGAGGAAGCTACAGCTACCTGAGGAAAGTAATGCCAAACGTCTAAAACGTTTTAAAATCAAAGAAGGAGAGGTTAACGCGAGTTAATAGATATCGGCATGGCTCGCAACAATGAAAATACAAAATATGCATAAGATGGAATGCAACCACAGACACGTGTTTCTGACTTATTAGTCGTCATCAGTATGGTATAGCCAAACAGGAGCAACGCAACCAATTTGTGGCTGTAATGTTAGAAGACCCTCAGGATTCGAGAGCAACAACTAACACATCCACGGAGGAAGCTACAGCTACCTGAGGAAAGTAATGCCAAACGTCTAAAACGTTTTAAAATCAAAGAAGGAGAGGTTAACGCGAGTTAATAGATATCGGCATGGCTCGCAACAATGAAAATACAAAATATGCATAAGATGGAATGCAACCACAGACACGTGTTTCTGACTTATTAGTCGTCATCAGTATTCCATCTTATGCATATTTTGTATTTTCATTGTTGCGAGCCATGCCGATATCTATTAACTCGCGTTAACCTCTCCTTCTTTGATTTTAAAACGTTTTAGACGTTTGGCATTACTTTCCTCAGGTAGCTGTAGCTTCCTCCGTGGATGTGTTAGTTGTTGCTCTCGAATCCTGAGGGTCTTCTAACATTACAGCCACAAATTGGTTGCGTTGCTCCTGTTTGGCTATACCATACTGATGACGACTAATAAGTCAGAAACACGTGTCTGTGGTTGCATTCCATCTTATGCATATTTTGTATTTTCATTGTTGCGAGCCATGCCGATATCTATTAACTCGCGTTAACCTCTCCTTCTTTGATTTTAAAACGTTTTAGACGTTTGGCATTACTTTCCTCAGGTAGCTGTAGCTTCCTCCGTGGATGTGTTAGTTGTTGCTCTCGAATCCTGAGGGTCTTCTAACATTACAGCCACAAATTGGTTGCGTTGCTCCTGTTTGGCTATACCATACTGATGACGACTAATAAGTCAGAAACACGTGTCTGTGGTTGCATTCCATCTTATGCATATTTTGTATTTTCATTGTTGCGAGCCATGCCGATATCTATTAACTCGCGTTAACCTCTCCTTCTTTGATTTTAAAACGTTTTAGACGTTTGGCATTACTTTCCTCAGGTAGCTGTAGCTTCCTCCGTGGATGTGTTAGTTGTTGCTCTCGAATCCTGAGGGTCTTCTAACATTACAGCCACAAATTGGTTGCGTTGCTCCTGTTTGGCTATACCATACTGATGACGACTAATAAGTCAGAAACACGTGTCTGTGGTTGCATTCCATCTTATGCATATTTTGTATTTTCATTGTTGCGAGCCATGCCGATATCTATTAACTCGCGTTAACCTCTCCTTCTTTGATTTTAAAACGTTTTAGACGTTTGGCATTACTTTCCTCAGGTAGCTGTAGCTTCCTCCGTGGATGTGTTAGTTGTTGCTCTCGAATCCTGAGGGTCTTCTAACATTACAGCCACAAATTGGTTGTGTTGCTCCTGTTTGGCTATACCATACTGATGACGACTAATAAGTCAGAAACACGTGTCTGTGGTTGCATTCCATCTTATGCATATTTTGTATATATATATATATATATATATATATATATATATATATATATATAAGATTATGGTATTCTTGACTGTATATTCAAATATCAAGCAGTGATTCTTGAGGATGCAGTCTATTTTGGCCCACAAGACAAAGAAAACTCTTTGACTTACTGTCAAGCTTTCGAATTTATTTTAATTCTTTTTCAAGACATCTGTTGACAAAAATATACAAATATAAAAATTATGTAGGTACTTACAATTTTCTTAATTACTTACTAGTCATGAGATTACATTGAAAAAATTTGAAACTTTACCAAAAGGACAATTATGCACATAGGTATGAAAAATTATTTTTAAAAACTTCAGTTATGTTGTCATGTTTGAAATATGTCATGAAATATGTAAAGTGTATACACTTTATATAGGAGGAAAGTAAAACTAGTAACATAGTATATATATATATATATATATATATATATATAAGTATATATATATATATATATATATATATATATATTGTTAAGATATGTAAAATTTGAATTAATATGGTTTCGATCTTAATATTTTAGAAAAGTTAAAACATATAATAAAAATATACCAAAATTCATTTCGAAGAAATGAAAGTCAATTATCTTTGGATGGCCGTAGGTAAACAAAATTTAAATAGGGATTAAGTATTTTCTTTGTACAGTTAGTATGATAAGAAAGTGGTTATGTGTTTGGACAATGAGACCGGGTTTCCCAAATGGACTTTTGCGGCGAGGGAACAATTGTATTTAGAAATTTAAATGAATGTAATCTTTGTTTAGATATTAAGAAAGGAAAAAAAAACCGATTGGCATGTAATTAGTTTTAGGAAATTTCTAATGGTAGGGAAAATTGGTGTTTGTTATCTGAAAGGTAGATGGGGATAAAATTGAGGAACTCGGATTGGTGAAGAAGGAAAAAGGAGGGGCTAGGTATGAAGAATGGGAGTTTAGCGAAATGTTAGAGGGTGGAAGAAGAGTCAGTTGTTAAATGATCGTTAAGTCGACTAGTGGTGATCTCTAAGAGTCTCCTGAAGTAGTAAGGCAGATAAGTGAATAGTTGTGAGTTTGTTGAAATAAGTGTCCTGACGGAAGCTCATCACGTAAAGCATTGTAAGTTATATTGTTCTACTTATATTCCAAGAGTCACCGTTGCATGCCGGAACGAGAAATAGATTCAGTTTATCGAGAGGAGAAAAGGCTAGCATTGTTTTTTGAAAGATACGTGCATCTGTAGGGGGTCATTAATGACAATAGGCTTGCAATAATTTGTTGCGAGATTGCTGACTACATAGGGGGCTGCTAAGAGTAAATTGTTGGCGACCAGAGACAAGAATTTGGACAACTCATCATCCGAGAGACAGTTTTATTTTTTTTGTAGAATTATTCATAACGCAAATTTCAATAAGTACTTTAGATAGTGGTAGGGTTATTTCAATAATCAGAATAGGAGATATTATTTTTAGAGGATATTTTGAGGGTGAATTTATTTCAATAGATGTTTTTGTACCATATATGTGTTTTATTCCGTTAATCTTTGACCTTATTTATCATATGTAAAGCAAAGGAGATATTGAAGCACGAGAATATAAAACCCTGAGATTAGAGCATTAAATAGTGTGATTAAATCATAAGTGCATCATTAAAATTAAATTTAATTAATTAGTTAATTATCTAATCAAGTGCTTTGAGCACACCGATCTTTGAATATCACATTAACTGGAGCCCAGAACGTGGTGGCTTAAAAATATCGCAGCTTTGCATTTGATGGTAGGGAAAGAGATAAGGAATAACTACAGGTGATCCAGAGATAATTTGACAATTTTTCCAGGTGTAAAAATAATTTTGATTTATGGATTGATCGTAGGTATTTGATATTTACTGCCATTGAATTATTTGATTTTTTTTTACCAATCGTACATTTGATATTTATTTTGAAATTTACTGATTGCATATTTGATATTTGTGGAGAAAATTTATTAAATTTGGGGAGAAATATTTGTCGTGTTCTGCAACTTATAGAGTGTTGTAAAATTTCACATTTGGCGGGGACAAAGAAAACAGTAACGAAAAGAAACAACATGTCGACCACAAGGAGGCAAAGCAAAATGCAAGAAAACAGAGAAGAGGAAAAAATTGTTGAAGAAGGATTGGATAATGAAGGAGATACAACGATTATGGAGAGAAAAGAACAGGAATTAACAGGAATAGAGAAACTATTGCAACTGATGCAACTCCAATCACAACAAATGGATAGAAATCAACAGGAAACAAAAAGGACAATGCAAGAAAATCAACAGGAATCAAAACGAGCCATGGAAGAAACACAACAAAAAATAGAGAAAAATCAACAGGAAGCAAAACGAGCCATGGAAATAACACAACAAAAAATGGAAGAAACACAAAGAGAAATATCACAGAGAATAGAACAGAAATTGGAAGAGAATGATGGCAAATTGGAAAAGCCTGTTTAGAAAAAGTTAGAGAAGAAACAGAAAGGAAACTGAAGATGCAACGAGAAGAAATAGAAACTAAAATGAAGAATATTAAGACTGTGCAGAAGATGGAATTAGAACAGTTAGAAAGCAAATTTGAAAATGCAATACAAGAAGACAGGCGAGAAATAGAAGAAAAATTTAAGCAAAACGAAAAACAAATTGCGGAACTCAAGAATCAACAGAATTGTGGAGAAAGAAGGGAAATGATTATCCTTGGTACAAGCGACGCGAAAATACAATTTGGAGGGGATATTAGAAAAACACACCCAGTACCATTTGTTAAAAATTTGAAAACCAAATTGCAACATATTAGATATTTTGACGACTGCAAAGAAACAATTAGAAACCATCTGAAAGAAGGAGCAGCGTTATGGTATGAAAGTAAAGAAGATGAGTTTGAAAATTGGACAGATTTCGAAAATAAATTTCTCAACTATTTCTGGGGGAAAGTTAAACAGAGGGAAATCAACCAAGAGCTACAGAATGGAAGATATCACGAGAAAATGGGAATATCGGAAGAAAGATATGCTTTGCAGATATATAACAATTCCAAATATCTAGACTACAAATACTCTACCGAACAACTGGTAGAAATGATAAGCAGACATTTCGAAGAAACGCTGGAGGACCACGTGATTTTGAGAAACTATCAAGATATTGATAGTTTGTGCCAATTCCTTCAAGTAAGGGAAGCAAAAAGAAGAGAAATGCGAAACAGAAGACAACATGAACAATATAATGGACCGGCAAGAAGGTATCAATCAAATTATGACCAGAGAAACCGACATGCCCAATCAACAAACGAAGATAGGCCGAGAGAATACCAAAATTACAATAGACAACAAAATTATGATAACAGGAATCACGAAAAAAATAGAACATATGAAAATCACAACAGAAACAGAGATGCACAAAATCCTCCGACTAGGAATACGAACGAACAAAGGGACGGTAGAAACAATCAGAATTTCCAACGACAAAATAGAAGGGAGATGAATCATGTAACAATAGAAAACGAGGAAGAAGATGTATGCAATGAATCCAGATAGGATTTTCAATAAAGCATCCACTGAACAAACATAAACAACTCTCCGGTATATTTTGTCATCCGAGAGAGTTTATACAGTTGGCGGGAAATGAAAGACAAAGTTCTAATTCAAATTTAATATTCTTAGATGCATTTATAAAACATAAAGCGATTAAAATTTTGATTGATTCTGGATCGGAGATATCGTTAATCAATAAGAAACTAGTAAAAGAATTAAATTTGGACAGATTTGTGTATAAAATTCCTAGGGTTGTTTTAGTGGGTGCAAACAAAAAAAAATTGACGACAGTAAATGAAGGTTTGGGAGTGCGGATCAGAGTGGGAGACAAATACTATATTATGCAATGTGTGGTGATCGAAGATTTAAACCATGATATGATAGCGGGAATTGATGAATTGAGTGAAAAACATATCACCATAAATTTTTCGGAGAATCAACTGGAAATCAAAGCAGAACCAGACAACATAGAAGAAGAAACGGAAATAGAGAGGAAAATAATTGTTGAAAAGATAAATGAACAGGAAAAACATAAAGAAATCAATATGACTGTAGAGGAAAAACCGAAAGTACAAGAAAAAAATCAACCAGAAAAAAAAAGAAGGAAGAAAAAGAAGAAGAGTTCAAAGAAAAAGAAGAAGAGTTCAAAAAGAAAGAAGGAAAACACGGTGGATACAAGAGAAAGACAGGAAATCGAAGATACGGAAGAATTGTCGGCAATGGACGATAAAACAGAAAGGAAGCAGGAAGAAAAGGAAGTTCTCATAAGAGAAATGAAAGCAGTAGAAACATGGTGCTCGGGATACCAAATGGAAATTGAAGATAAAAAAAAACAGAAGAAGAAATAAAGGATGAGGACAGAGAAGAAATGGCAATAATGGACGAGAATCCAGAATTTTATGAAGAAATATTATGGACAGTGAACACATGCGAACAAAATGAGGATGAAAGAAAATTAAAATGTGGAGAAAACATGGAAAAGGAAGTAGAGAAGATTCTAGAAAATTATGGAGATTTGATTAATGAAGAAAGCCGAGTGGCTAAAAATTATGAACATTCTTTTAAAGTTAAAAACTTAGAAAATTTTAAATCAAAGACATATCCAATCCCGTATAAATACAGGCAAAGCGTCGGACAGGAAATTGAAAAAATGATCGAAGACAAGGTGATAGAAAGATGTGACTCTCCATATATCAACCCGATAGTATGCGTTAAAAAATCGAGTGGTGATTTGCGATTATGTTTAGATGCAAGAAACATTAATTCACACACAATCGCGCAATACGAAGCGCCTTTGAACATCGAAGCCATATTTGGACGAATCACAGGGTCACACATTTTTTCCAAAATCGATTTGAAACATAGTTTTTGGTTAATACCTTTGGCAGAGAAATGTCGAAATTATACCGCTTTTTCGATCGACGGAGTGGTATACCGATTTAGGGTGGTACCATTTGGCCTACAGAGTGCATGCGCTGCTTTGGTTCGCGCATTGAACACAATCTTAAATAGGCATGAAGAATTTGTTGTACATTACATAGATGATTTATTAATTTTCTCACCAGATATAACAAGCCATCTACGACATATTCACACTGTGCTAGAAGAACTGGATCAAGCGGGATTGAAATTAAATATTCAAAAGTGTCAGTTTTTCCAAAAGGAAATACTGTATTTAGGATTCAAATTAGACACAAAAGGGATTAGTCTTGCAGAAGATAGAATCGAAATTATAAATAACTACGCTAGGCCAACCAATTTAAAAACATTGCGGGGATTTTTGGGAATGGTAAACTATTTCAAAAAACTAATACCAGACATCAGCACAAAAGAAATACCGTTGATAGCATTACTTAAGAAAAATGTTAGGTGGAAATGGGGAACGGAACAAGAAATGGCTTTCAAAAATTTAAAAGGAGCTTTCTCCACAGCTGTAAGAGTACACCACCCAAGATATGATCAACCTTTCATTCTCCGGACCGATGCTTCCATAACAAAATTCGCAGGGGTGTTATCACAGATCCAAGACGATGTAGAGGTGCCAATCTGTTTTGTCTCCCGTGTAACCAAAACATATGAGAGAAAGTACAGCGTTACTGAATTAGAGTTCGCCAGTGTGTTATTTTGTGTAAATAAATTACGGTTTTATCTACTAGGGGCAAAATTCACCGTTGAAACAGACCATGCAGCTTTGGTACATATAATGAAAAATAGGCTGGTAAATAATAGAATTCATAGGGGCATTCTTTTACTTCAAGAGTATGATTTTGAATTTAAATATATCAAAGGAACTGACAATATCTTGGCTGATGCGTTGACGAGAGATGAACAATTCCGCAAAGAGGACCACAAAACTCTCCACGTTGGCATGAACATAATGAGAGAAGAAGCAGGCTTATTTTCTTTGGCTCAGATCAGGGAAAATCAGGAACAACTGGATGAAAGAGAAAAGCAAAGGGCCGAACAAGAAGATAACTTATATTTTAAGAGGGTCGATGGTAAAGAACTATATGTAATCACGGAACAGATGGCAAAAGAAGTTTTAGCAAAATTACACTGTGACAACGGACACATTGGAAGCAGGAAGGTGTGGCTTATGTTCAGGGAGAACTACATTTGTCGACAGGACTATACAATAGCCAAAGAGATGACTCGAAATTGCGAGACATGCCAAAAGTGTAAAAGTAAGAATTTCAAAAACGAAAACATCACAAAAAACGTCATAGCTCGGAAGTGATATGTTGAGCGATTTAATAACAACAACACAGAGGAATAAACACATATTAGTTATGGTGGATGTTTTCTCAAAGTATTTAAAACTGTACCCATGTAGAACCACGAAAGGAGCTGAAATACTTCGGAAGATAGACGATTTTATCGAAACAGTGGGAAGACCAGACAATATTTTGTTGGACAATGCGACATACTTTAGGAATGACCGTTTTAAAGGGGAATTAAGAGAGAGAGGCATAAATACAAAATTTGTAAGCATCCGACATCCACAGAGCAACCCATCAGAGCGTTTTATACAAGAAGTCACAAAATTTCTAAGAATTGCTGCGGAAGAACATCATCGACATTGGGACAGAAAAGTGTTTGAAATAGAGACGTATTTGAACTGTGCACCAAATACGGTTACCAAGGAGACGCCTTTATATGTAATGAAAGGAACAATGCCTACGAGACCGTGGGAAGACACCGCCCCCAGACAATACGAAGAAGTGATCGAGGTGGTTCAACGAAGATTGAGACGAAGTGGAGAGAAATATCTCCAAAGGCAAGAGAGGACCCGAAGAAGAAGGCCGGTTACATTCCAGAAAGGGGATAAAGTTTTAGTGAGGGCACTGAGGGTGTCCAATTTACAAAATGGTATTTGTGCTAAATTGATGCCGGTATTTGAAGGTCCATATAGGGTCAATACGGAAAATGGGGTAAATAGTTATGAATTAGCGCATATAGAGACAGGCAAGATACGGGGTATTTTTAACATTCACGACATTTATAAGTATCATGAGTAGAGTTTGGTAACATAATGGAATAATTTGATCCTAAAAAAAACTTATGTCATTTAAATAAATAACAGAATTTTTTCGGCAAATCAAATGGCGGGGAGTTGTTAAGATATGTAAAATTTGAATTAATATGGTTTCGATCTTAATATTTTAGAAAAGTTAAAACATATAATAAAAATATACCAAAATTCATTTCGAAGAAATGAAAGTCAATTATCTTTGGATGGCCGTAGGTAAACAAAATTTAAATAGGGATTAAGTATTTTCTTTGTACAGTTAGTATGATAAGAAAGTGGTTATGTGTTTGGACAATGAGACCGGGTTTCCCAAATGGACTTTTGCGGCGAGGGAACAATTGTATTTAGAAATTTAAATGAATGTAATCTTTGTTTAGATATTAAGAAAGGAAAAAAAAACCGATTGGCATGTAATTAGTTTTAGGAAATTTCTAATGGTAGGGAAAATTGGTGTTTGTTATCTGAAAGGTAGATGGGGATAAAATTGAGGAACTCGGATTGGTGAAGAAGGAAAAAGGAGGGGCTAGGTATGAAGAATGGGAGTTTAGCGAAATGTTAGAGGGTGGAAGAAGAGTCAGTTGTTAAATGATCGTTAAGTCGACTAGTGGTGATCTCTAAGAGTCTCCTGAAGTAGTAAGGCAGATAAGTGAATAGTTGTGAGTTTGTTGAAATAAGTGTCCTGACGGAAGCTCATCACGTAAAGCATTGTAAGTTATATTGTTCTACTTATATTCCAAGAGTCACCGTTGCATGCCGGAACGAGAAATAGATTCAGTTTATCGAGAGGAGAAAAGGCTAGCATTGTTTTTTGAAAGATACGTGCATCTGTAGGGGGTCATTAATGACAATAGGCTTGCAATAATTTGTTGCGAGATTGCTGACTACATAGGGGGCTGCTAAGAGTAAATTGTTGGCGACCAGAGACAAGAATTTGGACAACTCATCATCCGAGAGACAGTTTTATTTTTTTTGTAGAATTATTCATAACGCAAATTTCAATAAGTACTTTAGATAGTGGTAGGGTTATTTCAATAATCAGAATAGGAGATATTATTTTTAGAGGATATTTTGAGGGTGAATTTATTTCAATAGATGCTTTTGTACCATATATGTGTTTTATTCCGTTAATCTTTGACCTTATTTATCATATGTAAAGCAAAGGAGATATTGAAGCACGAGAATATAAAACCCTGAGATTAGAGCATTAAATAGTGTGATTAAATCATAAGTGCATCATTAAAATTAAATTTAATTAATTAGTTAATTATCTAATCAAGTGCTTTGAGCACACCGATCTTTGAATATCACATTAATATATATATATATATATATATATATATATATATATATATATATATATATATATATATATATATATATATATATATATATATATATATATATATATATAGTTTATATATAAAAATCAGTAAAAAGATGACATATTCCAATATTCCAAACTTTTGGACATATGTGTACATGCAATAAACTAATATTTAGATATTCGACGAAATAAAATTATTTTGACATAATATTTAAGTCAGATCAGTAGACAATTACAATGGTTTTGAATCGTCGTCATGGAAACCAATATCATCGTCGTGGTAACCCATTATATTGAAAGTTTGGTTTTGACAACTTTGTCAAAGAATTAATTTGTGTATTTTCAGTTCTAAATAAACATTGATAGGTTTGTTCGTAGTAACAATTACAAACGGTTTGTGATTTGAATACAATGCGCATGTTCAGTTGGAAACTGTTTGGAATTAGTTTCTGATTTTGTGTTCTACGAACACCTAAAACCTGATGGTTGGCATTTCTCATTGTCGATTGGTGTTTTGTCAAATATTCTTTTCTTGAAATTTGATCTAATTTGTTTGTTAAATGTTTTTCTTCGCGTTTTTTTAAATGTATTGTTTAATATTATTGTAGATAGTTACTTTTTATTTCATTTTATTAGTTTGATTTAGTTGAATTTAAAGATTAGTTTAGTTTTTTGAGTAATTTTTTTTATTAAAATTTCTTTAACACAACATTAAGATGGAAGGTAAACGATTTTATTATTATTACTATTATCTATAGTACATATTTAATATTTTTAGATTCCTTACGAGAGTATTCGGCTTTCCAAGATAACCAGCAATCGGCTGGTAACAATGAAACAAGCTTTTTATGGACGAGAGGGAATACCTTGTTATTGATTGACCTGTATCGAAAGTACAGAAAAGTTTCGCAATTAGAAATTTCAAAAAGTTGTGGGAAGTCATATCCTATGACCTAAAAATGCAAAATATAAGCTGCACTCCAGCAAATTGTGAAAACCGTTGGAGGGTTTTAGAAAGGAACTTTAAAACAGCATATAGAAAATTAAAAAAAAAAACAGGGAGAGGGAGAAAAGATTTTGAGTTTGCTGAGGAGATGGGTCAAATACTCGGCACAAAAAAATATGGTATCTGAGTGCACAGTAGGTACAGATACACCTACACATTTACAGGGAAAAGAGTGTATACCCGTTTCTGAAAATGTAGCACCAATAGCAAATTATGATCATGCCTATAATAAAAATATGCCATCAACATCTCATGATGTATCGGTAACCCCAACAAAACCTGCTGCTGCTGCAGTTGATCAAACACCTGCAAAAAAAATTCCAGAACCACCCATCAACATGAGTCAAGATCTTGTGATGTATGGGCGACCCCAAAAAAATCTACTACTACTACTGTTGATGAAACATCGGCAAAAGAATGGCAAAACCAGCAAACGAGAGACGATATTAGAGAAAACCAGAACAGAAAAAAAAGAGTATAATGATAAAAGATTGGCTCTAGAGTAGAAGAAATTTGAAGAACTCAAACAATTAGAAGTAGATAAGTTAAAAGAAAGACAAGAGCGAACTACATTATTAAACATAAAGAAGATATGAAAGAAAGAAAAGAGAGAAATAATTATATATATATATATATATATATATATATATATATATATATATATATATATATATATATATATATATATATATATATAGATTGGCGTTAGAATGTCCTGCGACGTTGTCCGATGCCCAATTGCCATCGCGTCCTATCATTGCAATCGTCCTCTGTCAATCCTCGTTCGCTCATTGATCTTCGAACTCCTTCCATCCACGATTTCTTTGGTCTTCCTCGTTTCCTGTGTTCCGGTGGTATCCATTTTGCTACTTTCTTTGGTAATTTTTCTTCTGGCATTCTTTGAACATGCCCATACTGTAACGATAAGCGTTTGAAATATCGTTACGAATTATGCATGTCAAAATATTAATCAGATAGGAATTAATAGTATGCAACCATGTATACATTCAGTCGCAAATAGGGTTACCTAATTTGGGACCAAATACAAATATTTGTTGGTATATGTTTAGCGAATTCGCATTTTATCGGTTGGTTCATGTGTCAATGACCGTTTCCGCCTGTCTCCGCTGCAGGAGACAGCACAACGAATGATAGTCACTTAAGCTTCTACCATCATCGACTCTTGACGTTATCCTCCAGCGATCATTGTCCGAAGCCATTTTGTTTTATTTTTGAAATTATTAATTAGTTGGAGATGCAAGGAATTAGACTTCCAACTTCCTGCATGGAATGCAGGAAGTTGGAAGAAAGTTTTTGGTTTATGTTGGAATTTGTGATGAAAGTGACGTTTTAGTTTCCATATTGGAATATTCTGGACAGTGGGTAAGCATTTTTTTTTGTTCTTGTCAAGAAAAAATGACCATTTTCTCCCTTTCAATATCATACTCATATCAATAAAATTGTTATTCGATAACCATTAGGTTTTAAATAATCCATATCAATATCAAATTTATGTCCTCTACTGAGAAAAAAAAAACTCTTTAAAAATTATATTTCTAGTTCAAAATAATTTCTGAATTAATGACATTTTCTTTCCTTTTAGTATCTACGTCTTTAAAGAAATCCTTATTGTAATATCCATATTTTACAATCATTTTGCAACAAGTAATCTCTATCCACATTATTAGTTGTTCAAAAATATTTCTTCACATGCCTCAAAAATCAAGGTCAATGACACTTCGCATATATACCGCAGTAAATCAACTTTTTGTTTAAAGTTTTTCTTCAAACTTTTTATAAGTTTACCTTCCTACATGTCCTGTTTCAAGTTACTCAAAAGAAGTAGTACGACTGAAGGATTTTTGTTTTCTTTTAGTCGCTGGAGGAGGAAGAAGATTAAGTCAGAAAAACTGATTAAGTTTTGGATAAGGAATAAAAAAATAATTTTGGGGATTTATGGAAATTTTGGTGTTTTATGGAATGGTTTTTGTTGTTTTTTTAATGGATTAGTTGATTTGCCGGTACTGAGTACCTCCTAGTCGGGGACAAGTCTGCCAACCTCCTAAGGTTAGAGAACACGGGAAGATACCTTGCTCGGGCCTCCAGTCACCACCCTCGAAGGAGTTGGAGAAGAAACCCATCGTCACTTTGTAGACGCGACAGGTTTTTATAATTAAATTTGCATATCAATTTGATTTAATAATATTTTTTACTTTTACTCATTTTTTTTTGTATCAATAACTTTTAAATCATTCTAATAATAATATACCTTCATTTTTCCTTAAACATAATTAACATATAGTATTCCATAATTTTTCACCAATTTTTTATTTCACGGTTAAATCATTTATTTAAAATAGTATGGGGATGATAAGCCCTCTGTGAAGATACTGTGCACACTATCTCGGGGTATAACCTCTTTAATAATATTTATTTCATCGGTCAGCTATTGTCACTTATGATCAGATACGAGATTGTCAGCCAATCTTGTATCCCTCATTAATCATAAGTTTGTACACACTGTTGAATGAATGTAATAAATTCATTACATATTTTTTCCATATTGTAAAACGTGCGTTATCGACAGGAGCGTACTAGCCTAGTATGTCAGGTGGTTAGCTAGTTTGTATAAAATTGTACATAAGGGTTTTAGGTTTTTTCATTAAATTTGTTGGTTGTACATAAATATATGTTTTATTTCATATAAGTTCTAATATCTATATAAAGGTAATACTAATATAATAGTAATAATTAAGTGCAGGCAGCATTATAAGTCACTCGGCGAAGCATTCATTAAATACTTCCCTGGCGCCTAACCCTACTTTTGAATATCTTCTTGGACAGTAGTTCTTTTTATTTCTTTTCTTATTTCAATTTAGTTTCTTTAACACTCCAGTATTTCAGTAGGTACCGTCTTATTAGGGCATGCAAATTGGCCTAATCCTCCCCTGAGCCCTACTGAGAAAGTCTCTTAAATATCCAGCTAGCCTAGTTTCAGAAAACTTCCATAACTAAGTAAACTACCCCTTTAAAGCTATATCTATTCTGGTTCACATCATTTCATTAGTTACAATACCATATAAGCTGTTTTCTATCTATGCAGTCGGTCAAAGTTTCTTTTAGACCCATTTCTTCCTTAATTGTGTTGTTTCGGACCCTGTCAATATAAAATAAAACATAATAAAGTAACACAACAGAACTATTTTTGGTCCCAGAATATGTACTTTAATTTGTGACCTGTATTTTTGTTACACCCTGTATAAAGGTACTTTCCTCTTGAGCGAAATTCATATTCTTTTATTAGTACACCTCGTACACTGTTGATAAAATTTGATATCTTATGATTGAATCTTATGTTTTAGACTATGCAGGACACTTTATGAAGAATGACTTTTTAATTTTTTAATATGGTTCCAAGTTATGCAGACACACTGTAGTTTGCTGCTGTCGCATCGATGGGTTGCCCCATAAGCTCCATTACAATATTTGCTTTAGCTTCTTCTTGCTCAGTTTTTATATGTCGGCAATTATGGTCCTGGCAATTATGTGTTGCTGACTATGTACTAATCTATGCAGCAGTGAATAAAAGTCTGATGTAGATGTTGTTTTTATTATTTTTTTCATTACCTATTTATTAATGCCTATTTTTTGTTTAGGGAAACTGCTGTTCCTCTTAAAATGGGTGGGCGTTAAGGAGGCTGAAATCGTACCTGCCAAAGAAGCAAATGTATTATGCCCACAAATAGTAATTGCATTTTACGAAGAGAGACTAAAGTGGTCGGACTAAAGTAGTTCAGGCGTGTTTGTTTTTAGTTTTAGGAATCTCTTATAATACACACAACCAAACTTATATGGAATCACCATTTCAAAATAATATTTATTTCTTTTAAAAACTTATAAGACAATCAGATAGTACAGCTCGGTACGGTATAGGTTATTTGCTTAAATTGTAAATTGAACGAAAATAAATAAACTAACTATTGCGTCCAAAAACGAAAATATGCCTCATGTGAGGTTATAGAACTTACAACGGGGAAAGATTATTGGTCTTGTGGAGCAAGTAATGTTCTCAGAGGGTGTAACGGAACGTTACTTAATGAAAATATTTTAATTAAAAATCAATAATTTAATATTTATAAAATGCTACTTTTCCATCTTGCAACACCGCCAACACTGGACATTAGTTCCACGAGTAGCCGCTGTCGCAAGTATCAAGAAGAACTGTCAAATTTTTAAAAAGTTTCACTGTTAGCTGAACCTCCAAATAAATAAGTTCCAAGTGGTCGGTGGCTTTTTGAACAAAAAAAGGAATCACCTTTTAGTTATTTTTTTTTTATACGGAAGCTATCGTAATTAAGTTGAAGGAGGAGAAAGTTTTGTTTTGTTGAAGGAGAAAAGTATTAATTTGGTAAAAATTTGGGATGATTGCTATCGGGTAAGTTGTATTATTACTTCATCCATATAGGAAGCCATATTGATGACCGGAAAATTTATAATTTCCATAAATTCTTTTCATTTCTTCTTGTCTTTATTATATATTTCGACTAACTATCTATAGATACAATTTTTAATATCATTCCTAGCTCTAAATCCACATGTTTCTATATAAAATTCCATAAAGTTATTCAAGGTCAAGTGGAACCTATGTTTTTGGTACAGAAAAAAAAACAACACTTCTTTTAATGGATCCTGACCAGTTTTTATTGGAAGTTTAACTTCCAACTTATTTCCTAATTCCATAAGATTGATTACCCAAATTAACAATGGGTTTGTATCTTTTAGCCACTTGGAACCACTGGAATATTCATCCCACTAACATCAGGGATGAAATAAAAAAAAAACTTTAGCGCAGTCACGGGGTAGCCTAGGAGCTGGAATCGCCTTTTGAGTTGGTTTTTGGACTATCATTATTTTGTTTGGAACTTTGGAAAAGACTTTACGTTAGTTGGTGTTGGACAGTGATTAAGTATTTTTTTTATTATTATTTTCAAGAACATTAATTTTTTCTAAATAATTGGAACATTCAATATCTATTAAAAATATAAAATTAAATAAGTTTACATTATACTCCACTAAGTTATTCATAATTTTTTCAAACAAAAACAAAAGAAATAATTTAAATATTTTCAATTTTTAATAATAAATAATACCTCCTCTTCAAGGCTTCAAATTTGCATTTTTCTAATAAATTAATTTCTTTTGTTTCTTTTCTCACGTGTAAAGGTAATTGAGCTCAACTATCCGGAGAAAATTTGGTAAATTTTTTATATATTATAATTACTGAACCTTGGCTTTTGTCCCCCTCAGGGTAATTGACCATTTAACTTGTTTTTTTTATTATTGTAACCGCACATGAAGTTAGAGTTTTACCTCGAGTAGTGTGTCGGTTCATTTTTGTACCATAAATTGGATTTGACATTTCAAACCAATTTTTAGGGGTGGACTTTGTTCCTCTTTTGTTTAAACTACTCTGTAGACTGTAAATTGTACATACTTTATTAGTAAAATATTTTTTATTAATTTTAGGGCATACCTTGTTGGTACATATACGAATTTTTGTACATATAAGTAAAAGCTAAATACACTATTGATTGGGTTGTATAATATTTCTTTTATTACCTAGTGGTTGTCATATGTTTCTAGGTTTACTAATTTTATTGTCATAGCAACTAACTAGTACGAGTGCAGCAGTATAGGATACCTGGTAGAGCCATAGTCTACGCTCTACTGGCGCCCACGATTTATTGTTATTTTTCTATATTTTCTAGTCTTTGTTCATCTTGATATTCCCTTTATATCCATCATCTATATTCTGTAGATTTACTGTCTTTGACGGCGCGAAAATTGGCCGAACTATCCTTGAGTATCAAGGGCTCATTCTCTTCTATACCCTGCTAGCTTAACTACAGTCAGTTTCATCCATCTACTTCTGTTTCTGTCAATAGTTTACCATCTGACTTTTTCATTTCACATTCCCATACAAGTACTACTTGTACGCTAAGGTAGTATTTGTTACATTTGCTTCCCAACGTAGAAGCCCCTTCATTCCAATACATTTGCTTCCCCTTCTTTGCCTACTTCTGTTGGAGTTTAGATATTTCTCCCAACGGTTACTCAAACAGAAGTACCCCACATTTTTGTTACAGTGACGTATCCCAACGTGGTGCCATCTTAGGTCAAAGACAGTATTTTCTTTAGGTCATATTTTCTCTTTTATCTAAGTTTCTGTATTATTTTCTGTTGGTATACCCTCGCATCTTGTTGTTGATTTATTTTATCCCTAATTTTGTTATTACTATTTTTCAGGTACTCTTATATTGCTGTATTGTTAGATAAATATTTAAATACCCTATTTTTTGCTTATAGTTGTACAGCTGGCAGTCTATATTGGAGTTTATAATTTATTAGGAGTTTATATAATATATATTTAACCTAACAATAAATAACTAAAACATATATTATTCTATACATTTGAATACATTCAGACAATATTGGTATATTTTTAGGATCAACTAATTGTTGACCAAATATATAGGTACATATTTTTTTTCAGAGCTATTTTTGAACATAACTGAAAATTATTTTCATTACTCACATTTACATTGATAACCTGATTATAATTATTGGTGAGATTTGTTGATTCTGTTGGTGTGTTGCTAATATTTTCTTCATAGATACCCTTACAAACTTAAATATACTTTGCTGGTCACATTTTTGATTTTGATTGTTTCATTGTTTGTTTTTCCTCTCATCATGTGTGCTTTTAAAGCAGATCACCTCTTAGTGAAAGAAGTGGATTATGAGTTGAGGATAAGGGAGGTCGAAGTTGAAGAATCTGCCAAGGTCGAGGCGAAACGTAAACTATTGCGAGGTGCTCTTCAACAAGAACAAGGGAATAGAAGTTTCCGACAAATTTCTGCTGCAGCTATTCCTTTTCCTGAACAACAACAAGGGATAAACGAGACAATTGAGGATCTTGCTAAAAAGATATCTGAGTTTAGAGGGACTGTACATGATAGCATGTATTCTAGGTACATCTCACGTCTTGCCCATATCTCTGGTCGTGTTCATTTACTAACTTGTGCTGATGAGGAACAACAAACTTACAAGCGCTCTATGTCTGTTAGGATTCTCGGGTTAGAAGGCGAACTTGATTCTCGAGTAAGTCCTGTAGCCACCTCCACTCCTATTTCTTCTGTTCAAGCCGCTAACCCTTTGTTACACCCCAAACCTATTCATATACATAAGTGGGGAATTTCATTTTCTGGTCAAGGTCACTACGATAAAGTAATTACATTTTTGGAAAGGGTGGAGTGTCTCCGTATTTCAAGAGGTGTGAGTGAGGATGATCTTTTTGCAGCTTCTGCTGAATTATTTACAGGTCCTGCATTTACTTGGTATATGAATAATCGTAATAGTTTTTCCACTTGGTCTGAGTTAGCTCAGAAATTAAAATCTGATTTTCTCCCTTATTCTTTTCAAGATGACCTCTTAGACGAAATAAAGAACCATAAACAGAAACCAAATGAACCTGTGACTATGTTTATTAACACAATTTTGGGCATGTGTAGTCGACTTGAGACTTCTCTAACAGACTCTGCCAAAATTAAAATCATTCTCAAATGTCTGTTACCTTCTTACCATAAGCAATTAGCTTTGATGGACATTCAAAGTATCACAGACCTCACTGAAAAGTGCAAACGTTTGGAGGAAACGTTATCTTGGTCTTCTTCACCTTCTTCCTCATCTCGACAATCACCTATTTCTTCCTCTCAGCCAAGTTCTTTTAGGCCCCGTTCATGGCAAAATAAGGGTCCTGAACGGAATGTTTCGGCATTGAATTCTGTTGTCTGCTGGAATTGTCATCTTCCGGGTCACACGTTTTTTGGGTGTGAGATCCCTCAAAATCGTATTTTCTGCCACGGTTGTGGTCGAGAAAATACCCTCAAACGGAACTGTTTCAAATGTTCGGGAAACGGAACGTTGGAGGTCCGTCCCCTGAGCGTTTCTCCTTCCACTTCCCTATCAGGGAACCAAACCCCAGCATCAACAGAATCTGCAAGTCCAAGCACGTCAAGCAACACAAACCCATCTCCCAGTCGGAAAGGGGTGTCATCAAAAAGATCAGCACGCTCCACAGATCAAAATCCATCAAAACAGTAAGCTCTAATTGTGATATATTAAGTCCACATGGTTCAAGTGATCATAGATGGTCATCCATAAATACTCATTTAGTTGATAGTGTTGAACATAATGGTAAGTGTAGTAGTGAAGTAGTTCCCTTGTCTATACCCGTTTCTAGTTTTGTTAGTAATGATAATATGTCTGTGTTGTTACCCCATAATTTTGATAACCAAGCAGATGCTTTAGGTTTTGATATAAATTCTTTATTAGTCAGAAAACACAATGATAACCGACCGTATCTTGAAATTGAGATATTAGGACAATCATGCTTAGCTCTATTAGATAGTGGCTCAAATATTTCTTTAATAGGTTCTTATTCATTAAAGTTACTAGAAAATACTGATATTACTATTATGCCTATTTCTTCTTTGCAAGTGTCTACTGCAGATGGTACAGTTCAGTCAATTACAGGTAAATTTGAGACAGACATCTTAGTTGCTAATATTCGGAAAACAATTACATTTTATATCATACCTTCTGTTCGAAACTCCATAATTCTTGGCATGGATTTCTTAAATACATTTAACAGCACATTGAACTGTTCTGACTTTTCCGTTTCTATATCATCATTCAATTTGTCAACCCTCAGTGCTATTCGTGAGTTTTCTAGTTTGTCTGTCAGGGAACAAAAACAACTAGAGAATATCATTTCTAAATTTTCATCGATTTCTTCTAACGATAAATTAGGCCGTACTCATCTAATGTCTCATACTATTGAAGTGAATACTTCAACCCCTTTTCGACAATATCAGTATCCCATACCTCAAGCATGGCAGGCAGATCTAGAAAAGGAGGTTGATTCGATGCTCTCCTTAAATATTATCGAACCGTCCAAGTCTTGTTATTGCAGTCCGCTTTGGCTCATAAAAAAGAAGGATGGATCCTTTAGAGTTTGTTTCGATGGTCGGAAATTAAATAGTATCACTGCTAATAGGGACGCTTATCCTATCCCCAGAATAGATGTTATCTTAAGCAAACTTCAGAATGCTAAATACATCTCTTCCATTGATCTATCTAAGGCCTTCTTACAAATTCCTTTGAGTGAAGAGAGTAAGAAGTATACCGCTTTTGCTGTCAGTGGGAAAGGGCTATTTCAATTTGTTACCATGCCTTTCGGTCTTGTTTCTGCTCCCCAGACAATGTGTCGTTTAATGGACTTGGTTATCGGTCCACAACTTGAGCCATATGTCTTCTATTATCTAGATGATATTTTAGTTGTTACTCCTGATTTTGATTTACATATTGAAATATTAGGCAAGCTATTTTCACGCCTTAAAGAGGCTAATCTTACGGTGAATTTAGATAAATGTAATTTTTGTCGTCCTAATTTAAAATTCCTAGGATACGTTGTTGATAGTCAAGGTCTGAGGACAAATCCGGATAAAGTATCTGCTATTAAAGACTTCCCCATACCTAAAACCACCACCCAGTTACGTAGGATCTTGGGAATGTGTGGATACTATCGCCGGTTTGTGCCTTCTTACTCTACTTTGTTGTCACCTCTTACTGACCTTCTTAAGAATAGGAAAAAGGGCCAGACTATTACCTGGACTCCTGAGGCTGATGATGCTTTCCATCGCATTAAAGAAGCCCTTACCAGTGCTCCAGTCATGACCTCTCCTGATTTCAAGGAACATTTTTACCTCATGACTGATTGTTCGAATACAGCTTCAGGTGGTGTACTCTTTCAGATGAAAGACGGTTCAGAACACCCCATAGCTTACACAAGCAAGAAGCTGAACAAGGCTCAGAAAAATTACTCCACTACTGAACGTGAACTGCTTGCCATCATTCATGGCTTGGAGGCATTCCGTTATTATTTGGAAGGTCGTAAGTGCACACTTATAACTGATCATAGTTCGTTGTTGTGGTTGCATTCTATGCGTAATCCATCCCAACGATTATCTCGTTGGATTTGTAAGTTATCAGCGTTTGACTATAATATCGTACATCGCAAGGCTAATGGTGTTGTAGTAGCTGATGCATTGTCTCGAACGTTTGATGTCAACCTTCTTGACATATCCACCTTAGTTCCGGATACATGGTATCAGAATATGTTGGAGAAAGTTACCCAAGAACCTGGTCAGTACCCTGATTTCAAAGTAGAGAATAATGTCCTATATAAACATGTTATCAGTCCTATAGAGTCACTGTCGAATATGTCTGACTGGAAAATAGTAGTTCCAACAGCTAATAGGGAAGAAGTCTTGAGAAATTTTCATGATGATGTGACATCAGGTCACTTCGGGTTTTATAAAACTTTTTGTAAAATAGCTGAGTTATATTACTGGCCTGGTCTGCGCAATTCGGTCAAGAAATACATCTCTAGATGTAGAGTTTGTGCAACCTGCAAGCCAAGTAACCTACCTCAAGCTGGACTCATGGGTTCCTTCAGGAACATTAATTTTCCTTGGCAAATGATATCATTAGATCTTATTGGACCATATCCACGTAGCTATAAGGGTAATACATGTTGTTTGGTAGTTGTGGATTATTTCACTAAGTTTCCCTTAGTTTTTCCTCTTCGTCAGGCCACAACTCCAGCCATTTTAAAATATTTAGAAGAACAAGTTTTCTTACTATTTGGGGTTCCTCAAATAGTATCATGTGATAATGGACCACAATTTGTGTCCAAAGCTTTTAAAGATCTCTTGAGTAAATACAAGGTCCAAAAGATTTTTTATAATGCTGCCTACCATCCGCAGGCAAACCATACTGAGCGTGTTAATCGCAGTATCGTAACTGCACTAAGGTCTTATACTTATATGGATCATAGAGCTTGGGATCAATATATTCATTCAGTCGCTCAGGCCATTCGTACTTCTGTTCATGAAGTCACCCAATGTTCTCCAGCCTATCTTAATTTTGGAAGAAATGTTCCATTGTCTGGTGACTATTTTGGATTAATTTCTGAGAATCGTACTACTCTTCCTCAGATTTCGGAGAATCTCCATCGTCTGGAAGATCTCCAACCATTTTTGCTGACATTAGGAAAAGGTTAAAAACTTCTTACCTCAGGAATCAGAGTCAGTATAATTTAAGGAAACGAGATTTGCGATTCTTTGTTGGTGATCGGGTCTTAAAGCGTAATTTTGTAAAATCCAGTAAGGGTGATGCCATTTCTGCAAAGTTTTGTCAGAAATATATCCCGTGCACGGTCGTGAGGGTATTATCTCCCTTAGTGTATGAATTAAAGGACAATTCGACGAACAAACGAATTGGTCAGTTTCACATAAAGGATTTACTGCCTGATAATACCATGGACGAGGTTGGTTCTTCCTCTTCAGATGAAAATTAGCTAAACAGAGTTGTTTAAGCTAATATCTTCCTCTGTTGTCTTTAGCTCGATTTTTACTGCGGTTTGTTATTTTAATCTAATGTTGTTTTGTCACCAGATAGGTTTTAGTTACATGGATTAATTTTTATCTTTTGGCAGTTTTTGGAGACTTCAATTTATTAGGTAATTATTGGATATGTAGTACCATATGTGTGAGTTCATCATTTTTTTGTAATATAAATTGTGCATTTTAATTACTATCAGTTAATAAGCTTACTAGGTACTAGTCCTGTCATCAGCAATATAAAATAAATAGGGACTCAGACTTATTTCTTTTTGTTCTTTTTGATATACATCCACTACTTTTGATAGGAAGGATGATTTATATGTTTATATAATATATCTGGCAGTGTAGACTCATACAACTACTCATATTTATCTGAAAGGGGACTACGTTGTACACTACTATATCTTGACTTGTGTGTTACCTTTTGATATTTGATTATCTGCTATTTGTTTTATATCCTGTTATTGGATTTGCCATATTGGAAAGATGTTACCGTTTAATTTGCTATTGGTTTACCTTATCTATGTTGTCACGGATGTCCTAAATACTTCACAATAATTTATACCCTTATTAATATACAGTATGAACCTGGAATTAGTTGTAATTTAGATTTAGGTATGGATTCTTGTGTCTTCCATATTATTTACTCTAAGAATTAGTCTGTGTGTACTAGGATTTAGTGAATACGTGGGTTCGAAGTTGTTGTTCGGTACGTGGCCAGTGCTGTTCGATTAAATTTCGTAATCTATGTCTTTCATGGCAGAGTACACAGATGTTTATTCGTCATAACCAAGTTCAATCATGAAATGATTGATCCTTTTTTGTTGGATAATGACAACCATTTTTAGTGTAATTATCTAATTATTCCAGTTACCTTGTTACAGGTTGATAGGGAAGTTTATTTAGTTTATATTATGTCTCTTATTCATAGAGTTTGTGCTTTGACTATCCCTATACCTAGCAAGTTCATTTGATTCCATATTTAGGGTATTTAGACAGATGAGTTGTTATTGTCATTATATTGTTACTTCTTTCCTTAGGCAAAAATTGTTGTTTAGATTCAGGTATATTTCCTAGATAATCCTACATATGTGAGAACATATCATAAATCTACAGTTTTATTTAAAATTGTTTGCTTGTTCTCGACATTTTTCTGTTACCCAGATAGTGGTATCACAGAACAGAATATTAGTTCACCACTTTATTTTTACTTATTATTGTGTCTGGTTATTGGCATACATCTTCTGTAGCAACGTGCTATAATTAGCGACTACCAGCATGAATCAATTTTATTTAGTCACTGAATTCCTTTAGTCGATATACTTTAGGTATTTATCTTATTATCGGTTTACTTGATTACATCTCTGTTGGTTAGTATGGATAAGTGTGACATACATTACCTCACACTTTGTTCATTTTTTTTTGTTTATTAGATTGGGTTCATGGATGCTATGGTAACTCGATATAAGGATGGAATCGATCTATGGCTGTCCTTTTGTTCGAAACCATAAATTCTATATCTATATCCAATCGATTAGTTTGGTATAAGGTTTAGGTAGACCTAAATTATTTATTTTATATAGTGTTAATGAGAATTGGTCCATAAATCTTCCTGATCGTTCTTCTCTGGATATGCTTTTATGAATCTGGTGTCCATTGTTAGTCCGATTTTGGATAGCGTCCGATTGCTCACTTATTTTGTGTTAATTAGTTCCTTGTTATATTAGTATTATTTGGTATTAGTGAGAATTGTTCCAAAAATTTTCCTGGTTGCTCTTCTCTGGATATGCTGTTATAAATCTGGTGTCCATTGTGAGTTCAATATTGGATTAAGTGTTCAATTCTTCATTTCCTTTAGTCAATCATTACTATGATTTTATTTTACTATAGCTACTAGTTCCTTATTGTGCGAATTGGATCACATTTTGCCTGGTTGTTCGTCCTTGGATATGCCATCATAAATTTGATGTCCATGGATATTTCAATTTTGGACCTAGTGCCCAATTCGACACTTATTTGTCACTATAAATTTATTACTATAATCGAGTCAATGTTTTGGTTTCTTCACTAATGGTTTATACAGACATTTAATATGACTTTGAGTCATCTTATGGAATCTGAAGAAGTCCATACTTTTTCTTGATAAAATTGTCTTAATCTTGTTAATCAATGTGTAATGAAGAAATAGACCACTATGGTTAGTGATATATTAAGTTTAGAAAAAAAAAATTTTTGTACCTAAAATTTTTTTTTCATCAAGTTGGAGGGGAATGTAACGGAACGTTACTTAATGAAAATATTTTAATTAAAAATCAATAATTTAATATTTATAAAATGCTACTTTTCCATCTTGCAACACCGCCAACACTGGACATTAGTTCCACGAGTAGCCGCTGTCGCAAGTATCAAGAAGAACTGTCAAATTTTTAAAAAGTTTCACTGTTAGCTGAACCTCCAAATAAATAAGTTCCAAGTGGTCGGTGGCTTTTTGAACAAAAAAAGGAATCACCTTTTAATTATTTTTTTTATACGGAAGCTATCGTAATTAAGTTGAAGGAGGAGAAAGTTTTGTTTTGTTGAAGGAGAAAAGTATTAATTTGGTAAAAATTTGGGATGATTGCTATCGGGTAAGTTGTATTATTACTTCATCCATATAGGAAGCCATATTGATGACCGGAAAATTTATAATTTCCATAAATTCTTTTCATTTCTTCTTGTCTTTATTATATATTTCGACTAACTATCTATAGATACAATTTTTAATATCATTCCTAGCTCTAAATCCCCATGTTTCTATATAAAATTCCATAAAGTTATTCAAGGTCAAGTGGAACCTATGTTTTTGGTACAGAAAAAAAAAACAACACTTCTTTTAATGGATCCTGACCAGTTTTTATTGGAAGTTTAACTTCCAACTTATTTCCTAATTCCATAAGATTGATTACCCAAATTAACAATGGGTTTGTATCTTTTAGCCACTTGGAACCACTGGAATATTCATCCCACTAACATCAGGGATGAAATAAAAAAAAACTTTAGCGCAGTCACGGGGTAGCCTAGGAGCTGGAATCGTCTTTTGAGTTGGTTTTTGGACTATCATTATTTTGTTTGGAACTTTGGAAAAGACTTTACGTTAGTTGGTGTTGGACAGTGATTAAGTATTTTTTTTTTATTATTATTTTCAAGAACATTAATTTTTTCTAAATAATTGGAACATTCAATATCTATTAAAAATATAAAATTAAATAAGTTTACATTATACTCCACTAAGTTATTCATAATTTTTTCAAACAAAAACAAAAGAAATAATTTAAATATTTTCAATTTTTAATAATAAATAATACCTCCTCTTCAAGGCTTCAAATTTGCATTTTTCTAATAAATTAATTTCTTTTGTTTCTTTTCTCACGTGTAAAGGTAATTGAGCTCAACTATCCGGAGAAAATTTGGTAAATTTTTTATATATTATAATTACTGAACCTTGGCTTTTGTCCCCCTCAGGGTAATTGACCATTTAACTTGTTTTTTTTATTATTGTAACCGCACATGAAGTTAGAGTTTTACCTCGAGTAGTGTGTCGGTTCATTTTTGTACCATAAATTGGATTTGACATTTCAAACCAATTTTTAGGGGTGGACTTTGTTCCTCTTTTGTTTAAACTACTCTGTAGACTGTAAATTGTACATACTTTATTAGTAAAATATTTTTTATTAATTTTAGGGCATACCTTGTTGGTACATATACGAATTTTTGTACATATAAGTAAAAGCTAAATACACTATTGATTGGGTTGTATAATATTTCTTTTATTACCTAGTGGTTGTCATATGTTTCTAGGTTTACTAATTTTAATGTCATAGCAACTAACTAGTACGAGTGCAGCAGTATAGGATACCTGGTAGAGCCATAGTCTACGCTCTACTGGCGCCCACGATTTATTGTTATTTTTCTATATTTTCTAGTCTTTGTTCATCTTGATATTCCCTTTATATCCATCATCTATATTCTGTAGATTTACTGTCTTTGACGGCGCGAAAATTGGCCGAACTATCCTTGAGTATCAAGGGCTCATTCTCTTCTATACCCTGCTAGCTTAACTACAGTCAGTTTCATCCATCTACTTCTGTTTCTGTCAATAGTTTACCATCTGACTTTTTCATTTCACATTCCCATACAAGTACTACTTGTACGCTAAGGTAGTATTTGTTACATTTGCTTCCCAACGTAGAAGCCCCTTCATTCCAATACATTTGCTTCCCCTTCTTTGCCTACTTCTGTTGGAGTTTAGATATTTCTCCCAACGGTTACTCAAACAGAAGTACCCCACATTTTTTGTTACAAGGGACATAGCTGTAGAGCTAGGCGCAACACAGGGCGTCCTGTCCAAAACCTATGCTAGGTAACAGGAACAAGAAAAGCTCAAAAATAAATCAAGGGAAGGTCGCCAAACAGTAATAACGGGTCGCCAAAGATTAATAACGGCTCGCCACGATCGTTTAATTGTCTAATCAGCTGGAAGACACCCAACCATTTCTCGCCTTCAGCTCCAAAGGCTTTTGGAAGCTACAGGTGTAACTGTTTCAGTTGAAACGATAAGAAGAAGAGTGCGTGCCAAGAAGTATACAGCTGGAGACAGTTATGGGTTCCCGAGTTATCCAGTCAGCACAAGATTTATCGCCTAAATTGGTATCTTCTCCGCCAAAACTGGAACATTGGGTGCGTTCGGACGACCACAGCGGCTGGACAGCTGAGCCAGCAGTAGCTGTCAGACGTCACCGCTGGAAGCCAGCCGCTGAGTGATTTACTAAGCTTTCCCTATCACGGCTGGATACAACCACTCAGCCGATTTCTGCTGACCGCCAGCCGCTATGGTCGTCCGAACGCACCCATTGGCAATTGACAAAATGTGCTATTTTCAGAAATACAGTACAACCTGCCATATCCGAACCTGTCATATCCGGACCTCCCCATATCCGGACGGTTCTGCCGTCCGGATCTACTGAGAAAGGCAGTCCTGCTGTTGGACAACGCACCCTCTCATCACGATCTAAAAGATGGCGAAATAATGTATTATAGAATCTATAAAACGTGCCTATCGACGAAAGTTATTGACGGCGTTGATTACTAGAATGTATGAAGAAGAAAACGTTTCAGAGACTATAAAAGAAGTGGTCACAGAAGTGGTCTTGATATCCGGATTGTTTCATATCCGAATCGGTCTGTCGCCACATTGATCTGGATATGGCAGGTTCTACTGTACTTTCAAGCTTTTCTGTTCTTCTATTACATACTTTGAATATTTCTGTCATACTGTATCGCCTCAGATCCTGTCTAACCTAATTTTTAATTTTTTTATCCAAAATTCTTAGTTCATTTTTGGTATGATGAAGATGTTTTGTGCTGTGGCTAAATTTTTTGTTTTTGTTTCCAGCACGAGGAGAGTATTTCTTTTCAGCTTCTTTCAATGTTCAAATATTGATTAAATTGAAACATTGTATAAAGAATTATAAATACATACCTAAAACTGTATTCTTTTGTAGGATCGAGCATAGTAGAAATAAGTTCCAATTCATCTGAAGGTTCTCCGACGCCGTTGATGCGTCGGATATTAAATAGATTAAGCTATTCACCATCTCCACCACCCTAAACTTGAAAATGGTAAGAATTGAATTGAGTTGATTACTAGAATGTATGAAGAAGAAAACGTTTCAGAGACTATAAAAGAAGTGGTCACAGAAGTGGTCTTGATATCCGGATTTTTTCATATCCGGATCGGTCTGTCGCCACATTGATCTGGATATGGCAGGTTCTACTGTACTTTCAAGCTTTTCTGTTCTTCTATTACATACTTTGAATATTTCCGTCATACTGTATCGCCTCAGATCCTGTCTAACCTAATTTTTAATTTTTCTATCCAAAATTCTTAGTTCATTTTTGGTATGATGAAGATGTTTTGTGCTGTGGCTAAATTTTTTGTTTTTGTTTCCAGCACGAGGAGAGTATTTCTTTTCAGCTTCTTTCAATGTTGAAATATTGATTAAATTGAAACATTGTATAAAGAATTATAAATACATACCTAAAACTGTATTCTTTTGCAGGATCGAGCATAGTAGAAATAAGTTCTAATTCATCTGAAGGTTCTCCGACGCCGTTGATGAGTCGGATATTGAATAGATTAAGCTATTCACCATCTCCACCACCCTAAACTTGAAAATGGTAAGAATTGAATTGAGTTGATTACTAGAATGTATGAAGAAGAAAACGTTTCAGAGAATATAAAAGAAGTGGTCACAGAAGTGGTCTTGATATCCGGACTTTTTCATATCCGGATCGGTCTGTCGTCACATTGATCTGGATATGGCAGGTTCTACTGTACTTTCAAGCTTTTCTGGTCTTCTATTACATACTTTGAATATTTCCGTCATACTGTATCGCCTCAGATCCTGTCTAACCTAATTTTTAATTTTTCTATCCAAAATTCTTAGTTCATTTTTGGTATGATGAAGATGTTTTGTGCCGTGGCTAAATTTTTTGTTTTTGTTTCCAGCAGGAGGAGAGTATTTCTGTTCAGCTTCTTTCAATGTTGAAATATTGATTAAATTGAAACATTGTATAAAGAATTATAAATACATACCTAAAACTGTATTCTTTTGTAGGATCGAGCATAGTAGAAATAAGTTCCAATTCATCTGAAGGTTCTCCGACGCCGTTGATGCGTCGGATATTAAATAGATTAAGCTATTCACCATCTCCACCACCCTAAACTTGAAAATGGTAAGAATTGAATTGAGTTGATTACTAGAATGTATGAAGAAGAAAACGTTTCAGAGACTATAAAAGAAGTGGTCACAGAAGTGGTCTTGATATCCGGATTTTTTCATATCCGGATCGGTCTGTCGCCACATTGATCTGGATATGGCAGGTTCTACTGTACTTTCAAGCTTTTCTGTTCTATTACAAACTTTGAATATTTCCGTCATACTGTATCGCCTCAGATCCTGTCTAACCTAATTTTTAATTTTTTTATCCAAAATTCTTAGTTCGTTTTTGGTATGATGAAGATGTTTTGTGCTGTGGCTAAATTTTTTGTTTTTGTTTCCAGCACGAGGAGAGTATTTCTTTTCAGCTTCTTTCAATGTTGAAATATTGATTAAATTGAAACATTGTATAAAGAATTATAAATACATACCTAAAACTGTATTCTTTTGCAGGATCGAGCATAGTAGAAATAAGTTCCAATTCATCTGAAGGTTCTCCGACGCCGTTGATGAGTCGGATATTAAATAGATTAAGCTATTCACCATCTCCACCACCCTAACCTTGAAAATGGTAAGAATTAAATTGACTTGATTACTAGAATGTATGAAGAAGAAAACGTTTCAGAGACTATAAAAGAAGTGGTCACAGAAGTGGTCTTGATATCCGGATTTTTTCATATCCGGATCGGTCTGTCGCCACACTGATCTGGATATGGCAGGATCTACTGTACTTTCAAGCTTTTCTGTTCTTCTATTACATACTTTGAATATTTCCGTCATACTGTATCGCCTCAGATCCTGTCTCACCTAATTTTTAATTTTTTTATCCAAAATTCTTAGTTCATTTTTGGTATGATGAAGATGTTTTGTGCTGTGGCTAAATTTTTTGTTTTTGTTTCCAGCACGAGGAGAGTATTTCTTTTCAGCTTCTTTCAATGTTCAAATATTGATTAAATTGAAACATTGTATAAAAAATTATAAATAAATACCTAAAACTGTATTCTTTTGTAGGATCGAGCATAGTAGAAATAAGTTCCAATTCATCTGAAGGTTCTCCGACGCCGTTGATGCGTCGGATATTAAATAGATTAAGCTATTCACCATCTCCACCACCCTAAACTTGAAAATGGTAAGAATTGAATTGAGTTGATTACTAGAATGTATGAAGAAGAAAGCGTTTCAGAGACTATAAAAGAAGTGGTCACAGAAGTGGTCTTGATATCCGGATTTTTTCATATCCGGATCGGTCTGTCGCCACATTGATCTGGATATGGCAGGTTCTACTGTACTTTCAAGCTTTTCTGTTCTTCTATTACATACTTTGAGTATTTCCGTCTTACTGTATCGCCTCAGATCCTGTCTAACCTAATTTTTAATTTTTTTATCCAAAATTCTTAGTTCGTTTTTGGTATGATGAAGATGTTTTGTGCTGTGGCTAAATTTTTTGTTTTTGTTTCCAGCACGAGGAGAGTATTTCCTTTCAGCTTCTTTCAATCTTGAAATATTGATTAAATTGAAACATTGTATAAAGAATTATAAATACATACCTAAAACTGTATTCTTTTGCAGGATCGAGCATAGTAGAAATAAGTTCTAATTCATCTGAAGGTTCTCCGACGCCGTTGATAAGTCGGATATTAAATAGATTAAGCTATTCACCATCTCCACCACCCTAAACTTGAAAATGGTAAGAATTGAATTGACTTGATTACTAGAATGTATGAAGAAGAAAACGTTTCAGAGACTATAAAAGAAGTGGTCACAGAAGTGGTCTTGATATCCGGATTTTTTCATATCCGGATCGGTCTGTCGCCACACTGATCTGGATATGGCAGGATCTACTGTACTTTCAAGCTTTTCTGTTCTTCTATTACATACTTTGAATATTTCCGTCATACTGTATCGGCTCAGATCCTGTCTAACCTAATTTTTAATTTTTTTATCCAAAATTCTTAGTTCATTTTTGGTATGATGAAGATGTTTTGTGCTGTGGCTAAATTTTTTGTTTTTGTTTCCAGCACGAGGAGAGTATTTCTTTTCAGCTTCTTTCAATGTGGAAATATTTATTAAATTGAAACATTGTATAAAGAATTATAAATACATACCTAAAACTGTATTCTTTTGTAGGATCGAGCATAGTAGAAATAAGTTCCAATTCATCTGAAGGTTCTCCGACGCCGTTGATGAGTCGGATATGAAATAGATTAAGCTATTCACCATCTCCACCAGCCTAAACTTGAAAATGGTAAGAATTGAATTGACTTGATTACTAGAATGTATGAAGAAGAAAACGTTTCAGAGACTATAAAAGAAGTGGTCACAGAAGTGGTCTTGATATCCGGAGTTTTTCATATCCGGATCGGTCTGTCGCCACATTGATCTGGATATGGCAGGTTCTACTGTACTTTCAAGCTTTTCTGTTTTTCTATTACATACTTTGAATATATCCGTCATACTGTATCGCCTCAGATCCTGTCTAACCTAATTTTCAATTTTTGTATCCAAAATTCTTAGTTCATTTTTGGTATGATGAAGATGTTTTGTGCTGTGGCTAAATTTTTTGTTTTTGTTTCCAGCACGAGGAGAGTATTTCTTTTCAGCTTCTTTCAATGTTGAAATATTGATTAAATTGAAACATTGTATAAAGAATTATAAATACATACCTAAAACTGTATTCTTTTGTAGGATCGAGCATAGTAGAAATAAGTTCCAATTCATCTGAAGGTTCTCCGAGGCCGTTGATGAGTCGGATATTAAATAGATTAAGCTATTCACCATCTCCACCACCCTAAACTTGAAAATGGTAAGAATTGAATTAAGTTGATTACTAGAATGTATGAAGAAGAAAAGGTTTCAGAGAATATAAAAGAAGTGGTCACAGAAGTGGTCTTGATATCCGGAGTTTTTCATATCCGGATCGGTCTGTCGCCACATTGATCTGGATATGGCAGGTTCTACTGTACTTTCAAGCTTTTCTGTTCTTCTATTACATACTTTGAATATTTCCGTCATACTGTATCGCCTCAGATCCTGTCTAACCTAATTTTTAATTTTTTTATCCAAAATTCTTAGTTCATTTTTGGTATGATGAAGATGTTTTGTGCTGTGGCTAAATTTTTTGTTTTTGTTTCCAGCACGAGGAGAGTATTTCTTTTCAGCTTCTTTCAATGTTGAAATATTGATTAAATTGAAACATTGTATAAAGAATTATAAATACATACCTAACACTGTATTCTTTTGTAGGATCGAGCATAGTAGAAATAAGTTCCAATTCATCTGGAGGTTCTCCGACGCCGTTGATGAGTCGGATATTAAATAGATTAAGCTATTCACCATCTCCACCACCCTAAACTTGAAAATGGTAAGAATTTAATTAAGTTGATTACTAGAATGTATGAAGAAGAAAACGTTTCAGAGAATATAAAAGAAGTGGTCACAGAAGTGGTCTTGATATCCGGATTTTTTCATATCCGGATCGGTCTGTCGCCACATTGATCTGGATATGGCAGGTTCTACTGTACTTTCAAGCTTTTCTGTTCTTCTATTACATACTTTGAATATTTCCGTCATACTGTATCGCCTCAGATCCTGTCTAACCTAATTTTTAATTTTTTTATCCAAAATTCTTAGTTCATTTTTGGTATGATGAAGATGTTTTGTGCGGTGGCTAAATTTTTTGTTTTTGTTTCCAGCACGAGGAGAGTATTTCTTTTCAGCTTCTTTCAATGTTCAAATATTGATTAAATTGAAACATTGTATAAAGAATTATAAATACATACCTAAAACTGTATTCTTTTGCAGGATCGAGCATAGTAGAAATAAGTTCCAATTCATCTGAAGGTTCTCCGACGCCGTTGATGCGTCGGATATTAAATAGATTAAGCTATTCACCATCTCCACCACCCTAAACTTGAAAATGGTAAGAATTGAATTGAGTTGATTACTAGAATGTATGAAGAAGAAAACGTTTCAGAGACTATAAAAGAAGTGGTCACAGAAGTGGTCTTGATATCCGGATTTTTTCATATCCGGATCGGTCTGTCGCCACATTGATCTGGATATGGCAGGTTCTACTGTACTTTCAAGCTTTTCTGTTCTTCTATTACATACTTTGAATATTTCCGTCATACTGTATCGCCTCAGATCCTGTCTAACCTAATTTTTAATTTTTCTATCCAAAATTCTTAGTTCATTTTTGGTATGATGAAGATGTTTTGTGCTGTGGCTAAATTTTTTGTTTTTGTTTCCAGCACGAGGAGAGTATTTCTTTTCAGCTTCTTTCAATGTTGAAATATTGATTAAATTGAAACATTGTATAAAGAATTATAAATACATACCTAAAACTGTATTCTTTTGCAGGATCGAGCATAGTAGAAATAAGTTCTAATTCATCTGAAGGTTCTCCGACGCCGTTGATGAGTCGGATATTGAATAGATTAAGCTATTCACCATCTCCACCACCCTAAACTTGAAAATGGTAAGAATTGAATTGAGTTGATTACTAGAATGTATGAAGAAGAAAACGTTTCAGAGAATATAAAAGAAGTGGTCACAGAAGTGGTCTTGATATCCGGACTTTTTCATATCCGGATCGGTCTGTCGTCACATTGATCTGGATATGGCAGGTTCTACTGTACTTTCAAGCTTTTCTGGTCTTCTATTACATACTTTGAATATTTCCGTCATACTGTATCGCCTCAGATCCTGTCTAACCTAATTTTTAATTTTTCTATCCAAAATTCTTAGTTCATTTTTGGTATGATGAAGATGTTTTGTGCCGTGGCTAAATTTTTTGTTTTTGTTTCCAGCAGGAGGAGAGTATTTCTGTTCAGCTTCTTTCAATGTTGAAATATTGATTAAATTGAAACATTGTATAAAGAATTATAAATACATACCTAAAACTGTATTCTTTTGTAGGATCGAGCATAGTAGAAATAAGTTCCAATTCATCTGAAGGTTCTCCGACGCCGTTGATGCGTCGGATATTAAATAGATTAAGCTATTCACCATCTCCACCACCCTAAACTTGAAAATGGTAAGAATTGAATTGAGTTGATTACTAGAATGTATGAAGAAGAAAACGTTTCAGAGACTATAAAAGAAGTGGTCACAGAAGTGGTCTTGATATCCGGATTTTTTCATATCCGGATCGGTCTGTCGCCACATTGATCTGGATATGGCAGGTTCTACTGTACTTTCAAGCTTTTCTGTTCTATTACAAACTTTGAATATTTCCGTCATACTGTATCGCCTCAGATCCTGTCTAACCTAATTTTTAATTTTTTTATCCAAAATTCTTAGTTCGTTTTTGGTATGATGAAGATGTTTTGTGCTGTGGCTAAATTTTTTGTTTTTGTTTCCAGCACGAGGAGAGTATTTCTTTTCAGCTTCTTTCAATGTTGAAATATTGATTAAATTGAAACATTGTATAAAGAATTATAAATACATACCTAAAACTGTATTCTTTTGCAGGATCGAGCATAGTAGAAATAAGTTCCAATTCATCTGAAGGTTCTCCGACGCCGTTGATGAGTCGGATATTAAATAGATTAAGCTATTCACCATCTCCACCACCCTAACCTTGAAAATGGTAAGAATTAAATTGACTTGATTACTAGAATGTATGAAGAAGAAAACGTTTCAGAGACTATAAAAGAAGTGGTCACAGAAGTGGTCTTGATATCCGGATTTTTTCATATCCGGATCGGTCTGTCGCCACACTGATCTGGATATGGCAGGATCTACTGTACTTTCAAGCTTTTCTGTTCTTCTATTACATACTTTGAATATTTCCGTCATACTGTATCGCCTCAGATCCTGTCTCACCTAATTTTTAATTTTTTTATCCAAAATTCTTAGTTCATTTTTGGTATGATGAAGATGTTTTGTGCTGTGGCTAAATTTTTTGTTTTTGTTTCCAGCACGAGGAGAGTATTTCTTTTCAGCTTCTTTCAATGTTCAAATATTGATTAAATTGAAACATTGTATAAAAAATTATAAATAAATACCTAAAACTGTATTCTTTTGTAGGATCGAGCATAGTAGAAATAAGTTCCAATTCATCTGAAGGTTCTCCGACGCCGTTGATGCGTCGGATATTAAATAGATTAAGCTATTCACCATCTCCACCACCCTAAACTTGAAAATGGTAAGAATTGAATTGAGTTGATTACTAGAATGTATGAAGAAGAAAGCGTTTCAGAGACTATAAAAGAAGTGGTCACAGAAGTGGTCTTGATATCCGGATTTTTTCATATCCGGATCGGTCTGTCGCCACATTGATCTGGATATGGCAGGTTCTACTGTACTTTCAAGCTTTTCTGTTCTTCTATTACATACTTTGAGTATTTCCGTCTTACTGTATCGCCTCAGATCCTGTCTAACCTAATTTTTAATTTTTTTATCCAAAATTCTTAGTTCGTTTTTGGTATGATGAAGATGTTTTGTGCTGTGGCTAAATTTTTTGTTTTTGTTTCCAGCACGAGGAGAGTATTTCCTTTCAGCTTCTTTCAATCTTGAAATATTGATTAAATTGAAACATTGTATAAAGAATTATAAATACATACCTAAAACTGTATTCTTTTGCAGGATCGAGCATAGTAGAAATAAGTTCTAATTCATCTGAAGGTTCTCCGACGCCGTTGATAAGTCGGATATTAAATAGATTAAGCTATTCACCATCTCCACCACCCTAAACTTGAAAATGGTAAGAATTGAATTGACTTGATTACTAGAATGTATGAAGAAGAAAACGTTTCAGAGACTATAAAAGAAGTGGTCACAGAAGTGGTCTTGATATCCGGATTTTTTCATATCCGGATCGGTCTGTCGCCACACTGATCTGGATATGGCAGGATCTACTGTACTTTCAAGCTTTTCTGTTCTTCTATTACATACTTTGAATATTTCCGTCATACTGTATCGGCTCAGATCCTGTCTAACCTAATTTTTAATTTTTTTATCCAAAATTCTTAGTTCATTTTTGGTATGATGAAGATGTTTTGTGCTGTGGCTAAATTTTTTGTTTTTGTTTCCAGCACGAGGAGAGTATTTCTTTTCAGCTTCTTTCAATGTGGAAATATTTATTAAATTGAAACATTGTATAAAGAATTATAAATACATACCTAAAACTGTATTCTTTTGTAGGATCGAGCATAGTAGAAATAAGTTCCAATTCATCTGAAGGTTCTCCGACGCCGTTGATGAGTCGGATATGAAATAGATTAAGCTATTCACCATCTCCACCAGCCTAAACTTGAAAATGGTAAGAATTGAATTGACTTGATTACTAGAATGTATGAAGAAGAAAACGTTTCAGAGACTATAAAAGAAGTGGTCACAGAAGTGGTCTTGATATCCGGAGTTTTTCATATCCGGATCGGTCTGTCGCCACATTGATCTGGATATGGCAGGTTCTACTGTACTTTCAAGCTTTTCTGTTTTTCTATTACATACTTTGAATATATCCGTCATACTGTATCGCCTCAGATCCTGTCTAACCTAATTTTCAATTTTTGTATCCAAAATTCTTAGTTCATTTTTGGTATGATGAAGATGTTTTGTGCTGTGGCTAAATTTTTTGTTTTTGTTTCCAGCACGAGGAGAGTATTTCTTTTCAGCTTCTTTCAATGTTGAAATATTGATTAAATTGAAACATTGTATAAAGAATTATAAATACATACCTAAAACTGTATTCTTTTGTAGGATCGAGCATAGTAGAAATAAGTTCCAATTCATCTGAAGGTTCTCCGAGGCCGTTGATGAGTCGGATATTAAATAGATTAAGCTATTCACCATCTCCACCACCCTAAACTTGAAAATGGTAAGAATTGAATTAAGTTGATTACTAGAATGTATGAAGAAGAAAAGGTTTCAGAGAATATAAAAGAAGTGGTCACAGAAGTGGTCTTGATATCCGGAGTTTTTCATATCCGGATCGGTCTGTCGCCACATTGATCTGGATATGGCAGGTTCTACTGTACTTTCAAGCTTTTCTGTTCTTCTATTACATACTTTGAATATTTCCGTCATACTGTATCGCCTCAGATCCTGTCTAACCTAATTTTTAATTTTTTTATCCAAAATTCTTAGTTCATTTTTGGTATGATGAAGATGTTTTGTGCTGTGGCTAAATTTTTTGTTTTTGTTTCCAGCACGAGGAGAGTATTTCTTTTCAGCTTCTTTCAATGTTGAAATATTGATTAAATTGAAACATTGTATAAAGAATTATAAATACATACCTAACACTGTATTCTTTTGTAGGATCGAGCATAGTAGAAATAAGTTCCAATTCATCTGGAGGTTCTCCGACGCCGTTGATGAGTCGGATATTAAATAGATTAAGCTATTCACCATCTCCACCACCCTAAACTTGAAAATGGTAAGAATTTAATTAAGTTGATTACTAGAATGTATGAAGAAGAAAACGTTTCAGAGAATATAAAAGAAGTGGTCACAGAAGTGGTCTTGATATCCGGATTTTTTCATATCCGGATCGGTCTGTCGCCACATTGATCTGGATATGGCAGGTTCTACTGTACTTTCAAGCTTTTCTGTTCTTCTATTACATACTTTGAATATTTCCGTCATACTGTATCGCCTCAGATCCTGTCTAACCTAATTTTTAATTTTTTTATCCAAAATTCTTAGTTCGTTTTTGGTATGATGATGTTTTGTGCTGTGGCTAAATTTTTTGTTTTTGTTTCCAGCACGAGGAGAGTATTTCTTTTCAGCTTCTTTCAATGTTGAAATATTGATTAAATTGAAACATTGTATAAAGAATTATAAATACATACCTAAAACTGTATTCTTTTGTAGGATCGAGCATAGTAGAAATAAGTTCCAATTCATCTGAAGGTTCTCCGACGCCGTTGATGAGTCGGATATTAAATAGATTAAGCTATTCACCATCTCCACCACCCTAAACTTGAAAATGGTAAGAATTGAATTGAGTTGATTACTAGAATGTATGAAGAAGAAAACGTTTCAGAGCATATAAAAGAAGTGGTCACAGAAGTGGTCTTGATATCCGGACTTTTTCATATCCGGATCGGTCTGTCGCCACATTGATCTGGATATGGCAGGTTCTACTGTACTTTCAAGCTTTTCTGGTCTTCTATTACATACTTGGAATATTTCCGTCATACTGTATCGCCTCAGATCCTGTCTAACCTAATTTTTAATTTTTCTATCCAAAATTCTTAGTTCATTTTTGGTATGATGAAGATGTTTTGTGCTGTGGCTAAATTTTTTGTTTTTGTTTCCAGCACGAGGAGAGTATTTCTTTTCAGCTTCTTTCAATGTTGAAATATTGATTAAATTGAAACATTGTATAAAGAATTATAAATACATACCTAAAACTGTATTCTTTTGTAGGATCGAGCATAGTAGAAATAAGTTCCAATTCATCTGAAGGTTCTCCGACGCCGTTGATGAGTCGGATATTAAATAGATTAAGCTATTCACCATCTCCACCACCCTAAACTTGAAAATGGTAAGAATTGAATTGAGTTGATTACTAGAATGTATGAAGAAGAAAACGTTTCAGAGAATATAAAAGAAGTGGTCACAGAAGTGGTCTTGATATCCGGATTTTTTCATATCCGAATCGGTCTGTCGCCACATTGATCTGGATATGGCAGGTTCTACTGTACTTTCAAGCTTTTCTGGTCTTCTATTACATACTTTGAATATTTCCGTCATACTGTATCGCCTCAGATCCTGTCTAACCTAATTTTTAATTTTTTTATCCAAAATTCTTAGTTCATTTTTGGTATGATGAAGATGTTTTGTGCTGTGGCTTAATTTTTTGTTTTTGTTTCCAGCACGAGGAGAGTATTTCTTTTCAGCTTCTTTCAATGTTGAAATATTGATTAAATTGAAACATTGTATAAAGAATTATAAATACATACCTAAAACTGTATTCTTCTGTAGGATCGAGCATAGTAGAAATAAGTTCCAATTCATCTGAAGGTTCTCCGACGCCGTTGATGAGTCGGATATTAAATAGATTAAGCTATTCACCATCTCCACCACCCTAAACTTGAAAATGGTAAGAATTGAATTGAGTTGATTACTAGAATGTATGAAGAAGAAAACGTTTCAGAGAATATAAAAGAAGTGGTCATAGAAGTGGTCTTGATATCTGGATTTTTTCATATCCGGATCGGTCTGTCGCCACATTGATCTGGATATGGCAGGTTCTACTGTACTTTCAAGCTTTTCTGGTCTTCTATTACATACTTTGAATATTTCCGTCATACTGTATCGCCTCAGATCCTGTCTGACCTAATTTTTAATTTTTTTATCCAAAATTCTTAGTTCGTTTTTGGTATGATGAAGATGTTTTGTGTTGTGGCTAAATTTTTTGTTTTTGTTTCCAGCACGAGGAGAGTATTTCTTTTCAGCTTCTTTCAATGTTGAAATATTGATTAAATTGAAACATTGTATAAAGAATTATAAATACATACCTAAAACTGTATTCTTTTGTAGGATCGAGCATAGTAGAAATAAGTTCCAATTCATCTGAAGGTTCTCCGACGCCGTTGATGAGTCGGATATTAAATATATTGAGCTATTCACCATCTCCACCACCCTAAACTTGAAAATGGTAAGAATTGAATTGAGTTGATTACTAGAATGTATGAAGAAGAAAACGTTTCAGAGAATATAAAAGAAGTGGTCATAGAAGTGGTCTTGATATCCGGATTTTTTCATATCCGGATCGGTCTGTCGCCACATTGATCTGGATATGGCAGGTTCTACTGTACTTTCAAGCTTTTCTGGTCTTCTATTACATACTTTGAATATTTCCGTCATACTGTATCGCCTCAGATCCTGTCTAACCTAATTTTTAATTTTTTTATCCAAAATTCTTAGTTCATTTTTGGTATGATGAAGATGTTTTGTGCTGTGGCTAAATTTTTTGTTTTTGTTTCCAGCACGAGGAGAGTATTTCTTTTCAGCTTCTTTCAATGTTGAAATATTTATTAAATTGAAACATTGTATAAAGAATTATAAATACATACCTAAAACTGTATTCTTTTGTAGGATCGAGCATAGTAGAAATAAGTTCCAATTCATCTGAAGGTTCTCCGACGCCGTTGATGCGTCGGATATTAAATAGATTAAGCTATTCACCATCTCCACCACCCTAAACTTGAAAATGGTAAGAATTGAATTGAGTTGATTACTAGAATGTATGAAGAAGAAAACGTTTCAGAGACTATAAAAGAAGTGGTCATAGAAGTGGTCTTGATATCCGGATTTTTTCATATCCGGATCGGTCTGTCGCCACATTGATCTGGATATGGCAGGTTCTACTGTACTTTCAAGCTTTTCTGGTCTTCTATTACATACTTTGAATATTTCCGTCATACTGTATCGCCTCAGATCCTGTCTAACATAATTTTTAATTTTTTTATCCAAAATTCTTAGTTCATTTTTGGTATGATGAAGATGTTTTGTGCTGTGGCTAAATTTTTTGTTTTTGTTTCCAGCACGAGGAGAGTATTTCTTTTCAGCTTCTTTCAATGTTGAAATATTTATTAAATTGAAACATTGTATAAAGAATTATAAATACATACCTAAAACTATATTCTTTTGTAGGATCGAGCATAGTAGAAATAAGTTCCAATTCATCTGAAGGTTCTCCGACGCCGTTGATGCGTCGGATATTAAATAGATTAAGCTATTCACCATCTCCACCACCCCAAACTTGAAAATGGTAAGAATTGAATTGAGTTGATTACTAGAATGTATGAAGAAGAAAACGTTTCAGAGACTATAAAAGAAGTGGTCACAGAAGTGGTCTTGATATCCGGATTTTTTCATATCCGGATCGGTCTGTCGCCACATTGATCTGGATATGGCAGGTTCTACTGTACTTTCAAGCTTTTCTGTTCTTCTATTACATACTTTGAATATTTCCGTCATACTGTATCGCCTCAGATCCTGTCTGACCTAATTTTTAATTTTTTTATCCAAAATTCTTAGTTCGTTTTTGGTATGATGAAGATGTTTTGTGCTGTGGCTAAATTTTTTGTGTTTGTTTCCAGCACGAGGAGAGTATTTCTTTTCAGCTTCTTTCAATGTTGAAATATTGATTAAATTGAAACATTGTATAAAGAATTATAAATACATACCTAAAACTGTATTCTTTTGTAGGATCGAGCATAGTAGAAATAAGTTCCAATTCATCTGAAGGTTCTCCGACGCCGTTGATGAGTCGGATATTAAATAGATTGAGCTATTCACCATCTCCACCACCCTAAACTTGAAAATGGTAAGAATTGAATTGAGTTGATTACTAGAATGTATGAAAAAGAAAACGTTTCAGAGACTATAAAAGAAGTGGTCACAGAAGTGGTCTTGATATCCGGATTTTTTCATATCCGGATCGGTCTGTCGCCACATTGATCTGGATATGGCAGGTTCTACAGTACTTTCAAGCTTTTCTGTTCATCTATTACATACTTTGAATATTTCCGTCATACTGTATCGCCTCAGATCCTGTCTAACCTAATTTTTAATTTTTTTATCCAAAATTCTTAGTTCATTTTTGGTATGATGAAGATGTTTTGTGCTGTGGCTAAATTTTTTGTGTTTGTTTCCAGCACGAGGAGAGTATTTCTTTTCAGCTTCTTTCAATGTTGAAATATTGATTAAATTGAAACATTGTATAAAGAATTATAAATACATACCTAAAACTGTATTCTTTTGTAGGATCGAGCATAGTAGAAATAAGTTCCAATTCATCTGAAGGTTCTCCGACGCCGTTGATGAGTCGGATATTGAATAGATTAAGCTATTCACCATCTCCACCACCCTAAACTTGAAAATGGTAAGAATTGAAATGAGTTGATTACTAGAATGTATGAAGAAGAAAACGTTTCAGAGAATATAAAAGAAGTGGTCACAGAAGTGGTCTTGATATCCGGACTTTTTCATATCCGGATCGGTCTGTCGCCACATTGATCTGGATATGGCAGGTTCTACTGTACTTTCAAGCTTTTCTGGTCTTCTATTACATACTTTGAATATTTCCGTCATACTGTATCGCCTCAGATCCTGTCTAACCTAATTTTAAATTTTTCTATCCAAAATTCTTAGTTCATTTTTGGTATGATGAATAGGTTTTGTGCCGTGGCTAAATTTTTTGTTTTTGTTTCCAGCAGGAGGAGAGTATTTCTGTTCAGCTTCTTTCAATGTTGAAATATTGATTAAATTGAAACATTGTATAAAGAATTATAAATACATACCTAAAACTGTATTCTTTTGTAGGATCGAGCATAGTAGAAATAAGTTCCAATTCATCTGAAGGTTCTCCGACGCCGTTGATGCGTCGGATATTAAATAGATTAAGCTATTCACCATCTCCACCACCCTAAACTTGAAAATGGTAAGAATTGAATTGAGTTGATTACTAGAATGTATGAAGAAGAAAACGTTTCAGAGACTAGAAAAGAAGTGGTCACAGAAGTGGTCTTGATATCCGGATTTTTTCATATCCGGATCGGTCTGTCGCCACATTGATCTGGATATGGCAGGTTCTACTGTACTTTCAAGCTTTTCTGTTCTTCTATTACAAACTTTGAATATTTCCGTCATACTGTATCGCCTCAGATCCTGTCTAACCTAATTTTTAATTTTTTTATCCAAAATTCTTAGTTCGTTTTTGGTATGATGAAGATGTTTTGTGCTGTGGCTAAATTTTTTGTTTTTGTTTCCAGCACGAGGAGAGTATTTCTTTTCAGCTTCTTTCAATGTTCAAATATTGAATAAATTGAAATATTGTATAAAGAATTATAAATACATACCTAAAACTGTATTCTTTTGTAGGATCGAGCATAGTAGAAATAAGTTCCAATTCATCTGAAGGTTCTCCGACGCCGTTGATGCGTCGGATATTAAATAGATTAAGCTATTCACCATCTCCACCACCCTAAACTTGAAAATGGTAAGAATTGAATTGAGTTGATTACTAGAATGTATGAAGAAGAAAACGTTTCAGAGACTATAAAAGAAGTGGTCACAGAAGTGGTCTTGATATCCGGATTTTTTCATATCCGGATCGGTCTGTCGCCACATTGATCTGGATATGGCAGGTTCTACTGTACTTTCAAGCTTTTCTGTTCTTCTATTACATACTTTGAATATTTCCGTCATACTGCATCGCCTCAGATCCTGTCTAACCTAATTTTTAATTTTTTTATCCAAAATTCTTAGTTCGTTTTTGGTATGATGAAGATGTTTTGTGTTGTGGCTAAATTTTTTGTTTTTGTTTCCAGCACGAGGAGAGTATTTCTTTTCAGCTTCTTTCAATGTTGAAATATTGATTAAATTGAAACATTGTATATATATACATACCTAAAACTGTATTCTTTTGTAGGATCGAGCATAGTAGAAATAAGTTCCAATTCATCTGAAGGTTCTCCGACGCCGTTGATGAGTCGGATATTAAATAGATTAAGCTATTCACCATCTCCACCACCCTAAACTTGAAAATGGTAAGAATTGAATTGAGTTGATTACTAGAATGTATGAAGAAGAAAACGTTTCAGAGAATATAAAAGAAGTGGTCATAGAAGTGGTCTTGATATCCGGATTTTTTCATATCCGGATCGGTCTGTCGCCACATTGATCTGGATATGGCAGGTTCTACTGTACTTTCAAGCTTTTCTGGTCTTCTATTACATACTTTGAATATTTCCGTCATACTGTATCGCCTCAGATCCTGTCTAACCTAATTTTTAATTTTTTTATCCAAAATTCTTAGTTCATTTTTGGTATGATGAAAATGTTTTGTGCTGTGGCTAAATTTTTTGTGTTTGTTTCCAGCACGAGGAGAGTATTTCTTTTCGGCTTCTTTCAATGTTGAAATATTGATTAAATTGAAACATTGTATAAAGAATTATAAATACATACCTAAAACTGTATTCTTTTGTAGGATCGAGCATAGTAGAAATAAGTTCCAATTCATCTGAAGGTTCTCCGACGCCGTTGATGAGTCGGATATTGAATAGATTAAGCTATTCACCATCTCCACCACCCTAAACTTGAAAATGGTAAGAATTGAATTGTGTTGATTACTAGAATGTATGAAGAAGAAAACGTTTCAGAGAATATAAAAGAAGTGGTCACAGAAGTGGTCTTGATATCCGGACTTTTTCATATCCGGATCGGTCTGTCGCCACATTGATCTGGATATGGCAGGTTCTACTGTACTTTCAAGCTTTTCTGGTCTTCTATTACATACTTTGAATATTTCCGTCATACTGTATCGCCTCAGATCCTGTCTAACCTAATTTTTAATTTTTCTATCCAAAATTCTTAGTTCATTTTTGGTATGATGAATAGGTTTTGTGCCGTGGCTAAATTTTTTGTTTTTGTTTCCAGCAGGAGAAGAGTATTTCTGTTCAGCTTCTTTCAATGTTGAAATATTGATTAAATTGAAACATTGTATAAAGAATTATAAATACATACCTAAAACTGTATTCTTTTGTAGGATCGAGCATAGTAGAAATAAGTTCCAATTCATCTGAAGGTTCTCCGACGCCGTTGATGCGTCGGATATTAAATAGATTAAGCTATTCACCATCTCCACCACCCTAAACTTGAAAATGATAAGAATTGAATTGAGTTGATTACTAGAATGTATGAAGAAGAAAACGTTTCAGAGACTATAAAAGAAGTAGTCACTGAAGTGGTCTTGATATCCGGATTTTTTCATATCCGGATCGGTCTGTCGCCACATTGATCTGGATATGGCAGGTTCTACTGTACTTTCAAGCTTTTCTGTTCTTCTATTACAAACTTTGAATATTTCCGTCATACTGTATCGCCTCAGATCCTGTCTAACCTAATTTTTAATTTTTTTATCCAAAATTCTTAGTTCGTTTTTGGTATGATAAAGATGTTTTGTGCTGTGGCTAAATTTTTTGTTTTTGTTTCCAGCACGAGGAGAGTATTTCTTTTCAGCTTCTTTCAATGTTGAACTATTGAATAAATTGAAACATTGTATAAAGAATTATAAATACATTCCTAAAACTGTATTCTTTTGTAGGATCGAGCATAGTAGAAATAAGTTCCAATTCATCTGAAGGTTCTCCGACGCCGTTGATGAGTCGGATATTAAATAGGTTAAGCTATTCACCATCTCCACCACCCTAAACTTGAAAATGGTAAGAATTGAATTGAGTTGATTACTAGAATGTATGAAGAAGAAAACGTTTCAGAGAATATAAAAGTGGTCATAGAAGTGGTCTTGATATCCGGATTTTTTCATATCCGGATCGGTCTGTCGCCACATTGATCTGGATATGGCAGGTTCTACTGTACTTTCAAGCTTTTCTGGTCTTCTATTACATACTTTGAATATTTCCGTCATACTGTATCGCCTCAGATCCTGTCTAACCTAATTTTTAATTTTTTTATCCAAAATTCTTAGTTCATTTTTGGTATGATGAAGATGTTTTGTGCTGTGGCTAAATTTTTTGTTTTTGTTTCCAGCATGAGGAGAGTATTTGTTTTCAGCTTCTTTCAATGTTGAAATATTTATTAAATTGAAACATTGTATAAAGAATTATAAATACATACCTAAAACTGTATTCTTTTGTAGGATCGAGCATAGTAGAAATAAGTTCCAATTCATCTGAAGGTTCTCCGACGCCGTTGATGCGTCGGATATTAAATAGATTAAGCTATTCACCATCTCCACCACCCCAAACTTGAAAATGGTAAGAATTGAATTGAGTTGATTACTAGAATGTATGAAGAAGAAAACGTTTCAGAGACTATAAAAGAAGTAGTCACTGAAGTGGTCTTGATATCCGGATTTTTTCATATCCGGATCGGTCTGTCGCCACATTGATCTGGATATGGCAGGTTCTACTGTACTTTCAAGCTTTTCTGTTCTTCTATTACAAACTTTGAATATTTCCGTCATACTGTATTTCCTCAGATCCTGTCTAACCTAATTTTTAATTTTTTTATCCAAAATTCTTAGTTCATTTTTGGTATGATGAAGATGTTTTGTGCCGTGGCTAAATTTTTTGTTTTTGTTTCCAGCAGAAGGAGAGTATTTATGTTCAGCTTCTTTCAATGTTGAAATATTGATTAAATTGAAACATTGTATAAAGAATTATAAATACATACCTAAAACTGTATTCTTTTGTAGGATCGAGCATAGTAGAAATAAGTTCCAATTCATCTGAAGGTTCTCCGACGCCGTTGATGCGTCGGATATTAAATAGATTAAGCTATTCACCATCTCCACCACCCTAAACTTGAAAATGGTAAGAATTGAATTGAGTTGATTACTAGAATGTATGAAGAAGAAAACGTTTCAGAGACTATAAAAGAAGTGGTCACAGAAGTGGTCTTGATATCCGGATTTTTTCATATCCGGATCGGTCTGTCGCCACATTGATCTGGATATGGCAGGTTCTACTGTACTTTCAAGCTCTTCTGGTCTTCTATTACATACTTTGAATATTTCCGTCATACTGTATCGCCTCAGATCCTGTCTAACCTAATTTTTAATTTTTCTATCTAAAATTCTTAGTTCATTTTTGGTATGATGAAGATGTTTTGTGCCGTGGCTAAATTTTTTGTTTTTGTTTCCAGCAGGAGAGTATTTCTGTTCAGCTTCTTTCAATGTTGAAATATTGATTAAATTGAAACATTGTATAAAGAATTATAAATACATACCTAAAACTGTATTCTTTTGTAGGATCGAGCATAGTAGAAATAAGTTCCAATTCATCTGAAGGTTCTCCGACGCCGTTGATGCGTCGGATATTAAATAGATTAAGCTATTCACCATCTCCACCACCCTAAACTTGAAAATGGTAAGAATTGAATTGAGTTGATTACTAGAATGTATGAAGAAGAAAACGTTTCAGAGACTATAAAAGAAGTGGTCACAGAAGTGGTCTTGATATCCGGATTTTTTCATATCCGGATCGGTCTGTCGCCACATTGATCTGGATATGGCAGGTTCTACTGTACTTTCAAGCTTTTCTGTTCTTCTATTACAAACTTTGAATATTTCCGTCATACTGTATCGCCTCAGATCCTGTCTAACCTAATTTTTAATTTTTTTATCCAAAATTCTTAGTTCGTTTTTGGTATGATGAAGATGTTTTGTGCTGTGGCTAAATTTTTTGTTTTTGTTTCCAGCACGAGGAGAGTATTTCTTTTCAGCTTCTTTCAATGTTGAAATATTGAATAAATTGAAACATTGTATAAAGAATTATAAATACATACCTAAAACTGTATTCTTTTGTAGGATCCAGCATAGTAGAAATAAGTTCCAATTCATCTGAAGGTTCTCCGACGCCGTTGATGCGTCGGATATTAAATAGATTAAGCTATTCACCATCTCCACCACCCTAAACTTGAAAATGGTAAGAATTGAATTGAGTTGATTACTAGAATGTATGAAGAAGAAAACGTTTCAGAGACTATAAAAGAAGTGGTCACAGAAGTGGTCTTGATATCCGGATTTTTTCATATCCGGATCGGTCTGTCGCCACATTGATCTGGATATGGCAGGTTCTACTGTACTTTCAAGCTTTTCTGTTCTTCTATTACATACTTTGAATATTTCCGTCATACTGTATCGCCTCAGATCCTGTCTAACCTAATTTTTAATTTTTTTATCCAAAATTCTTAGTTCGTTTTTGGTATGATGAAGATGTTTTGTGCTGTGGCTAAATTTTTTGTTTTTGTTTCCAGCACGAGGAGAGTATTTCTTTTCAGCTTCTTTCAATGTTGAAATATTGATTAAATTGAAACATTGTATAAAGAATTATAAATACATACCTAAAACTGTGTTCTTTTGTAGGATCGAGCATAGTAGAAATAAGTTCCAATTCATCTGAAGGTTCTCCGACGCCGTTGATGCGTCGGATATTAAATAGATTAAGCTATTCACCATCTCCACCACCCTAAACTTGAAAATGGTAAGAATTGAATTGAGTTGATTACTAGAATGTATGAAGAAGAAAACGTTTCAGAGACTATAAAAGAAGTGGTCACAGAAGTGGTCTTGATATCCGGATTTTTTCATATCCGGATCGGTCTGTCGCCACATTGATCTGGATATGGCAGGTTCTACTGTACTTTCAAGCTTTTCTGTTCTTCTATTACATACTTTGAATATTTCCGTCATACTGTATCGCCTCAGATCCTGTCTAACCTAATTCTTAATTTTTTTATCCAAAATTCTTAGTTCATTTTTGGTATGATGAATATGTTTTGTGCTGTGGCTAAATTTTTTGTGTTTGTTTCCAGCACGAGGAGAGTATTTCTTTTCAGCTTCTTTCAATGTTGAAATATTGATTAAATTGAAACATTGTATAAAGAATTATAAATACATACCTAAAACTGTATTCTTTTGTAGGATCGAGCATAGTAGAAATAAGTTCCAATTCATCTGAAGGTTCTCCGACGCCGTTGATGCGTCGGATATTAAATAGATTAAGCTATTCACCATCTCCACCACCCTAAACTTGAAAATGGTAAGAATTGAATTGAGTTGATTACTAGAATGTATGAAGAAGAAAACGTTTCAGAGACTATAAAAGAAGTGGTCACAGAAGTGGTCTTGATATCCGGATTTTTTCATATCCGGATCGGTCTGTCGCCACATTGATCTGGATATGGCAGGTTCTACTGTACTTTCAAGCTCTTCTGGTCTTCTATTACATACTTTGAATATTTCCGTCATACTGTATCGCCTCAGATCCTGTCTAGCCTAATTTTTAATTTTTCTATCTAAAATTCTTAGTTCATTTTTGGTATGATGAAGATGTTTTGTGCCGTGGCTAAATTTTTTGTTTTTGTTTCCAGCAGGAGAGTATTTCTGTTCAGCTTCTTTTAATGTTGAAATATTGATTAAATTGAAACATTGTATAAAGAATTATAAATACATACCTAAAACTGTATTCTTTTGTAGGATCGAGCATAGTAGAAATATGTTCCAATTCATCTGAAGGTTCTCCGACGCCGTTGATGCGTCGGATATTAAATAGATTAAGCTATTCACCATCTCCACCACCCTAAACTTGAAAATGGTAAGAATTGAATTGAGTTGATTACTAGAATGTATGAAGAAGAAAACGTTTCAGAGACTATAAAAGAAGTGGTCACAGAAGTGGTCTTGATATCCGGATTTTTTCATATCCGGATCGGTCTGTCGCCACATTGATCTGGATATGGCAGGTTCTACTGTACTTTCAAGCTTTTCTGTTCTTCTATTACAAACTTTGAATATTTCCGTCATACTGTATCGCCTCAGATCCTGTCTAACCTAATTTTTAATTTTTTTATCCAAAATTCTTAGTTCGTTTTTGGTATGATGAAGATGTTTTGTGCTGTGGCTAAATTTTTTGTTTTTGTTTCCAGCACGAGGAGAGCATTTCTTTTCAGCTTCTTTCAATGTTGAAATATTGAATAAATTGAAACATTGTATAAAGAATTATAAATACATACCTAAAACTGTATTCTTTTGTAGGATCCAGCATAGTAGAAATAAGTTCCAATTCATCTGAAGGTTCTCCGACGCCGTTGATGCGTCGGATATTAAATAGATTAAGCTATTCACCATCTCCACCACCCTAAACTTGAAAATGGTAAGAATTGAATTGAGTTGATTACTAGAATGTATGAAGAAGAAAACGTTTCAGAGACTATAAAAGAAGTGGTCACAGAAGTGGTCTTGATATCCGGATTTTTTCATATCCGGATCGGTCTGTCGCCACATTGATCTGGATATGGCAGGTTCTACTGTACTTTCAAGCTTTTCTGTTCTTCTATTACATACTTTGAATATTTCCGTCATACTGTATCGCCTCAGATCCTGTCTAACCTAATTTTTAATTTTTTTATCCAAAATTCTTAGTTCGTTTTTGGTATGATGAAGATGTTTTGTGCTGTGGCTAAATTTTTTGTTTTTGTTTCCAGCACGAGGAGAGTATTTCTTTTCAGCTTCTTTCAATGTTGAAATATTGATTAAATTGAAACATTGTATAAAGAATTATAAATACATACCTAAAACTGTATTCTTTTGTAGGATCGAGCATAGTAGAAATAAGTTCCAATTCATCTGAAGGTTCTCCGACGCCGTTGATGAGTCGGATATTAAATAGATTAAGCTATTCACCATCTCCACCACCCTAAACTTGAAAATGGTAAGAATTGAATTGAGTTGATTACTAGAATGTATGAAGAAGAAAACGTTTCAGAGAATATAAAAGAAGTGGTCACAGAAGTGGTCTTGATATCCGGATTTTTTCATATCCGAATCGGTCTGTCGCCACATTGATCTGGATATGGCAGGTTCTACTGTACTTTCAAGCTTTTCTGGTCTTCTATTACATACTTTGAATATTTCCGTCATACTGTATCGCCTCAGATCCTGTCTAACCTAATTTTTAATTTTGTTATCCAAAAGTCTTAGTTCATTTTTGGTATGGTGAAGATTTTTTGTGCTGTGGCTAAATTTTTTGTTTTTGTTTCCAGCACGAGGAGAGTATTTCTTTTCAGCTTCTTTCAATGTTGAAATATTGATTAAATTGAAACATTGTATAAAGAATTATAAATACATACCTAAAACTGTATTCTTTTGTAGGATCGAGCATAGTAGAAATAAGTTCCAATTCATCTGAAGGTTCTCCGACGCCGTTGATGAGTCGGATATTAAATAGATTAAGCTATTCACCATCTCCACCACCCTAAACTTGAAAACGGTAAGAATTGAATTGAGTTGATTACTAGAATGTATGAAGAAGAAAACGTTTCAGAGACTATAAAAGAAGTGGTCACAGAAGTGGTCTTGATAACCGGATTTTTTCATATCCGGATCGGTCTGTCGCCCACATTGATCTGGATATGGCAGGTTCTACTGTACTTTCAAGCTTTTCTGTTCTTCTATTACATACTTTGAATATTTCCGTCATACTGTATCGCCTCAGATCCTGTCTAACCTAATTCTTAATTTTTTTATCCAAAATTCTTAGTTCATTTTTGGTATGATGAATATGTTTTGTGCTATGGCTAAATTTTTTGTGTTTGTTTCCAGCACGAGGAGAGTATTTCTTTTCAGCTTCTTTCAATGTTGAAATATTGATTAAATTGAAACATTGTATAAAGAATTATAAATACATACCTAAAACTGTATTCTTTTGTAGGATCGAGCATAGTAGAAATAAGTTCCAATTCATCTGAAGGTTCTCCGACGCCGTTGATGAGTCGGATATTGAATAGATTAAGCTATTCACCATCTCCACCACCCTAAACTTGAAAATGGTAAGAATTGAATTGAGTTGATTACTAGAATGTATGAAGAAGAAAACGTTTCAGAGAATATAAAAGAAGTGGTCACAGAAGTGGTCTTGATATCCGGACTTTTTCATATCCGGATCGGTCTGTCGCCACATTGATCTGGATATGGCAGGTTCTACTGTACTTTCAAGCTTTTCTGGTCTTCTATTACATACTTTGAATATTTCCGTCATACTGTATCGCCTCAGATCCTGTCTAACCTAATTTTTAATTTTTTTATCCAAAATTCTTAGTTCATTTTTGGTATGATGAAAATGTTTTGTGCTGTGGCTAAATTTTTTGTGTTTGTTTCCAGCACGAGGAGAGTATTTCTTTTCGGCTTCTTTCAATGTTGAAATATTGATTAAATTGAAACATTGTATAAAGAATTATAAATACATACCTAAAACTGTATTCTTTTGTAGGATCGAGCATAGTAGAAATAAGTTCCAATTCATCTGAAGGTTCTCCGACGCCGTTGATGAGTCGGATATTGAATAGATTAAGCTATTCACCATCTCCACCACCCTAAACTTGAAAATGGTAAGAATTGAATTGAGTTGATTACTAGAATGTATGAAGAAGAAAACGTTTCAGAGACTATAAAAGAAGTGGTCACAGAAGTGGTCTTGATATCCGGATTTTTTCATATCCGGATCGGTCTGTCGCCACATTGATCTGGATATGGCAGGTTCTACTGTACTTTCAAGCTTTTCTGTTCTTCTATTACAAACTTTGAATATTTCCGTCATACTGTATCGCCTCAGATCCTGTCTAACCTAATTTTTAATTTTTTTATCCAAAATTCTTAGTTCGTTTTTGGTATGATGAAGATGTTTTGTGCTGTGGCTAAATTTTTTGTTTTTGTTTCCAGCACGAGGAGAGTATTTCTTTTCAGCTTCTTTCAATGTTGAAATATTGAATAAATTGAAACATTGTATAAAGAATTATAAATACATACCTAAAACTGTATTCTTTTGTAGGATCGAGCATAGTAGAAATAAGTTCCAATTCATCTGAAGGTTCTCCGACGCCGTTGATGCGTCGGATATTAAATAGATTAAGCTATTCACCATCTCCACCACCCTAAACTTGAAAATGGTAAGAATCGAATTGAGTTGATTACTAGAATGTATGAAGAAGAAAACGTTTCAGAGACTATAAAAGAAGTGGTCACAGAAGTGGTCTTGATATCCGGATTTTTTCATATCCGGATCGGTCTGTCGCCACATTGATCTGGATATGGCAGGTTCTACTGTACTTTCAAGCTTTTCTGTTCTTCTATTACATACTTTGAATATTTCCGTCATACTGTATCGCCTCAGATCCTGTCTAACCTAATTTTTAATTTTTTTATCCAAAATTCTTAGTTCGTTTTTGGTATGATGAAGATGTTTTGTGTTGTGGCTAAATTTTTTGTTTTTGTTTCCAGAACGAGGAGAGTATTTCTTTTCAGCTTCTTTCAATGTTGAAATATTGATTAAATTGAAACATTGTATAAAGAATTATAAATACATACCTAAAACTGTATTCTTTTGTAGGATCGAGCATAGTAGAAATAAGTTCCAATTCATCTGAAGGTTCTCCGACGCCGTTGATGAGTCGGATATTAAATAGATTAAGCTATTCACCATCTCCACCACCCTAAACTTGAAAATGGTAAGAATTGAATTGAGTTGATTACTAGAATGTATGAAGAAGAAAACGTTTCAGAGAATATAAAAGAAGTGGTCATAGAAGTGGTCTTGATATCTGGATTTTTTCATATCCGGATCGGTCTGTCGCCACATTGATCTGGATATGGCAGGTTCTACTGTACTTTCAAGCTTTTCTGGTCTTCTATTACATACTTTGAATATTTCCGTCATACTGTATCGCCTCAGATCCTGTCGAACCTAATTTTTAATTTTTTTATCCAAAATTCTTAGTTCATTTTTGGTATGATGAAGATGTTTTGTGCTGTGGCTAAATTTTTTGTTTTTGTTTCCAGCACGAGGAGAGTATTTCTTTTCAGCTTCTTTCAATGTTGAAATATGTATTAAATTGAAACATTGTATAAAGAATTATAAATACATACCTAAAACTGTATTCTTTTGTAGGATCGAGCATAGTAGAAATAAGTTCCAATTCATCTGAAGGTTCTCCGACGCCGTTGATGAGTCGGATATTAAATAGATTAAGCTATTCACCATCTCCACCACCCTAAACTTGAAAATGGTAAGAATTGAATTGAGTTGATTACTAGAATGTATGAAGAAGAAAACGTTTCAGAGAATATAAAAGAAGTGGTCACAGAAGTGGTCTTGATATCCGGATTTTTTCATATCCGAATCGGTCTGTCGCCACATTGATCTGGATATGGCAGGTTCTACTGTACTTTCAAGCTTTTCTGGTCTTCTATTACATACTTTGAATATTTCCGTCATACTGTATCGCCTCAGATCCTGTCTAACCTAATTTTTAATTTTTTTATCCAAAAGTCTTAGTTCATTTTTGGTATGGTGAAGATTTTTTGTGCTGTGGCTAAATTTTTTGTTTTTGTTTCCAGCACGAGGAGAGTATTTCTTTTCAGCTTCTTTCAATGTTGAAATATTGATTAAATTGAAACATTGTATAAAGAATTATAAATACATACCTAAAACTGTATTCTTTTGTAGGATCGAGCATAGTAGAAATAAGTTCCAATTCATCTGAAGGTTCTCCGACGCCGTTGATGAGTCGGAGATTAAATAGATTAAGCTATTCACCATCTCCACCACCCTAAACTTGAAAGCGGTAAGAATTGAATTGAGTTGATTACTAGAATGTATGAAGAAGAAAACGTTTCAGAGACTATAAAAGAAGTGGTCACAGAAGTGGTCTTGATAACCGGATTTTTTCATATCCGGATCGGTCTGTCGCCCACATTGATCTGGATATGGCAGGTTCTACTGTACTTTCAAGCTTTTCTGTTCTTCTATTACATACTTTGAATATTTCCGTCATACTGTATCGCCTGAGATCCTGTCTAACCTAATTTTTAATTTTTTTATCCAAAATTCTTAGTTCATTTTTGGTATGATGAAGATGTTTTGTGCTGTGGCTAAATTTTTTGTGTTTGTTTCCAGCACGAGAAGAGTATTTCTTTTCAGCTTCTTTCAATGTTGAAATATTGATTAAATTGAAACATTGTATAAAGAATTATAAATACATACCTAAAACTGTATTCTTTTGTAGGATCGAGCATAGTAGAAATAAGTTCCAATTCATCTGAAGGTTCTCCGACGCCGTTGATGAGTCGGATATTAAATAGATTAAGCTATTCACCATCTCCTCCACCCTAAACTTGAAATTGGTAAGAATTGAATTGAGTTGATTACTAGAATGTATGAAGAAGAAAACGTTTCAGAGACTATAAAAGAAGTGGTCACAGAAGTGGTCTTGATATCCGGATTTTTTCATATCCGGATCGGTCTGTCGCCACATTGATCTGGATATGGCAGGTTCTACTGTACTTTCAAGCTTTTCTGTTCTTCTATTACATACTTTGAATATTTCCGTCATACTGTATCGCCTCAGATCCTGTCTAACCTAATTTTTAATTTTTTTATCCAAAATTCTTAGTTCGTTTTTGGTATGATGAAGATGTTTTGTGCTGTGGCTAAATTTTTTGTTTTTGTTTCCAGCACGAGGAGAGTATTTCTTTTCAGCTTCTTTCAATGTTGAAATATTGATTAAATTGAAAAATTGTATAAAGAATTATAAATACATACCTAAAACTGTATTCTTTTGTAGGATCGAGCATAGTAGAAATAAGTTCCAATTCATCTGAAGGTTCTCCGACGCCGTTGATGCGTCGGATATTAAATAGATTAAGCTATTCACCATCTCCACCACCCTAAACTTGAAAATGGTAAGAATTGAATTGACTTGATTACTAGAATGTATGAAGAAGAAAACGTTTCAGAGACTATAAAAGAAGTGGTCACAGAAGTGGTCTTGATATCCGGATTTTTTCATATCCGGATCGGTCTGTCGCCACATTGATCTGGATATGGCAGGTTCTACTGTAGTCAGGATTTGTGTAAAATCAGATGACCCACGAAATCGTGTTCTTGGAGATCGAGGAAGACAAGCAAGAACGAAAACCGTCAGATCTGTTATAAATATACCAGGGGAAGTATAATGTTCTAGAGAGGAATTATGATCCGTAAAAAAACTTTAATTTTCATCCAATCAACTTTAACTGCTTACATGTATGTATGTTAATAAGGAAGACAAGCAAGAACGAAAACCGTCAGATCTGTTATAAATATACCAGGGGAAGTATAATGTTCTAGAGAGGAATTATGATCCGTAAAAAAACTTTAATTTTCATCCAATCAACTTTAACTGCTTACATGTATGTTAATAAGGAAGACAAGCAAGAACGAAAACCGTCAGATCTGTTACAAATATACCAGGGGAAGTATAATGTTCTAGAGAGGAATTATGATCCGTAAAAAAACTTTAATTTTCATCCAATCAACTTTAACTGCTTACATGTATGTATGTTAATAAGGAAGACAAGCAAGAACGAAAACCGTCAGATCTGTTACGAATATACCAGGGGAAGTATAATGTTCTAGAGAGGAATTATGATCCGTAAAAAAACTTTAATTTTCATCCAATCAACTTTAACTGCTTACATGTATGTATGTTAATAACCTGTAGTTAGGCTGTGGAGAGGTGCAACAGGAAAACATTTTATTTTTCTGCATGATAATGGACCTTCACATACCATTAGAGTGACCAGAGACTCATTGAAGCAGAAGGTATCCCTTGTTTGGAGTGGCTATCCCCGAGCTTAACCATATAGAGTATTATGCTTGGGATATAGTGGGATATGCTTAAAAGAAAAATTAGAGCTCGCCGGGATAATCCACAAAACACCGCACGGCTAGTACAAGCTGCTTTTGAAGGATGGAGCAACCTACCACAACTAAATGATGATAATTTGATTAGGAGTGCGCCCGCGTAAACTGAAGCTTACATAAGGAGTAGAGGTGTTAACACTGACTACTGAAAACCCTAAAAAACACAAAACAAATAAATGAAAACAATTTAAACAGTATTCGTTTTACATTGAAATTTTTTATATTGGCTTTAAAACAACTAGTTTCAATTTGTTTGTCAATTACTTTATTGTTTTTTTAATTCTTATGCATTTTTTGTTATTAAATTGCTTTAAAATAAATATTGTTTGACTTCGTGTGTTCGTTTTTTTTTAATTCGCACGAAGTAAGAAATATCAGATGATTCCATATAAGTTTGGTTGTGAGTAGGGTAATTCGAGGATAGATGGCGTAGGTTTTTTAATTTGATGTTTCTAAATGTTAGAGTAGAATCAGTGTTAATTTTTTTACCAAACCTTTATTGAGTTTAGAAACATGTAATAAGTAATAAAATGCATTAAAAAATAAAACTTATAATTCACAAATGAAATAAAAATAGTTAGCAAAAACCATCTCCCCCACAGTGTTGAGGTGAGATGGCCTACAGCGTTGAGGTGAGATGGCGCAACAAAAAAAGTGTTTTAGCCAAAATGCCATTTTGTTTTGCACATAACAACGCCAGAGTCGAGGCAAAAGTTCACAAACTTGGAGCAGGAATCGTGAAACCATTTGGAACAATTTTAATTTTGTTTGGGATAAAAACCATTATTTGTTTGGGAATATATTTCGCCACAACCGGTGCAAGCCTGGTCATCGTCATCCATAGCATCTGAAGAGTCATCCAATGTAGGTGCCTGTAGATCTTCGTCTGAGGATGATTCGCTTTTGAAAGCTCTCTTAGTTTCCTTTTTGGTCACTTTTGGCTTCTTCAACACTGGTTTTAATTTAATGGTTTCTTTCTCCCTTTTCTTAGACGCTTTGTTAAGTTTTTCGCCAATGGTTGTCTTTGCAGTTAAAATTTCCGCTGGCTGCTTGCTTTTTTTTCGAACCGAATTAACGCTGGCGGAAACAATTGGAACGGATGAGATTATATCTAGCATTTTTCCAGGGGTATTTTTAACGGGGGTATTTGCGTTAGTTTCTGCAACTGATTCATTTTGTTCTTCTGGTTAAGAATCATCTTCAGTCTGCCAACTGCAGCAAGGTTGTTGATCATCATCAGATACAGGCTTGTTGACACTTTGGGAACTGCTTTCTGGGATCTCTTTATTTTTACCTGCATCAGGAACGACAGGAACCTCAAATACAATACTATTTTCTATTAAGGATTAAATGGCACAATTCTAGTAGCTTTGAATGCCGAAGTTCCATTACTTACAGTTGCAGACTTGTTCCATCCTTCAGCAAGTAACTTTCCAAATTGCAGTCTAGTGAGCTTTCGTCCTTGATTATTTTTAATGGATAAATTGCAAGGTGAGTAGTAGTTTAACTTTAACGATCTGAAAAAACACCTATGTAGTGGTTGTAAGAATTGTGTCGTATGACTTGGTAACACAGTATTCTAGCATATGAACGTTACTCTGCCCTACTAAGCTGAAAGGTCCTATCTACCAATTGAGGTATTTTGAGAAAAATGCAATTAACTTTAATTGGCTGCGCCATCTGTAATATTAATGATATCAAGCTGTAATTTTGAATGAACTTGATCTATGTATATACAATTTATGGGATAATCCACGGAAGTAATTAGTTTAAGGCTTACATGAGTTTTGATAGATAGGACAGTTTAGCTTAGGATTTAATTAAAAATCACAGATAGGACAAGATTTTTTATATCAAACTTTTATTGAACTTATAACGAGACATTGTTTTACATATAAAAAAACTTAATATAGCCCTCTAATGTAAAAAAAATTTAAAATTATCCATTTTCTTCCTCTTCAGCTGCATCGCCTACCGGTAATTCTTCCCAAAAGTTTCTCCTGTTGCCTGGAATTATATCTTGCAGGTTATTTAACAAATGTTGCTTTCTCTCTTGACTAATTCCTCGGTTAGATGTTCGTGAGGGTGGAATTGTCACACCAGTTTTAAATGCACCCGCAGTTAAAAAGTTGAGTTCTATCAAATCTTCTGCGTCATACGAGTTTTTATATTTTAACGTTTTCTCGCCCCTCGTAAAAATTGCGAGCGAAATATTATTGAGATAGCAGCGTGGTGTTAACTTTTGTAATTTGTATTTTGAACTTAAATCTGTCCACTTATAGAAATTTCTAATCTCTAGTGCTGCAACATCGGTCTGTTTTGTTGAATTTAGAACACATTGAACATAGTCATTAAAATCCCAAACAGTTTTGGCCCTCTTTAATGATTTTTCTACCTGGTGGTGAAAATGGTCCGCAGACATAAACGTGTGTCCGCGCTCAAAGTATTTAATGGTTAATTGTTTAAGGTTAACTTCTGTAGCATTTACTATATAGATGAAAAAACTGAACAAACACCAATTCTTGTTCTGCGCAGAGCAATTATCCAGCCAAATTGTTATGGATTCTTTATCCCTGTTTTTTAGGAAGAATGCGTAGAAACTAGACACTATATCTTCTTTTTTTCTTCCCGATATTCCTTCGTGCCACAGAATTCCTAAAGGACGGACGTTTCTACCCTTCCCGACAGCAACAAAACTTTCGTTAAAAGCAATTATGCGCCTAGTAAAAATTACTTCTTTAAACATATCTGCTCTTGGAAGCATTATCACTTTCTGAAGATCTGCTGAAACTATGAGATCTGATGATTTTAGTTGTGACTCCGCATCTTTTTCATACTCTTTTCTGGCAGTAATATATTTATTTCTGTGAGATACATAGTTTTCACACACTACACAATTGTCTATTGGACTAATATGATTGGCTTCGGTCTTATGGAGATTATGGTCATTTATCACTTCTGAACACTTCAGCATGCATGTGTTTTTATTACAGGATTGTTTTATTTTGTGGTCACTAGCAACAGATGATAATTTCTGCTTTTTCTTTCAGCAGGTGGTTTCTCATTTTTTGTTCTCTTTCTAATTGTTCCCTTTTTGGTGTACATGTTAGCGTGATTGTTTTCAGCAATGTCTATGGATGAAGTGACCATGTAGTCGACCATAGGCTTCACTAATTGATAAACAGACGCATCTTCTTTAACTAAACTTTCCTCATCAGACATAGCTGGAGTGTGGGACAGGTAGTCGTCATTTTCATCACTAATACAGCCTTCTTCTGAAAGCGAGGACTCGCTACAAAAATCGTCTTGCTTTGGATCGTAGTCGGGATCATTATTAACAGTTTTGGTATTGACAAGCCTTTTATTTGCATGTAGACGTTCTCTTAATTTTTTATTTAAGGCAATACTAACCATGTGACGGCCACGGCTGCTGGAAGCGTTGGTGGTCATACTAAAATAAAAAAACGATACTTTATATTTATATACTTTTAATAGGTTACTAAATAACTACAACTAACCTAATTACTGCAATCATGGTTAAATTTCATAAACACTAAAAGTGCTAAAACAGGAGTACCTATATAATGTGCAGCGTGTTCTTAAATTAATCAGTAATAGAATCATTTACGGATTATATCTAAAGTGCAGCGTTATCTAAAGTAAAGCGAGTTTTGTATGTTGGAAATTTTGTAGTTACATTTACAATAAGTTCCAGTTCCAGCACAGTAAATGTAATGAAAATAAAAACGTAAATAAATATAAGATGCACTTAAAACAGTCATAAAGGTACTTTTATCTAGCACAATAAATAATAATGATTATTAGTATACTTACTTCGAGGTATAAATCAAATTCTCTACACTAAAAACTGATATTATGGCAAACAAGCACTTTCGATTTTTAGGTTATATTGTTTTAAGGTGCAATGCTGAATTTGTCCTGTCTGTCACTTAGGACGTGCTAGATTTTGGGTTGCATAACATATTGCAATACTGACTGTCCTATCTGTTACAATAGGACAATTCAGGTTTGTAAAGATCAGATAGGACGTAATGCTTAGTAATCAGGTTTTAGTTTGAACTTAGGACAACAAGCATCACTTCAGAACAGCTATTTAATGCTACATAGGACAGCTCAGCGTTGAAAGAAAGATAAATAATGCTTCTCACTACCACTCGGTACCGTTAGGACAAAACTCTGATTTTGTCAGTTAGGACCTTTCAGCTTAGCAGGGCAGTACTGTAGTGTGAAGCATGACCATCAAGCTGTAACAAAACTACTCCCGTCGATTTTTTGGGGACGAACTGATCTTTCAGCCACTGAAAGAATGTCACTGTTGACATAGGCTGATATTTCCGACATGTAGACCAAGGATCCCGGAGGCATCCCATCCTCGAACTCTTGCTCTTTTCCCATTCATTACGCAGGTTAGCGGACAAAAAACGCCTTCCACGTTACAACAGGCTATAACGGTGATGGTTTCTCTCTTTTCGCCAGAGCTGATATTTGCGATGTTTTTAGATCCTTTCTTAACAACAACATGACCTGGCCTATTATTCAGTTGTAAACCCGTCTCATCCATATTGTAAATGTGTCCAGGTTTATTCAAAAGATCGTTCTCGGTTAGAGTATTTTCTAGCAGATGAAGAGCAGTCTCAATATCTTTTTTGTTCATACAATCATACCCAAGGATCTATTAATGGATACCCCTTCTGCTTTTCTCACTGACAGCCTTGGGTCTCTGCAGAAATAACTGCAGCCACGGAAAACCAGCAAATCTCAACTCCTTACTAAAATGATGTTTAATGTCCAGCTGTTCGGCCAATTGGAAAGTCATACTTCGTACATCGGTTCGAGTAGGAGAAACCCCGTTTTTGAAGTTTTAGGATATGTTCGACCAACTTTTTTTCACCAATTTCGCCTAACGTGGAGGAGGGTCTAAGAGGGTCTTTCTTTGTATTGTCACTCAATTTTCTTCTTCGTAGAGTGGTTGCCGGTACCCCAAAATTTCGAGCAGCCACATTAACACCCATTCTATTTTCATTGGCAGCTTGAATGGCTTCGGCAAATTGTTGTTCTCTCCAACTCGCCCTGGAACAAACTTCCAATACGCTTGTATTTGGTTGGCATACTGAAAAGAAGAGGAATTATTAGTGAGCCATCTCACCTCAAAAATAAGTGAACCGTCTATCCTCGTTGTGAGAAGTGAGATGGCGCACCTCAAAAATCAAACACGTTTGGAAATATGCACAATTTTGAGGTTAGGTATATATGAAAACTTAAATGTATTTACGGATACTGTGACTAAAATTATTATTAAATTTAAAGTCCAATAACACAAAGAAAGAATTCGAAAAAATACTTTTGTACTGTCCGAATCACGTATAAATTATTATTGAAGTAGATATTTTATCCGATGAGCACAAACGGTATGGCGGCTGATTTGATATGAACTAAACTACGCCAGAGCGCAGCTGCTTTCATTCTAACATTAGCGGCGGCGCTGTAAAACCATTGCGCCATCTCACCTTCTGCGCCATCTGCCTTCGAATTACCCTATAGGTACTTTATAATAATATGTTTTTTATAACTTTTGTATTTTAAAATTTTAATAAATTTTATAACTTTTGGTAAATAAAAGTTTTTGAATAATCAATGACTTGAACAAATAAACATGGATTATGGATTGTTTATTATTAATTAAAGCGGGAAGGTTCCCGGTAGCATATTTACAGATGCTCCTATACGACGGCACCAGAGTGCCGAAAGCGGTTAGCCTTTGATATACACATACACTATTACGCTACAAACCCTCATTGATTTATGAACCCATTAACAGGACCGCCGGGAGAGACGAGTGGGCCCCGGTAAGAAGTGAAGAGCGAAAAAAATTGTTTAATTTTTATAAAAATAAAATTATCAATAATAAATAATAAGAAACATTTCAAATATAACTTTTATTAAATTTTGAATATATTTTTGTAATAGTCAAAATATTTACATTATCGGTGCTTTTCGATTGGCAAAGATGTCTATAATTTTCGGAAAATCGTATGTTTTTACCAAATCATTCTGAATGCACAAAGTTGCTAGTTGCTAGGCTAGTTACCCGATCCTGTTTCATTGTAGATCTCACAGCATTGTTTATGCGAGAAAGAAAACTAAAGGTGGACATTCACATTCACGGTTATGCCATCGCGTCAAATGGCGTGATATACCCACAGTCAAATTTTGATCGTGAGTGTTGAATCATGATTGTTTTTTTGGCGTGATGCCAAAATCCATACTTCCATTCGCTTCATCCATCGCGTCATGCCGTTGCTTGACGCCAAGCCATCATGCAGTCTGCTCGTGAGTGGCGATACACCGCGTCATGCCATCGCACCACCCTCCGTCAATGTCCAAACTCACGTCCATTTTTCGTTCATTTTACACTGGGTTCTTCTTCGGAATCTGACATTGTGCGTCTTCACCGAACCACGTCAAATACGAAATGATAAACAATTTGGAGTGGTCATGAATGAGCTATGATTTTGGCGTCAATCCATTTGACTGAAGCCATTTGGCGTGGCTCGAAGTGGATTTACCGTGAATGCCCAGCTTAATCCGCCGTTACACGGGTCTTGTATTGTGACGTGGTTGCACGCGTATGAGCGTCGCCCTCACCTACATCAATTCGACTTATTTCGAGGAAGAATGAATGTCAACATGTATAAATATAAAATGGGTTGCACTCACATATTATAAAAAGTCTCGTAAACCATTTTTTTTATTAATTTAACAAAACAAAAGTAAAAATAATATAGATCAAAAGCAAGTTTTCTTCATTTTCAATTTCAGCAAGCCACTGAAGTAATTGACGTTCTTTAAGCGAATTCATTTTACTAAAAATACAAATTAAAATTAACAACTGTTCTGAAGCTATTTGTGGCATTTATGTAATTAACTATTAATATTTTGTATTTTAATAACGACGTCCGAGGTGGAATTCGAAACGTCGATAAAATCAATTTTTCAAGTTAAATTGTGGCTTATTTCCCAATTAGAATAGGTAAAGAATTTGAAAATGGGTTCTTAACCAGTGGCGCACCTAGAATTTTCCGGGGGGGTTGGTTTGGGCACCGGAAGTTTTTTGTTATTTGTGAAAGACAAGTTACATTTTCCTACTTTCTTTTATATATGCTTGGAAGCATAGCATATGCAGATGATTTGTTGTTGATCATAGATGCAAACTCAAGAAGAGAATTAGAAAATAAATCAAATAAAGTATTAATAAGAGTAAATGATTGGATGAATAAAGTAAAATTAACAATATCAGATTCAAAAACAACATATAGTTTAATAAAAGGAAATTTAGAAAGAGATCCAATTATAAAAATTAGAGGGAAAATAATAAAAAGAAAAATGGAAACAAGATAATTAGGTATTATAATAGACGAACAAAAATTATTTACAAAACACATGAGTTGTGTCTGTGAAAAGGCAACAAAGATCATGCATAGCATTGCTAGTCTAGCACCGAAGGAATATAGAATTTCGTTCCGACAGATGAGAATATACCTAAGTACAATACTTGCATCAATTGTAGGGTACGGTTCAAGTGTATGGGCATATAGATTAATTAATAAATAAAAAAAATGCAGAAAAATTAAATAGAGCTCAGAGAGGATTTCTTGTAAGAATGACGGGAGCATTTGGAACAACTGCAACACAGGCACTCACAGTTTTAACTGGAGTAATGCCAATGCATTTAGAAACACAAAAAAGAGCATGTAATTATTGGTTAAAAAAAGAAAAATATGAAAAAATAATACAAATAATAGGATTAGATATAAGAAATAAAAGAGAATTAAAAGAAATAATAAATAGAAAAAGACAAAATGAATGGGAAAATTCAACAAAATCTAGACGTTTATACAATTTTATACCAATATTAGAAAACATTCCAAATTATTTTAATCCAAAACAAGGATTAGTACACTTTTTAACAGGACATGGACCGTACCCAACATATTTGGAAAGATTTAACTTAAAAGATTATGCATATTGTGAATGTGGAGAACTAGGTACACCAGAACATATAGTGTTACATTGTGAAAATACTATAGAAAATAAAGAACATACAGAAATGAGAATATTAGAAAGAATTGAAATAAAAGATATATTACAAAATGAAGAATATTTTGGAATATTAAACAATCTAACAGAAATAATATCTAAAAAACAACAAGAAATCTATAATAATAGAAGAAGACAACAAATAATCCAACCCTGATGAAGTTGAGTAAGATAAAGTTAAAATAAATAAAATAAAATATAAATTCAAAAATAGATATTTACAATTATAATAATAATAATTCAATATAAAATAAATAAATAAAAATAATAATTCAATAAATAATTCATTAAATTAAAAAAAGACTACCAACTCTCTTCTGAAAATAGAGGGACTGTCTTTATAACTTAGAGGGGAGTTGATAGTACCAAAAATATTTTAACAAATGTATATTGTTTATTTAAATTTTTTAAATGTATTTGTTAAATGTAATTAATAGATTATGGCAAATGAATTAATAAATTGTAAAAATAGATTAAGTAGTTTAGTAAAAAATGTAAAAATATAAAAAAATATCTGTAATCCCATCAGGAAAAAACGACCTGGATTAGTCACTAGAGGCCAGGTCATATGTATAAACAATAAATAAATAAATTTCTTTTATATATATTTCTATATGCTCTGGGAGGGATTTTAACCCCCAAACCCCCACCTCGGTTCGCCACTGTTCCTGACCTAACCGAAACAATAATATTTTAATCAAACCTACCCAAATATTAAACAAAAACCTAAAAGTTTCTCTAAGATAACAGAAACGTGATTTCGCCGTGATTGCACGCGCAGTGAGGAATTCTCTCACTTGAAGAGGGATGTCACTTCTTTCAAGTATCACACAGCACACTGACCGCCTGAAATATTCTATAACTTTGTCATACCCTCTCATGAACGATGCTGAAGGCATTCCTGGGTGCTCAAGGTTATCGTATTAGTTAAGACAATTTCATTGGTTATAAACAAATATGGTGAGGTATTCCCTCATAGCGCGTGTAATGGTGGGTTAAAGGATCTTTTCCCTTTTGCGACAATAACGACGTTAGGAAGTAATGATTCCAATCTGGGATGTCTAACTTTATTAAGTAGGTAAATCTATTGGAGATTTAATACTTTATTGGGGGCTGACTCAGCCCCCCCCCTACTAAAGTAAAAATAGGAATATTGAATCGGTTTTTGCTGCAGAATTAGGAGGTATTTATGAGGTCTTGAAATTAGATAGTTTCGATTTTTGAGCTCATCTCCTTCACCCCCAAACAACCCTTTAATTGATTTAATTTAAGAGAAAAATGCTAGAAAACTTAAGTATATCGCATTGCGGCTATAATTCCTATAGCTTATATACTCTAAGAATAAACTATTAAATCACGTGCATTTCGATTATTGAGCTACAACCCCTTCGCAAGAAAACCACCCTATCTTCCTGCTTAAGAGAAAGTTGTACTTAAAATTCATTAAATAAATTATTTGGCGACTACATATCATTTAATAATTTATAAGCTTCCAAATTACGCGCATTTAGATCAGTAAATTGCAATTTATTTTGTATAGTGCAGTCACTGAAGGTAAAAATCAACGATTACCTTCAATTTCGGTGAACCTTCATCGATTTTCACGAAAATTGGTCAGTGGTTAGAGGATACCTCAAGAAACAAAAGTGACGTGGTACCACCTTGCCCCTGAGGGTGGATACCGCCCCTTCTCAGGGGTGAAAATTATTTTATAAAAAATAACTGCACAAATCTATAAAAGGACAAATTATAAGCAAAATTTATTATATAAAGTTATTAAAATAAGTCAATACTTTTTAAGTTATTAAAGTTAAAATTTTTAATTATTCGTGAAAAAAATGCATGTTTTGAAGCGGATTTTCGTAAATCACTGAAAAACTGTAAGTTTTTACAAAAAAGTTAATAGTAGTTTAATTCGTATAGCTTATGTTCTTAGAATAAACTCTTAAATCACGCGCCTTTCGATTATTGAGCTACAACCCCTTCGCAAGAAAACCATCCCATATTCCCGGCTTAAGAGAGAGTTGTACTTAAAATAATTTAAATGAATTATTTGGCGACTAGATATCGTTTAATAATTTATGAGCTCACAACATATACGCATCTCAATTATTGAATTGCCATTTTCTTTCTATAGTGCAGTCACTGAAGGTAAAAATCAACTATAACCTTCGATTTCGGTAAATCTCCATTCATTTTCACGAAAATTGGTGAGCGGATAGAGGATACGTCAAAAAAGAAAATTAACAATATCAACTTAGCCGGGGATATATGTCACCCCTTTTCGGGGGTGAAAATTACTTTATTAAAAATAACCCCAAAAATCAAGAGAGGGACAAATTCTAAGCAAAATTTGTTATATAATGTTATTAAAATAAATCAATACCGTTTGAGTTATTAAAGATCAAATATTTTAATTTTTGTGAAAGAAAATGCATGCTTTAAAGCGATTTTTTCATAAATAACTTAAAAATTGTTTTTTACAAATAAGTTTTCATCGATAAAATTGAAGCTAATAAAAAATTTAATAAATTGCTGACTTGAAAAACCCTTTAATGTAAATTTAAAGTAGGTTATAGGTAATTAAATGTATAGTTTTTTCTGCCACTATTCAAATCTAAGGATTCAAGCTTAAATAACGGGAAAGAGATGAATTTTTGTAACACTTACTAAATACTTGTCAAAGTACTTAGAAATACATATCAAATGAGCTCCAGAAAAAGTTGATAGCATCAAAATTTATACTCCAAAAATTTTTACAAAAAAAATGAATTTTTTTTAATCACTCTGTTAATTTTTATGATATCAGGCACATCCAACTATTTGAAAGGTAATTTCAAAAACTATAAAACTGTATTACATTTAGGTCCGATACTTTATGTCTCGATTAACAGCCGGTTAGTTCACCGGGGTTTAATCGTGACCTCTTTAGGGTCTCTTGCGTTGTAATAAATGCAATTATAATTATTATTATTATTCTTATTTATAATCATAATAATACTTGTAATTGCATTTATTACAACGCAAGAACACCAAGAGGTCCCGATTAAATTCCGGTTAACTAACCGGCTGTCAACCGAGACATAAAGTACCGGCTTAATCTTTCAAATACTTTATTTTTTAGGATAATAGGTTAAAGGGCTCCATTTACGTTGTTCTCGTAGTAAAATTTAGGCTTAAACGTTTCCATCTTCGTTATTTTGATTCATACATAAAGCAAAAGACAAGTAAAATCTTTGCTAATAAAAAAAACTTCAATTTCGTTTTCTATCAATTTTTGCGTCAATCGAGTATTGCTGGAGTTATTTTAAATATGATCTAAAAAAATAAAGTATTTGAAAGATTAAATGTAATACAGTTGTATAGCTGTATACTTGATAAGTATAAATTTTGATGCTATCAACTTTTTCTGGAGCTCATGTTTAATAGGTATAATGTTTAATAGTACTTTGACAAGTATTTTTAGTACCTAAGTGTTATAAAATGCATCTCTTTCCCTTTATTTAAGCTTAAATCCTTAGACTTGAACAGTCGCAGAAAAAATATACATTTAATTAATAATAACTTACTTTAAATTAACATTAAAGGGCTTTTCAAGTAAGCAATTTATTATATTTTTTATTAGCTTCAATTTTAGCGATGAAAACTTTTTTGTAAAAACTTAGTTTTTGAGTTATTTATGAAAAATCGCTTTAAGCATGCATTTTCTTTCACAAAAATTAAAATATTTGATCTTTAATAACTCAAAAAGTATTGATTTATTTTAATAACATTATACAGTGAGCACGTAAAGGTTGGAATAAATTCATTTTCTCGAGAATGGACAATTTTGGAAAAAAATCCTGAAACAGGTCAATTTTTATTTTTAAATTACGACTTTTTGGCATATATACCTTACTAGTGACGTCACCCATCTGGGCGTGATGACGTCATCGATTATTTTTTTAAATGATAATAGGGGTGGTGTGATAGCTCATTTGAAAGGTAATTCAATTCTCTATTCAGTAATATAAACATTAACAAAAATATTTATACAAGGTGTACAAAAAAAATTTTTGGATTAAATTTGTTGATATAAAAAGAAGAATGTGTGTAATTTATTTAATTCAAAATACATTTTACTGCTAACAGAAAACAGGAAAAAAATGTTTATTTGGCAAATAAATATTGTTTCTTGCTTAAATTCAATATTAAACAGCCACCCACCAGCCCCGTGACAATTTGAACATTTAATTTAAGCGAAAAGCCATGATTATTTTTTAAATAAACATTTTTTCTGTTTTCTGAAAGCAGTAAAATGTATTTTGAAATAAATAAATTACATTCATTCTTCTTTTTATGCCAATAAATTTAATAAAAAAAATATTGTTTTTGGACACCCTGTATAAATAATTATGTTAATGTTTATATTACTAAATCGAGAATTGAATTATCTTTCAAATGAGCTAGCACACAACCCCCATTCTCATTTAAAAACATTATCGATGACGTCATCACCCCCAGACGGGTGACGTCACTAGTAAGGTATATATGCCAAAAAGTCGTAATTTAAAAATAAAAATTGACCTGTTTCGGGATTTTTTTCCAAAATCGTCCATTCTCGAGAAAATGAATTTATTCCAACCTTTACGTGCTCACTGTATAACAAATGTTGCTTACAATTTGTCCCTCTCTCGATTTGTGGGGTTATTTTTAACCCGCCATTACACGCGCTATGAGGGAATCCCTCACCATATTTGTTTATAAGCAATGAAATTGTGTAAACTAATACGATAACCTTAACCACCCAGGAATGCCTTTAGCATGGTTTATGAGAGGGTATGAAAAAGTTATAGAATATTTCAGGCGACCAGTGTGCTGTGTGATAGTTAAAAGAAGAGACATCCCTCTTCAAGTGAGGGAATTCCTCACTGCGCGTGCAGTCATGGTGAAATCACGTTTCTGTTATCTCAAAGAAACTTTTAGGTTTTTATTTAATATTTAGGTAGGTTTAATTAAAATATTATTGTTTGGATTAGGTTAGGAACAGTGGCACACCGAGGGGGGGGGTTTGCGGGTTAAATCCCACCCAGAGCATATAGAAATATATATAAAAGAAGGTAGGAAAATGTAACTTGTCTTTCACAAATAATACAAAAAACTTTCGGTGTCCAAGCAAACCCCCCTCCTCCCAGAGGAAAATTCTAGGTGCGCCACTGGTTAAGAACTCTTTTTAAATTTACCTATTCTAATTGGGAAATAAGCCACAATTTAACTTGAAAATTTGATTTTATTGACGTTTCGAATTCCACCTCGGTCGTCGTTATCAAAATTCAAAATATTAATAGTTAATTACATAAATGCCACAAAGAAATAGCTTCAGAACAGTTGTTAATTTTAATTTGTATTTTTAGTAAAATGAATTCGCGTAAAGAACGTTAATTTCTTCAGTGGCTTGCTGAAATTGAAAATTAAGAAAACTTGCTTTTGATCTATATTATTTTTACTTTTGTTTTTTTAAATTAATAAAAAAAATTGGTTTACGAGACTTTCTATAATATGTGAGTACAATCCAGTAGATGAACAACACAGCCATCACTATAGGTATAGGGAAAACAATGTGTTAGAGAGAGAGGTATGTGATGTCACAGCTGATATAGGAAAGTATGTGTGTTAGAGAGAGAAACATGGTATCTCTGCTGCTAGTGGTCCGATTTTAACGTACGACGGCTCGTTGGAATGGGCGGGGGATAACGAATACAAAAAAACATGGCGGCGTAGTGCCAAAAGGGCGCTTTCCGATGTGACGACGTCCGATGGGGCGCGTTCCGATGTGACGGCGTCCTAGCGCCGCTCGATCGGTGCGCGATACCAGATGTGCGATCGGTACCTTAATTTTTCGCGGAACGCGAAGCAGATGCGCGGTCGGTACCTTGAGGTTTTCGCGGATCTCGTAGATACGAAGCGCGCGGCTGGTAATTTTGGGTCAGCGCTGGTCGGGCGGGTTGCGCTAACCAGATGCGCGTTCGGTACCTTAATTTTTGCATGGTAAGAAGCACCAATACGGCGTATTTGGTGGAGGCGTTCATGTTATTCTTATGAGGAAAACGATTGCCGAGGTTCATTCTGATCATTTCTTGGAATTTTAAAAGTATTTTTTACTCGAATATAAGATTTAATGCGCGTTCGGTCTGGTGGCGCATCAGCGCGAACCAGATGCGCGTTCGGTACCTTAATTTTCCGCGGATCTTGCAAGAAGCGCGCGGATTTTGGGATTTAAAAAAAACTATATTCAATTTTTTATTAATTTTTATTAATTATAAAAATTATAAAAATAATTATCAGAACAATCTTTATTCGTATATAGTTACAATTTTGTTTAACAAAGTTTTTAATTGTTTTAATAGACCGTCTTCAGGACAGGGTATTCCAAAAAGCCCCCAACTAAACGTTCCTGCTGCTACAACTTTACGTGTGTATTCGCTGTACTTATAATAGGTATTGTTTTGAAAAAAGTAAATAAACCCATCCGTGTACCGGAATGCTGATGTTATTTTATTTGGTATTCCGGGGAAGAGATCATTTATAGGGCCGCGGTTTAAGACATCTCCAGCTTCATTAAATTCAATGTATGAATTATCATTGTACAATAAATATGTTTGACCGCTGTTTGTTTGAAATAAGGCATTTATTTTGGTTCTCGTAGGTATAGAAGGAAACATAAAACTTTTTTGAAGTTGTAAATTAGGGAAAGATGCGTCGTAATACCGATTATTGCTTACAGTTATTAAGTGTCCCTCGGAATTCTGAAAAACATGTGAAACTTGCGTAAACCTCAACTCTTTAGGGAGATAATCAGTAATTAATTCTGGATGTTGTGGAAGACGCATCTCATTTAAATCAAACTTCCATAAATATTTGTCAGACCCAACGTACATGCGATAATTTGGAAACTGTGGAGATGTAGCTAGAAACATGAAATCGGGATACTGAAGTAGACAGATGTTTTTTATTGCAGGTGTTGTCGGCAAATAGATCCTATTTTTCGAAAGTATTGTTTGCGTAACTGGAGCTGTTGACATCGGTGTGGGGGCTTCTGTTTGTCCATATAGCCTGCTCATTGCCTTTTTATCATCATCATCAAAACTTGTCACATCTTGTTGATACCAAGGATACATAATAGACGAATCGCTATTACTATGTTCTAGTCCAAGGGTATGACCAATTTCATGCAGTAGGACAGCCAAAAAATTGGCTTCACCATCAGGAGCTCTGCCATTTCCTGCATACCACCGTTCATTGGCATCAAGATGGATTTCGATGCAATCGTTTACGCCGGGATAGTATGCGTGGGCTAATACTTTTCCAGGACCATCGAAATTCAATGGACATTTAGAGGTTCCTTGACAACTTGCTCGAAAACTATGATTATTTGACACCACAGTTATAGTAATATCCGGCTTTGAAGAAGGTATTATTACTCGTTTAAACTTTAAGTTAGATATTTTCTCCCACCTAACGAAAGCGTCTTCAGCAAGATGTATATAAACTGGATTACTAACAGCTTGAGGAAAATACCAACTTAATGTTGTTTTATTCCACTTCGAATGAATTGCATAGTTATTGTCGCCAACAGAACATCGAGGCTTATTCATCATATTCATAGTATCAGTATTTAATGTTCCGGTCACCGGAAGATTGTATCTTTCTTGAAATTCAACTAAGGCCATATCTATACTAGAAATAGCATTACTTGATGCATTTAGATATCCGAAACGCTTAAGAAAAGAAGTAGCATACTTTAGAGTGCTATTCTCTGCACAAACAGTTACAGAGAGCAACAATAAGGCATGTAAACAGACAAACATCTTGATTTATACTAATACCCAAAATTTTTAATTGAGTTATTTATATAAATTAAGAAAATATTTGAAAAAACATTAAATAATGAATTGTTAGAAAATTATCAGCCCATACGTATAGGAAATTGCGGGCTGGTAATCTCAAAACACTACTTTGCAATTTTGTTATCACCCCGCATTTTGTCATTGAAATGCATTTGTTATCACGTGCATGGCGAATGCAGGTTTTTTCCAAGTCAAAGACTGATAAAACCGCGTAGATACAAACATTCTAGAACTATGTCATAGGGTGGGGCACGGGAACCTATAAGTTAGAAAGCGCGCCTCGGTTTGGTCTATTCCATACTGTTAGTGTGCTTCCATTTCCATACTGTTATTGTGCGTGTTCTTTCGACTAGTTTGCAAGGTAAGTGTTCTCTTAATTCTTTAAAATATTTTTTTGGTGTCCGATTTTGAATAAAACTGTTTTGTTTTTCTACTATAAAATCTCGTGTCTACAAAGCAAGCATTTTGCACTTATTCTTTTTATGTTTTTTTTTTTCATTATTGTTTAATCCGTTTTCCGTGGAATTTGCAGTAACTACAGATGCCAGCATGTTCGACAATTATTCTTTTTCATAATTCTTAAATCTAAGGAATTTGCAGTAAATAACGGACTGCAAAAAGGTCATTTTGAATGCCATTCTTTTATGTTTTTTTCAAGCAGGCATTTTGATAATTATTCTTTTTCGTAATTATTCTTAAATCTGTTTTCCGAGGGCGGTGTCCCGGTTCGGGAGAACTCGGAGGAATTTGCAGTAACTACAGAAGCCAGCATTTTCGGCAATTATTCTTTTTCATAATTATTAAATCTAAGGAATTTGCAGTAAATAACGGAATGCAAAAAAGACCATTCTGAATGCCTTTCTTTTGTGTGTTTTTTCAAGCCGGCATTTTGATAATTATTCTTTTTCGTAATTATTCTTAAATCTGTTTTCCGAGGGCGTTGTCCCGCTTCAGGAGAACTCGGAACATTTCGGTAAGTCAATCTTCGCAAAATTAACAAGATCTTGCCTGTCGATGCAGATTACGTCACCAATATTTTAGGCATAGATAGTGGCGTGTGCAAAATCATTCACATCTAGGGTGTTGTAACATTCCTTTATTCTTGTTTTCCCTTATCACAAATCTTTTCAATATTTTCTCTTTTTTACAATTTATTTTTTCTGCTCTGGTAGTTATAATTTGCCTGTCGATGCAGATTACGTCACCAATATTTTAGGCATAGATAGTGGCGTGTGCAAAATCATTCACATCTAGGGTGTTGTAACATTCCTTTATTCTTGTTTTCCCTTATCACAAATCTTTTCAATATTTTTTTCAATTTATTGTTTTCTGCTCTGTTAGTTATAATATTCCTCATTTCAGATGGATTTAACTAAAATTAATGAAGCATCTCTGGTTGCAGAGAGGAAACCAATCAAAAAACTTAAGGACCTACCCCTCAACATTCCGGTGCCAATTAAGGAGGCCAAACTAGTCAAATCAAAATATGGTCAAGTCGTTCTTCTGGATGTAGGAGAAGAAGTGGTTTTTTTGCCGGGAAGAGTGACAGAGACCTATAGACCGATCATCGGCGAGTTTGCTGGCGGCAAATATTCAATAATATTTCATGGTGTGGTGGACGTCGGAAGCAACTACCAGCCCCTAGCATCCTTCAAAATCGCCTAATTGAAAATACTGAAAGAGAGAGGTAAGCATTATGGATATTGTTACACAAAGCGAAAATTTATTGTTATTCATCAAAAGAGTTAGAAAGATAGTTTTTGATAAATTCACAGCTAAAGACAAAGAAATTTGGTTGAAACGCTTAACGAAACAAATCAAAATTTGCAATAAAGTAATAAAAAAACGCAATTTGCCTATAGGTACAATTAGAAAACTGCAAACACATATAGGACATTTTAAACAGATTATTTTAAATAGACATGTAGGTATGGGTCTAGACAACAAACTAAAACATAGAGTTAAATGGGAAAATGTAGTTTCCGCGTTTAATAGTCGAATTAAAACTGGAATTATAGTTAATTTATGGCATAAGGACTTAGCACATTTCCTAAATGATTGTTATATTATTTTTAAAAATAAAATCAGAAAATTTTTAAAGGTAGATAAACTTGTTAAAGTTAATGTTTGTTTTTGTGGAGAATTTATTAAAAAATCTGAGGAGAATGAAATTGTGACTTTTAAATATTTTAATACAAAAAATGCTATACTAGACATATCTACCGATACAGAGCGGTGGTTTTTTGAAAATGTTAAAGATAAAATAAATATTAAATTATCTGAGTTTCAGGAAAAAGACTCTGGTTTTGCATTAAATAGAATAATATCTTTAGAAGTAAATATTAATCGATATGAAATTGGAAATGGTTCATCTTATATTAAACTCCCAAAGTCTATTCAAAAAAAGCGTGCTTGCATTAATATAAAAAATTCAGATCAGGCTTGTTTTTATTGGGCAATAGTTAGTGCCTTCTATCCGGCTAAAGCAAATAAAGAACTTACGTCCTCATATCCATTTTATAGTACAGTATTAAAAACAGAAGACCTGGAGGCACCGATGCCGTTGCATCAAATTTCAAAATTTGAAAAAATAAACAATGTATCAGTCAATGTATATGCTTTAGAATTACTAGAAAATAATAAAAATTCATTTTTCACAGTATACCCAGCAAGATTAACTAAAAAAGTAGTTGCCAAACATGTAAATCTTCTTTTAATTCAAAATCACTATTTTCCTAAATTAAACGATTATGAGGCACCTCCAGTGGATACTGATGATTCTGAAATTAAGTACCACTACTGCCATATTACTGACATATCTAGATTAGTTTCTAGACAAGTAAATAAAAGAAGGCACAAATTATTTCTTTGTAATAGATGTCTAAATTATTTTTCAACTGCAGAGAAATTGTCTGAACATGAAAAAATGTGTGCAGATATTAATAATTGTAAAATGTCTTTTCCTAAATATGATGTTGTTAGTTTTAAAAATTATACTTATAAACAAACAACGCCATTTGTCATATATGCGGATTTTGAGTGCATGTTAGAAAAAGTTACAGACCACCAATCACTTTTCACTAAAAAATATCAAAGACATATTCCGTATAGTGCTGGATACTATGTAAAATGCAGCTATGATGAAAAGTTGTCTTTTTTTAAAAGTTATAGAGGCATTGACTGTATGGAGTGGTTTGCTAGTGAATTACCGAATTTAGCTCAAAGTATTAATTCAAAAATTAAGACAATAATACCAATGGAGGAAAAACCAAGTACCTGTGGGGCTACAGTGTGCCACATATGCGAAAAATGTTTTTCTTTCACAGATATCGTTGTCAGAGATCATGATCATTTTACGGGGGAGTTCAGAAATTACGCCCACCAAGCATGTAATTTAAATTTTAAAAAATTGTTTGTTGTCCCACTTATTTTTCATAATATGAGCGGATATGACGGTCATTTTATAATTTCTGAGTTAAGTAAAAAAGGAGATATTAGTCTACTTCCTATCAATAAAGAAAAATACATTTCATTTACACTTAACGATAAAGTTACTAATATAAAATTTCGATTTATTGATTCATTAAGATTTTTAGGAGCTTCTTTAGATGAATTAGCATCAATATTAGATAAAAATGACTTTAAAATTTGCAGTCGAGAATTTAGCTGTTTAAGTAGCGAAAAATTTAAATTAATAACTAAAAAAGGGGTTTTTTGTTATGATTTTATTGATTGTTGGGAAAAATTAGACATTACCGATTTACCTCCGATAGAGGCATTTTATAATAAACTAAACGATAAGAATCTTACAGATGAGCAATATACTCATGCTAAAACAGTTTGGGATGCATTTAGCATTGCAAATTTAGGTCAATATTCAGATTTGTATTTAAAGACCGATATTTTGCTTTTGGCAGATGTTTTTGAAAATTTTCGAAAAAAATGTTCAATAACTTATGGTTTAGATCCCGCATGGTACTACACAATGCCTGGTTATTCTTGGGATTGTATGTTGAAATACGTGGGGTGTAAGCTAGAGTTATTGCGTGACGTTGACATGATACTGTTTATTGAGAAAGCAATTCGTGGAGGAATTTCAGTATGTAGTGGCAGAATGTCGGAGGCTAATAATAAGTATATGCCTAAATATGACTCCACAAAGCCCTCAAAATACTTAATGTATTTTGATGTTAATAATTTATATGGGTGGGCTATGGGAGAGCCCTTACCCTACGAAGGGTTTGAATGGATGGATGTCAAAGACTTTAATGTTATGTCTATACCTGATGACTCTCCAGTAGGGTATATGTTACAAGTTGACTTTGACTATCCTCAAAAATTACATGATCTGCACTCAGATTTTCCATTCGCTGCCGAACACCGCAAAGCTTTGGGTTCAAATCATACGAAACTAATGACAACACTTTATAATAAAAAAGAATATATCGTCCATTATAGAAATTTAAAACAAATGTTGGCTAATGGGCTAGTTTTAAAAAAGATTCATAAAATTTTAAAATTTAAGCAAACTGCGTGGCTGCGACCCTACATCGAATTAAATACTCGACTTAGAGCTGCAGCTACGAACGAGTTTGAAAGAAATTTGTACAAATTGGCTAATAATAGTGTATTTGGAAAGACCATGGAAAACATTAGGAAACATAGAATAGTAAAACTAGTCCGATCATGGAATGGGCGATATGGTGCCAAAAATTTAATTTCTAGTGCGCGGTTTCATAGCCGAAAAATATTTAATGAAAATTTAGTAGCTATAGAACTAATTAAATCAGATCTAGTTTTTAATAAACCTTTATACATTGGCATGACTGTTTTAGATATATCAAAATTATGTATGTACCAATTTCATTACGACTATATGCTCCCAAAATTGGGTGCAGATAAATGTAATTTAATGTATATGGATACCGATAGCTTTATTTATGAACTGTACTGTCATGATGCATATGAGGAAGTAATAAAACAATATTTATCAAAATTTGATACATCTGATTACGCTGTAGATAATATATATAATATTCCTCGGGTAAATAAAAAAGTTTTAGGAGTAATGAAAGATGAAAATAAAGGAGAAATTATGACAAAATTTGTGGGATTACGATCAAAAATGTATACTTTTAAAGTTCAATCTGGTCGAATCACTAAAAAAGCAAAAGGGACTAAATATAATATAGTAAAAAATGTTATAAAATTCGATGATTATGTAAACTGTTTAAATGATTTTAAGGAACAAACTGCTACTCAACGCTCCATTCAGTCATATTACCATAACGTTTATAGTATAGAACAAACAAAAATTGCGCTAAGTCCTTATGATGATAAAAGATATTTAATTTCAAATAGTTTTAGAACGCTACCATGGGGGCATTACAGTATTTTAGAATAGATTTTTATTGCAGAAGAACGTTGAAATGTCTCACAGATGTGTTACACCAGACCTATGGACTCCCGCTAATCTGCAACAAATAGCAGCCAATAAAATTTATTGGGATGTAGTTGATGCTAATACAAAGACATTTACGCTTCCAAGTGGAGAGCAACATCCTCTCCCTCAAGATGTGATTGGTATTGAACGATGGTACAGTAAGCAAGGATGTACCGCGAATTTTAAGATTCCCAAGCAAATACGATCCAGTTTAAACGTAAATTGTATAAGAGAATTAAAACTACAAATTGTGAAGAACTGTGAAAAAGTGATGTCATGCGGGTGTCGAAGATGCGGGGCTCCCTATGGATTCCCCCCAATTTACAAAAAATAGCGAATACAATCCTAAGTAAATTGTCTAAGAGAATTAAAACTACAAATTGCAAATATATAAAAATTGATTTTTTGAGACGAATTATGTTCATAAGCTACTATCTCTCTTTTGTACTAAACTAAACGCATAACAATATCCACGTGCTATCTCTCTCTTTCTTGTATATATATTGTAAAATAGTTTGTAATATATATATTATGGTAAAATAAAAACTCTAAATTGGTATTTTTTTTTTATTTATTCAAATCATTAATTACCCTAATTTTATAAAAATAAATGAACTCCCTAAGAGCATTGTTTGTCATATCATCTGACATTATAGAACAAAAAGCATACAATATTTGCAAGGGGTTTAAACTATCTGCAGCATTTTTACAAAAATCTAAAACATTATAATAATATTCACAAAAGTTCAAATTTTCTAACAACTGCATACGAGGCGATAGCACACTAGTGTTAAGTTCAACAATTTGCTTCACTTCTTCTTCATCCATATAGTACTCCACACCATGCTTCTTAACAATAATGAATTTACATTCATCGTAAACTATCGGGGTAACAGTGCAGTATTCTTCGCATGGAAAAGTTGGGTGCATGAGGTCATCAGTTGATTGGAAAAAATCAATTAGTTGTTGTGTGATGATTGAAATAAAGGAATACCATTCGTATGCGCTGAGTGATATTCTGGTAGGTTTATATTGTTGAGATAAAATCACTGCAGGCGAAAATGATCTTGCAGGGCTTATACCACATTGTACTTCATAGCCCGATAACGTGTATTTTGTTGCAAGCAGGTAGAAAACTTCTGATTTGGCGGCAGCCTCATAATTTTCCAAAGCTCTATCTAATTCTTGATTATAGTCTTCGTTGCTAGGCATATCGATGCTAAATTCACAACCACCTGAGGAATACCCACTATCTTGAGAGCCACCTGAAGAATACCCACTATCTTGAGAGCTCATGTTCACTTGTACTGACATTGATACTGAAGCATGAGTTCTTTTATATTCCCCTACTCCTTGTGGTAAAAACAACCTCTTTGCAAAAAATGTATTGCTACGCGGCGGATTAAAAGATAGATCCTCCTAAACTACGTCATTAACGTTAATCCAGCTGTTATGTTTGCTGTCCATACCGAGCCATTTCACATACATCTTATTGCCTTTTCGTCTAAGTACTTTTTCAACCAAGTAAATGTCAGGGTTTAATGTTTTCTGTAATTCTTCTTCGTAAAACCCCCCGCTAATCGGTATACCGTGCATGTCTTCAAGCAAATACGTTATAGGATTTGTTATGTTAACTTTTACAATTTTAAATAATTCCGTCGTCCAATTGGGCGTGTAGGCCTTTTCAAATAAATGTTTTGTCTTTGAGACACGTACAATGTCACCAATTTTATATTTTCTTGGACCAGCAATTTTTAAATGACTATAACTCTTGTTTAAAATAGCTTTTTCGTTGGATTTGTTGACCTGAGATGGTTTGTATCCCGTTTTACTGTGCCTTGTATTGTTGTATTCCTCGGTAATTACAGGTAGAGCTTCTAACCATTTGTATGATCCATGTAAACTGAAATACTTGTACAACTTTGCTTTTAACGTTCTAATGACTCTTTCACAAATGGCGGCTTTTTTAATCGTGTAGGTGCTGTAATGATTAATTTCGTGTTTTTTCATTAAATTTTGAAATTTTCTGTTATAAAATTCTGTTCCCTGATCGGATTGGAGGTTCTTCGGAAGTCGTCGAGTATGGGCGAGAATATCCGAAAATGCTTGAGTAATTTCCTCGCCAGTCTTGGTCTTTAGAGGGCGTGTCCACACATATTTTGAAAAACAATCAATTACGACCAGTATTAGTTTAAAATTTTTATTTTGGTGTGCGTAAGGACGCATTTCGGCCAAATCCATTTGCCACAAGTCATCGATTCCTTTGATTATTGTTCGTCGACGAGGATAGATTTTTCGTGCTGGTTTATGCAATTCGTTCACCACCTGTTCCTTTTCTGTAGACATTTTCTTATTAACGACCAGCATCTACATCTACAACATGTGTGCGCAATAGATCAATATTACGTACTATATCCTGTAATGTTTGCTCCACTTGTTTTAACCTCTGTTCCATCTTCATATCGTGCATCGTATGGTTTGCAAGTGTTTCTGCAGCTTCTTTTATGCTTTTATCCGCATCCTTTTTTAGTGTATTCACATCATCTTTGATTATTTTTTTCAATTTTTGCTCGAGAAGTGGAACTGTGGTTTTATGAAGCTCTTCTCTTACTTGATTTAGTTCGATCGCTAAATGTGGAACTGTGGTTTTATGAATTTCTTTTTGTACTTTGTTTAGTCCGACGGCTAAATCCTGTATATCATTAGTTTTTTGTTGCAACAACTTATTTATATTGTTCTCCGTATCCTTTTTTAGTGTATTCATAGCATCTGCGATTATTTTTTGTAGCTTTTGCTCGAGCAGTGGAACTTCTTTTCTTACTTCGTTTAGTCCGATTGTTAAATCTTTTATATTAATGGATTTTTGATCTAATATCGCATCATGGGCTTTAATTATTGGAAAGTATACGCTACGCATCTCATTTATTAGATTATCAACGTATTTTTTCGTTGCAGCATCACTATATTCTGATGGGTCCTTAACATTACAAATTTTCACATTTTCGGCATTAATGTTTCCGGCAGGAGTATGTGGAAATGTAACTCGTACTGCCTTTTGGGTGATACTGTTACGAGAGTGATGACCGAATTTGTCGACACTCATAATGGAAATGATGCCATCATTCTCAGTTACTCTATTATATTGGCTTCTTTTAGTTCATTGATGATAGCCACGATTTCGTTGTCGTGAGATGTGTTGCCGGCGTCTTTCGAAGCCACCAAGAGTTTAAGACGATCAACTAACTCATTGACGTCATCCCAATAAATATACTCTAAGGGTGCAGCGTTGTATGTTAAACGAGAGTCATCCAACCCCGTTCCTTTGACCGTAGATGAAGATGCTGACCGAGCTGTTTTCGTTCTGTGGTCGAGTTCTTTTTGTGAACGAGTTGCATGCTTTTTCATTGTTGCATCAGATGGTTTGAATAGAGGTTTAATAATAGAATGATATTTTTCTCCGCTGGAACCTTTAAGGCGTCCTAAGGTATCCAGATGAATCTCTGTGTTAATCAGCAGTGTTTTATACTTTTGTAAATCCTCATCATTATACTGTTCTGGGTTTGGGTTGGCATAAAATAAAAGGTGATATAGGCCTGGCGTACCACTTAACCTACGTTCTTCAAAATCCCGTTCTCGAATTATTACTATGTCTCCATTGTCTTTGTCAAAGTTTATTCGACGTTTTCCCAATATCCAGCCACTAATACTATCGTAAAATGGACCATAGTTTTTATCGATTTTATCGTCTTTTATCAAATATTCTTTTATGTACTTGTGACTTATTGGAGGATAGTGGTCGATATATTCGTCTGTGGCGTCCATCGGAATCTCGTTAGAACCGGAGATTGGCTCTTGAATGTTTTCATCAGATGCCTCGGGTGCATCAAGAAATACATCCTCATCCTCCTCCTTTTTCACCTCTTCTTTTTTAACATGTCCAAACTTGTTAGTGATAGTATGATGTAACGTTTTTGATGATTGAGCAATATCCTTGAGAGGCTTCGAGATTGGTTTAAAAAGTTTATTTAGTGACTCATCTTGCTCTGTTCTACCTAACTTCAATGCCAAATATTTTTTGCGAATTGATCTAGCCAATTCGGTAACTTTCTTCTTGCGAAGGGCAATGGCGACCGTATCATCTGGCATTTTGCTGGCGACTAAACAAACACCTTACAATTTTATATATTTATCAAATCCTTTGCGATATCGTCCATTGTTGAGAGCAAAATCTTTCATAATTACCACAGTACCATACCTATCTCTCCAACATTCTGAACACATTTTTTTAAATTCATCAAATGACATGTCTGGCGATACGTGTTCATCAAATATATGTTTCAAATTTATCTCGTCTTGCTTGAACAGCACAATCATGTTACAATTGTCTCTTATTAGCTGCTTAGGTATTTTTGAATATGTTTGGCATAAGTAAGCCGCATCGATATCTTTATGTCTGCACATGGAATAATACTCACGAATCTTGTGTTGGCCATCACATGCGACATCGTCAAATAAAAACACAGAGTTTGGTTGAGCTTTGTTGGGATCAATAATTTCTTCATTGTCTTTAAATGGAAAATACCCAACACCTTTGACTTGCGCTATTGCATCCCGCAATAGTTGGTATTTCGGTTGAAAGAGTGATTTTGAATAAACATAGACATTTTTAAACTTGACGCCATTTGGACTAAATAAAAGTGATAGTATGGCGTTAGTTTTTCCACATCCACTTGGGCCACAAATAATTGCTCTGAATGAGTTTGGTAATAATTTTCCATGTTTACTGTTGGTCGCTTTCTGTACAATGTCTAGATTATCAATTGGTAGCGTCTGCTCTTGTTGAATGACTCTCATCGTGTGTTAAACATAGTAAAAATATGAACAATATATTACCAATGTCACCAAATGCATGACCATCAGTCCAATGTTGGTGTTCAAAGGGGAAGGTCTTTTGAACTCTCTAATTAATAAACTTCCAGTTGAGCTTCATATTCCTGGTTATCAGTATTGTGGACCTGGAACAAAACTAAAAAAACGTCTTGCACGCGGAGATCCAGGAATTAATCCTTTAGACGCAGCTTGTAAACAACACGATATCGCTTATTCGCATCATACATCTCTCGAAGAACGTCACAAGGCCGATAAAGAATTGGAAGATAGGGCTTGGGAGCGATTCAAGTCTAAGGACGCTAGCTTTGGCGAAAAAAGTGCTGCTTTACTTGTAACCGGTGGAATGAAAACGAAAGGAAAGTTGGGAATGGGATGTCCTCGTCGTCGTGGAAGAAAGGGACGTTATTCTTTCAATCGAGATGTGGTACCTAAAATTGCAAAGTCCATGAAGAGAGGAGCATCGTTAAGAGATACTGCTTTGACAGCTGTACGAATAGCAAAATCGGTAATTAAAAAACTTGGTGGACGAAAAACAGTTGATCTTCCACGAGTGTTGCCACTAAAATCTGGAGGTTTCCTACCCCTCATACCCCTATTTGCAGGTCTTTCTGCATTGGGGGCTTTAGCCGGTGGTGCCGCAGGGGTGGCGAAGACTGTGGTTGACGCAAAGAACGCCCAAAAGAAATTGGAAGAGGATATGCGCCATAATAAGGCGATGGAACACATCGGCTCAGGTCTGTACTTGCGTAAGAAACCAAGAGGCGGATTCGGTTTGTATCTGAAAAAAAACTTCCAATAAAGCTACCCAATCGTCCGCTGTACGACTTAGAGATTGCGCATTACGCGAAAACACTTAAAATCCCACATTTTCGAGGTGTTTTCATGAATGACACTCTGCCTAGACACGGTCCTCGAAAACGTGAATGCGCAATAGTTAATCTAGATGCATCAACACACAGCGGAACACATTGGGTAGCATATAGAAAGATAAATAACGACGTAGAGTATTTCGATTCATTTGGTAATTTGAAGCCGACCAAAGAACTTGTTAAATATCTAGGTACACATACAAAAATTTTCTATAATAACCATCAGTATCAAACCTACAATCAAATCATTTGTGGACATTTATGCCTAAAGTTTTTATATAATGGAGCATATTAAAGGCATGGAACTGCTTCTAGACCATATATTTCGCAAAACACGTTTTGAAGAATTCAGTGAAGAAGAACTAAAATTAATACCGCTAGATTATATTATACGAACTGTAGAACCTATAGAATTGTTATATATATGGCATAAATTGCCTGGGGAATATCGACAAGAATTTAACCTGCAGATACTACTTCCCTGCTTCGTGCATTACAACAGACCTGATTGGAGGACTCATTGTGATGGCCCACCCGGTTCTCAAGCATCTTGTCATTTATGTAAACTTGCTTTAGAACAAATAAAAAAAATGTGAATAAATTTGTTTTTTACTGTATATAAACCTATTAATCTATTGACCTGAATCAGTCATCATGTCGCAGTTGTTGAGAGTAAACAGCACCAATTACATATTCTCGTTTCAACCTCCCACACCGATCGTATTAGATCCGAAAAAAGATTACGAAATAGCTCTTCGATTTTTCCATTCTTACAACAGTATACCAAACATCGAAAATTGCAAGTTTTATTACTACGATGTCAATAACCGAGTGCAACATTTTGATTTCCCTGATGGATGTTATGAAATTATCGATATTGAGGAATACATACAAAAGAAATTGGGGGCTGCCAATACATCTAAACCTGACATGATATTTAGTCTAAAACCTAACCACAATACGTTGCAGTGCGAAATCTTCAGTCAATTTAAAATTTCATTTCAACCAAATGACAGTCTTGGTACAATATTAGGGTTTTCTCCCGTAATACTAAATCCTAGACAGACACATTCTTCAGATCTACCTGTTAGGATTATTAAAGTATCTAGCATACGCTTTGAATGCAACATTAGTACCGGAGCCTTTGACGGTAACAGACCTGCTCACACGCTCTACGAATTTGTCATACAATCAAATCCTGGGTACGCAATTGACGAAACCCCTCACAATTTGTTGTATTTACCTGTTGTGCCACAGCGTGAAATTACCAATATCACTGTGTTGGCTGTCGATCAAGAAGGACGACCTGTGAACTTTAGAGGAGAAGAGAGCACATTGGTGCTGGAACTTAGATCAAAAAGCAGATGGGATTAGTAATAGAACAATCTACCCAGAGAACGCCATTAGTTGTGCAACCATCTCAGCAGCAATATCTTAAACAATCTACCTACAGAACACCATTAGTTGTGCAACCATCTAAGCAGCAACATCTTACGTCCGCAAACAAATTGTTTTTACAAACGTTGGGTTTTAAACTGAAAAAATGACTACAATGTATGGAAAGAGAGCGCGTTCAAACAACATCACAATGCCTCCAATATTTGATATTTATCGTAAGCCAATATTTGATGAATCGATTCGAAAGGCTGAATACCGAACTTATGCACCATTCATCAAATCATTCAACTGCAATGATATTGTCGAATTTAGCATTAATCAAGTTGACTCGTTTTTTGCAATGAGCGAAACCTTGTTATGCATTAAAGGATCACTCGAAATAACTGGAAATGGTGGCGTCAAACTAGCAAATAATGTGGGTGCCTTCCTTTTCGATTCGTGTACGTACAGCGAAAGCGCAAGGGAGATGGAAACAGTGCGGGATCCTGGCATCGTAAGTGCTGTACGTGCCATGACATGTTATACGCAAGAAGATTCTAATTATATGGTTATGGCTGGATGGAATTACCCTAAGGATCCAATTCTAAACGCTGCAGATCATTCATTCAGCATACAGATGCCTCTTAAGCATGTTTTCAACATTTTTAATGATTATCCATTGATTACGTGTGGTCGTCAAACAATAAGACTAGTTCGAGCTCGAAATGATAACGATTGCATAGTTATTACAGAAAAACAAAACGCTGACAAAACTACAACTGTTACAACCGCTAAGATTAACATTACCAATATTGAGCTTAGAGTGAAGCACATATTCCCCAATGATGATATTAAATTGGAACTCATGAAATCTATTCAACAAGATCAACCTATAGTTATTCCGTTTAGAAAGTGGGAATTACATGAATTACCTGCTATTACGAGAGGTGCCAGGCGTGAAGTTTGGGCTGTTAAAACTAGCACATCAGTTGAAAGACCTCGTTATGTTATTGTTTTCTTTCAAACCAACAAACGCGACAGGATTACAGCTGATCCTACTTTATTTGACAATGTCAACATCCAAAGTATTAGATTATCGTTAAATGGAGAATACTGGCCAAACGAGAGAATGCAATTGGATTTTAGCAAAACCGATTACAATGAAGCCTATTTTAACTATACCGAATTTTATCCTAGCTACATACATTCCCAACAAAAACGACCTCTACTCGATTTCTCAGCTTTTAAGGATCGTGCATTGTTCGTTATCGATTGTTCGAAACAAGAAGAAAGCATGAAAGCATCCACCGTTGACGTAAAACTCGATATTGAAGCGAATAACGGTTTTCCCGACAATACCAAGGCCTATTGTATTATTATTCACGACTGTGTAATGGAGTACTTCCCTCTCACCGAAATTGTAAAAAGTCTAAATTAGATGCATGAGGTGTCAGTAGTACACGAGCAATCATCATGAGAATAGCATTCGTAGATATTCAGGGATTCGTTGTGGATGGGTGGTTTGTTCCTAAAGAACTTTCCATTGAAATAGGTTATAAACGAAGTCATTACATCTTTTTGCCTCCGAAACCATTCAATGCGCTAAGTAATGTGGATAAGAAGACCGCATCATACGTGGAGAAGAATCTGCTAGGCATCCGGTACTCTGATGGAGAAGTTGAACTATCTGAAATAAATAAGATACTGCAAACCGAGTTGTTATATACAGCTGACTGTATCTACGTTCGAGGGAAACAAAAAGCAGAATATTTGGATAAAAAACGTCACGTTTTTGGAATTTTTCCTCATATTATTGATGTTGGCAAGTTCGATGGTACGCCTCGTGCTGCTGGAAATCTTGGTTTTACTGCAAACCCCCCATGTCATGCCGCTGGATTATTTTCATGTGCAGAAACAAATGTGAATCGCCTGCGTGACTGGTTTGTCAATAAAATAATGCCAATGTAATTTTTCTGTGTACAAAATAAATATTTTTTAAAGTTATGGGTTTTTTATTTAAACGCCTTATTTATTGATCAAGTCTTATATTACATGATGATTCAAATTTTCTCTTAACAATTTTAAATATAATCTTTATAATTAAAATAAACACTGAAGCTAATATTATACAAGTCATTGCAAAAACATTATCTATTTCACTTTTCATGCTTTCTTTGTTCATCGTTGTTGGCGCCGGCGTCGATAACATCATTAATAGTAATTGGATGAATTCGCCTTGTTGGAGTTTCCCTAAATAAGTAATCCGCAGCACTTGAATATTCTTGTCGCAGCTGCTGGCTAAATTCCTTAGGTGTCCAGTCTATGCTGCTTCCCAGTGTTAGGTTCTCTATTTGTTTTATAACCTTATTTTTATCCTCATAAAATAAAACCTGACTTCTTAACTGTGTCAGTTTTTCTCTAAATTCTGCTAATTTACGTCTATACTCATTCAAAGACATGATGTTACTACCTCACGTCGCGCTGTGACAATAAGTTCTTGCGACTGAGCTCCTCATGACAATAAGGCCTACGCGACATTTCACGAGCCCACGTGACGTTTTGACGTGACGTTTTACGTGACGTGCTTTGACGTGACGTTTTCACGTGCTTTGACGTGACGTTTTACGTGACGTGCTTTGACGTGACGTTTTCACGTGACATTTCACAAGCCTACGTGACGTTTTGATGTGACGTTTTTACGTGACGCGTTGACGTGCTGTGTTCCTTTTAAGTTCTTTTAATAAAAAATTGCATTATGTTTTTTTATTTTATTTAAATTCCACAATTACCAGCCGCGCGCTTCGTATCTACGAGATCCGCGAAAACCTCAAGGTACCGACCGCGCATCTGCTTCGCGTTCCGCGAAAAATTAAGGTACCGATCGCACATCTGGTATCGCGCACCGATCGAGCGGCGCTAGGACGCCGTCACATCGGAACGCGCCCCATCGGACGTCGTCACATCGGAAAGCGCCCTTTTGGCACTACGCCGCCATGTTTTTTTGTATTCGTTATCCCCCGCCCATTCCAACGAGCCGTCGTACGTTAAAATCGGACCACTAGCAGCAGAGATACCATGTTTCTCTCTCTAACACACATACTTTCCTATATCAGCTGTGACATCACATACCTCTCTCTCTAACACATTGTTTTCCCTATACCTATAGTGATGGCTGTGTTGTTCATCTACTCAATCCATTTTATATTTATACATGTTGACATTCATTCTTTCTCGAAATAAGTCGAATTTATGTAGGTGAGGGCGACGCTCATACGCGTGCAATCACGTCACAATAGAAGACGCGTGTAACGGCGGGTTAATAAAGTAATTTTCACCCCCGAGTGGGTGACATATACCACAGGCTAAAACTGCAAGTTGTTATTGTCAATTCGTGAAAATGAATGGAGATTTACCGAAATCGAAGGTCATAGTTGATTTTTACCTTCAGTGACTGCACTATAGAAAGAAAATAGCAATTCAATAATTTTTTTTATTATAGATTATTCACTACATGCAATCAATAAACAAAAACATTATTATAAGCATGTTAGTTGTTTGTTCAAAGGGGTGTAAGTATAAATTTGGATTCGTTATCCAATGATAACAAAGACTCCACTAGCCTCTTAAATTATTGAACTGTGCCCTGAAAGGGTAAGTAGTTCACTGCACTGCACGACACTTCACTTCACTGCTACTTAGAACCTATGTGGTAGCTCCAGTGGTTTATGCCTCCTCAGTCTCCGAGTCTGCTCACTATTATCCAGCAGGTTTAGTGCAAGATTATTAGGGTGGTTTTCTAATTTTACCAAATAGCGGCTGCTGTATTCACTCACTGTCTCCTTTACTGTGGCTACTTGAAGATCGTCTCTGATTTCTCTGTTAGGTATAAACCAAGGTGCATTTGTTATGGTCCGTAGTACCTTCGACTGGAAGCGTTCCAATATCTCTATGTTTGAGTTTGCAGCCGTACCCCATAGTTGTACACCATATGTCCATATTGGTTTTAAGGCTACTTTATACACCAATAATTTGTTTTTTAAACTAAGCTTTGACTGTCTTCCCAATAGCCAGTAGTATTTGCTGAGTTTTAAGCCAAGTTGTTTTCGTTTGTTAAAAATGTGCTTTCTCCAGGTCAGTCCTTTATCCAAGTGCATAACTAAATACTTAACGCTGTCAGATTGAGGCAGATCTTTTCCATTTAGTGTAACAGGTGGCACTGTACCTCTGCATTTGGTAAATGACTTTGATTCTCCAGTTTCTTGTCCAGTCCTGAATTTTCACTAGATGTTGTTGGAGAATTCTTGCAGCTATGACTGGGTCTTTGTGTTTGACCATTATCGCTTTATCATCTGTAAAGGAAGCTGTGATTGTTTGGTTGCTTACTGGAAGATCAGCTGTGTACATAAGATAGAGAAGTGGACCAAGAACACTGCCCTGTGGTACCCCTGCCTTTATCAATGTGATTTCTGATGTTGTCTGTCCGTACCTTACAGTAAAATATCTTTCTTTTAGGTAGGATTCCATAATAATGTACAGTGTGTGGGGGAGTGATTTTTTTAATTCAAATAGTAGTCCATCATGCCAAACCTTATCAAAAGCTTGACTCACATCTAAGAAAGCAGTCGTGCAGTAACTTTTTTGCTCAAATGCTTCATTTATTTCGTCCACTACTCTGTGGATCTGTTCAATTGTGCTATGATCCTTTCTGAATCCGAATTGGTGTTCAGGAATCAGGTGGTTTTATTCTATTATGGGAGTCAGTCGGGTTATGAGTAGCTTTTCTAGGAGTTTACCAAGGACTGGCAGCAGGCTGATTGGTCTGTATGATGTTACTTCATTTATTGGTTTTCCAGGTTTTGGAATAAGTATAAGCTCGGCAACTTTCCATTGGGCAGGGAAGTGTCCTAATCGTAGCACCGCGTTGAATATTGTTGTTACTGGCACAATCCCTTTTCTTGGGAGTTCTTTAATAAGACGGCCTTTGATCAGATCCAACCCTGGAGCCTTACCTGGATTTAAGTTTCTTCTGATTGTCTCATGTACCTCTTTAACTTTGAAGAGTTTTGGAATTTGGGACATTTGATATGGAGCTTCAAGAGTTTCTTTGATTTTAGCATCTATTTCAGGCGTATTTTGCGATGGAAGAGCTTGAAAGACTTCCTCCAGATATTCTCGGAAGGTATTTGCTTTTTCCTCGTCAGTGCGTGCCCATGTTCGGTCTCTTTTACGAATCGGAGGAATTTGTTCATTTTGTCTTTTTAAGTTCTTAACCGCTTTCCATAACGAATAGTCTGTATCTTCTGTACTTGTCAGATTTTCTAAGTATTCGTTAAATGATGCATTCTTTATATTGTTAATAAGCTCTTTCAATTCTCTAGAAGCTTTGTCATAATTTATCCTGTTTGTCGGGTATCTATTACGCTGCCAAATCCTTCGGAGTTTTCTTTTTTCAGCTATTTTCTTTTTTATTATTACTGGGCAGTGTTGTTTTCTTTTGTGGTTTGATATTTCTGGTGTTGCATTTTTCGCAGCAGTGTGAATGATGTTTGTTAATTGACTTACTGCAGTTTCAATTTCTGTTTTTGTTTTTAATGATATTTTTAAGTCAATTTCTGCATTAATTTGGTTTCTATATTGTTCCCAATTGGTATTTTTGTTAAACAGCATTACAGGAAGTTCTTTTTCGCATTGTAATCACCTCCTGCTAGGAACCTGTGACCTAAAGACAAGAAATATTCTTCCATCTCTTGTTTATTTGGTGGGAAGTATGCCGCTGATACTGTTAATGGACCTAGCCAATCTTCAATTACGATACTGGTTGCCTGTAGAAAGTTTTTACTGAATTTAGGTAACTCATAGTGTTTAATTTGGTATCTAATGAGCACTGCCGTTCCTCCTCTGGCTATCCTGTCAGCTTCTGGATGTGTTGTGTGGTACATTAACCCTTAAATGCCCAATCGGGGTCACTATGGGACCCCAGACATACATTTTTGGCTATAATATCTTTATTTGAAACATTTGGCAACCGCGCAATCAGGTATTTGTGTGGACGTGTCTCCTACGTTTTCTGTTAGTATACCACGAACATTCGTGAGGTGCAGTGGTCTGTAAGAGAGATTTAGATAAGTGGGGTCTCGCTGTGACCCCGATTGGGCATTTAGAGGCACCAGAATATTTTTATTATTTTTAACATTTTTCGTCAGTTTACATTGAAAAATGGACCGTAAGAGAATGAAAATGACAATAAGCGACCAAGAACATGAAAAAATTATCCGAAATATAGAAGAAGGGATATCAGACTCCGATTTCGACTATGAGATTACCGACGAATCAGATAGCGAAGAGCAAGATGTTTTTGAGGAAAATGTTTCGGAAACTGAGGACAATTTAGAAGTCAACAGTGACGAGGAATCAGATGCAGAACCTACCGAAGTGGACGATAATATTAGTGAGGTTAGTGGTCCAACATATACATCCAAATCTGGAATGCAGTGGAATAGCCTACCTTTCGTGAGATCCAAGAGGCAACAAAAAAATATTATAAATGTACATCCAGGCTTAACAAACTATAGTAAAAATTCCAACACGTTTTTAGACTATTTCAATTTATTTTTGACCGAAGAGATGAAGAATGTCATATGCCTTCATACTAATGAAGAAGCTGTTAGGCGTTATCAAGAGTGGAACGAAAAACATCCGAATAACAAAAAAGAGTGGACGGTACTTACCAACAATGAACTGGATAGCTTTTTAGGAGCACTTATCAAAGCTGGTGCTTTAAGGCGTGGGAAAGAATCGACACGAGAGATATGGTCTACAGACACCTCAATACGCCGGTCATTTTTTACAGCCGCATTAGCTAGGAACCGATTTGAAGAATTATCGAGTTTCTTGAGGTTTGATGACAAAGTGACCAGGGTGGAGCGGAAGGAACAGGATAAGTTAGCGGCGATACGAGTAATTTGGGACATGTTCGTCTCTAACTGTGACAAAGCCTTTGAACCATACGAACATATAACCGTTGACGAACAGTTAGTGAGTTTTAGAGGAAAGTGTCCTTTTAGACAATATATAAAATCAAAACCTTGCCGCTATGGGATAAAAATTTGGGCTGCCGCGGATGTTAAAACATCTTATTTATCAAAACTTCAGGTGTACCTTGGAAAACTACCAGGTGGTACAATAGAGAAAAATCAGGGATTTCGTGTTGTGAAAGATCTGGTGGAACCATATCATGGCAGTTGGAGAGGAATTACAACTGACAACTTTTTTACCAGTGTTCCTCTTGCTCAATATCTTTTATCTAAAAACCTTACTTTACTTGGGACCGTCCGCAAAAATAAACCTGATACACCACCACAACTAAGTTTGACAAAAAGACCTGCGGAGTCGTCAATATTTGCTTTTACTAAAGAATTAGCTATGGTTTCGTACATACCTAAAATACACAGGATGGTACATCTTCTTTCAAGTCAATACGATAGTGATATAATTTGTCAAGACTCTCAAAACAAACCCTTGATGATTTTAGACTATAATAATACCAAGGGTGGTGTTGATAATGCCGACAAACTGATTAGGGAATATTCCTGTAAAAGAAGAACTGCTCGTTGGCCATTCAGGCTCTTTATGAATATTATAGATATATGTGCACTAAATGCCTATATTTTATACATTGAAAAAAATCCTGATTGGAAGAAAAATAATTTTTCACGAAGACGTATTTTCCTGTTACAATTAGGGGCTGAGCTTGCTCGAAACAACATGGAAAAAAGAGCGAAATATATAAAACATAAAGCCTATGTAAAATCTGCTCTAAAAGATTGTGGCATACCAATGGTAAACCCAACTACCGAAGTTGCAACTCAATCCGTCCATTCAGCTAAGAAACGTGCTCGTTGTTACCAGTGTCCGCGAAACTGTGACAGAAAAGTGAATACCGTTTGCTCTTTTTGCAAAAAATTTATATGCCAGGTGCACAGAAAAGAAGAAAAAACTATTGTATGTAAAAATTGCAACTAAAAGTTATATGCTTATATTATTACTTAATTTTAATTTTGTTCGAATTGAAAATAATTTGTTTCTAGAAAAGCCGTTAATTTTGTATGAAAAATAAATAAAAATTATTCAAATATGCTTAAAATTATTTTTAACCGTGTTTTCCTTTTAGTCAGTGCTAAATGACGTTACTAAATTGAAAATTTTAGTGGGGTCCCTAGGAGACCCCACATGGGCATTTATGGTTATTTTCATATCACGGGCATTTAAGGGTTAAATAATTTTTAATATTAAAGTAAGAACTACTGTTAAAGTGGGATTCTGATATTAGAAGAATGTCAATGTCGTTGTGCGCAAGAAATACTTCTACTTCTTGTTTGTGTTTGGCAAGGCCGTTTGCATTCCAAAGGGCAATTTTATACAGTTGGGCCATTTCTAATTAAGAGATTTGTTAGTTGTGTGAGTTGTTCTCTAAGTGATTTTATTTCTGCTGCCATTTGGTTCATTATTTGTTGTTGGTTTGTAATTGTATTTTGAAGAATGGATAATATATTATTGTCGTTAGCAACTTGCGCATATGTTGGCCTGTATTGTTGGGGTGTTGGTGCAGCTTGTACATTTTGTGGAGTAGGTTGTTGTGGGATCTGTGGATTTGTTTGTTGCGGGATCGTTTGGTGTGATTGGGTTACAAGCATAAGCTGCTTCTTTTGTTGTTGTTGTTGTTGTCGTTGTGTTTGTAATGCTACTGGTACTATGTTTTCATTTGGAAAACGTCTTTTGATTATTTCTTGGTATACTTTGCAGATTTTTGTAGTGGCAGGATGGTTTCCACTGCATAATGTGCATTTTGGATCTCTACCATCCTCTTTTTTCTTTTCACATGTTTTGTAGGCGTGCTTTCCAGCGCATTTGTAGCATCTCATTGGACGTGTGCAGTTGCTTTTAGTGTGTCCATAGCAGCAACATCTCATGCATTGTACCAGTTTGGATTTTTTCTTGGGTTCCTCGAATTTTATTACTTCATTTAGCAGTAAGGTGATATTAAATATCTCATTATTATTTTCCTTCTTTTCAAGATCAATGAAGAAAAGATTTTTTGGGGAACCTTGCTGGTTTTTTAAGTATCCGCTGTTTATACTGTGCACTGTGTGTTTTTTTCCTGTAATGCAGTTTTTATTTCATTATGATCAGTGGTATGGTGCAGGTTACGTAGTACCACTCTGAATTTCTTGTTTTCTTCTAATGTATATGTGTGTCGTATTACTTTATTGTCATCCAGTACTTTATTGACTTTTTTGTAGTTTTCTAACGACTTTACCTGCAATTTTATTTTATTTCCTTTAAGTACTTCGTAATAGTAGTCTTTTTGCGCTATTGTATTATTTAATATTTTGATTAATGGAGGTATTTTTTCAACGTAGTGGAGAATAAATGGTGGTACTTTCTCCTTGTTTTCTTGAGGGGTAACATCATTACTAGTTTCGTTTTTTTCTGTAGACGTTATAGATGTTAGCTTTTCAAAAGGGTTTTGGGTTTTGATTTCATGATTTGGGCGTTTTCTTGTTTCTTTTGGGCTATTTGGTAATATCTTTCTCTTTTTGCTTCTTACTTCTTGGAAGTCGTTTGGTCTATCTACTACTGAGTCTGCGCTGATGATTGATTGTGTATCCACGTCTCCCTTTGTGTCCGAGTCACTGTAGTATTCGGAGTTTAGTTCCCCTGATTTCCATTGATTTTGTGCATTACTGTTTGAATCATGTTGTGGGTGCAGAGTTTCAGCTATTTGAATTGGCTGGTTTTGGATTTGATTTGATAATCCCATGTAATATGTTTGCACAGGATGCATCATGTGGTTGTATTGCTGTTGATACATCATAGGTTGAATATGAGTGGGATGTAATGGCATACTGTTTACATTAGAAAGCATATATGTACTTGCCTGCATACTTGGTATAGTTGTAGGGCATTGTGGTTGGTAATTGTATCCAGAGTTAGTCGTAACTGGAGGTACACCATCGCTATTTCCTTGCATCTTTCACTGCTGTAACATTCACTTTAGTAAAAATTTTTGTATTTATTTCCTGGACTAACAGGTTCAGTTTTATTATTATTATTTTTTGTTTCTTTTCACTGACTGTCGATAACACCGACCGACAATGAAGCACAAAAAACCGATATTACGTTAATCGATAATAGCAAAGCGATAAGAAAGTCTACACCGGTCGTCCCGTCTGATGGATACAAACTTCTTTTTGCATTTTACTAGTTTAATAAACGATAATAATATAATTAGAATAAAACACATTCACATGCATTTTAAAATAATTAGCTTTTACAATGAGGAACGAATACAATAACACAACCGTCTCGTGCGATGGCTCGTGCTAGAATTCAATAATTGAGATGCGTATATTTTGCGAGCTCATAAGTTATTAAACGATATGTAGTCGCCAAATAATTAATTTTAATTATTTTAAGTACAACTCTCTCTCTCTTAAGCCGGGAATATGGGATGGTTTTCTTGCGAAGGGGTTGTAGCTCTATAATCGAAAGGCGCGTGATTTAAGAGTTTATTCTTAGTATATGCTATACGAATTAAACTACTATTAACTTTTTTGTAAAAACTTACAGTTTTTCAATGATTTACTAAAAACCGCTTCAAAACATGCATTTTTTTCACGAATAATTAAAATCTTTGATCTTTAATAACTTAAAAAGTATTGACTTATTTTAACCCTTTCAGTACGGATGTCGAACATAGTATAAGTTTTCTCAGCATTTTTCTCCTAACTTAAATCAATTAAACGGCTGTTTGGGGGTGAAGGGGATGAGCTCAAAAATCGAAACTATAATTTCAAGAGCTCATAAATAGCTCGTAATTCTGCCTCAAAAACCTATTCAATATTCCTATTTTTAAGTAGTGACTCAGCCCCCCCCCCCCCACTAAAGTATTAAATTCCTTTAGTTTGCGGAATATGAAAGCTCATAAATAGCTCATAAATCAGGGCTATTTGTTTTTTGATTTTTGCAAGTGGGGGGGGGCAGCTCAACACGGGTATGAATTTCAATTACCGCATTAAATCTTCTGGTTACGTTGCTTACTATACAATCTATGACAATAATAGGTTTGTTCTAGCATCAGTTTCAAACGTTTTGAAACCAACAGCGAATAGTCGATTAGCGCGAGTAGAGGGGATAGCACTGGTGACTGTATTATATTCTCTCACTACTCACTGACCAACTGTTTGCTGACGGTTTCTGACTAGTTTGACTGTTTGCTAGAACAAACCTTTGAAATATTTCATAGCGAAATATTGCGTCGGGTCGGGCTCAAAATTATCAGTCGCCTCGCCTCAATACTAGGCCCTATATTTCAAAATAGAGGTAAAGGTCATATTATCTAAATATAGCTGAGTATTAACTAAACGCATTATAAACATGACATAAAGTGGAGCAAAAAAAAACTGAAAAAATTACGGCTTTGGTCTGGTTGACGCCGGGCCCCGGTAAAATGTACCGGCTGTACCCCTCTCTCCGCCTGCCTGCCCATTAATTTAAAAAACATCTATTAAATTATCGTGCCTGAGTTTTTATTGAAATTAATAGATAATATATATAAGATCTATAAGATGTCTTAAGATAATTTAATGGGTTCCTAAATCAATGAAGGTTTGTAACGTAATAGTGTATATCAAAGACTAACCGATTTCAGCACTCTGGTGCTGGTAATATCTATTAGATATTATTGTAAGTATTGTATATTTCAATTTATTGATTGAAAAACAGAAATAGAAATGTCGAAACTGTCAATAAACCGAGCATACTTAAGAATGTGTTTTTGACCCTAACCCAAGAAATAAATAAAACAAAAATTATAAAAAAACACCAATGAATAAAAAACGTCCGTATGGACCTGATGACATAATCGATGATTTTTTAATGAGAATAGGGGTCGTATGATAGCCCATCTGAATGGCAATTCAATTCTGTATTTTTTGCCACATTACTTAGGTTTTGCCACAAATTGATTTAGACAGATACCTACTTACTTTATAAGTAGATAGGTATCTATTACCACATCCACTTTACGGACACTTTTATAAAAGAATGAAAAATTTGGTACATTTTTGAATTTTTTTTAAACCTAATACGCAATTTGCTTAAGTCATCGTCAGGTAAAACTTCTAAGAAAAAACATAGTTTTGGTAGACTAACTGATGTAAAAAAAAGAATGTTAGCTAGTAGTCATGAAACAGGTCCTGATTGTAACTGCTCAATGTTTGGTTGTTTTAAAATTATTCCGCCCGAGGATAGGAGTGGGATTATAAAAGATTTTAATCTATTAGGAAATTGGAATGAACAGTCATCATATCTAACCTCTCTTATTGCAGTAACATTGGTTGTTCGTAGAAGACCTAGACAGGACGATCCAAAAAGTAGAGACTGTAATTTTAGATATGTAGTAAGAGTGAGACGAGGCAATATTGTGCAGGAAGTTCCTGTTTGCAAGAAGGCTTTCATATCCTTACATGGTATTTCAAGACGTAGGCTAGATACAATACAAAATTCTTTAAAAGAAAAAGGCTTGTCCCCTATGGACCAAAGAGGTCGCCATTTAAATCGGCCCCGAAGATTGAGTGATGAGAAAAAACAGGCAGTCTATGACCATATAAACTCGTTTAAGATATAAGAAGCCATTATGACCTCAACGATACTAAAAAAATTTACCTACCTGAAGATTTATCTATATCTAAATGCTATGAACTTTACAAAGAAAAATATCCCAATCTTCCTGTATCGTATGAGAGTTACAGAAAAATCTTTAATAAATTTAATCTTTCTTTTAGATACCCCCGAACAGATACTTGTTCAGTATGTGACAAATACAATGCGGAAATTAAAGAGTTTAAATCTTAAACTTACTGAAGCTAGTGACGATTAGAAACAAGTGATTGAGGGTGAAATTACTGCCCTTGGAAATGAAAATACGTTACATAAAAGAGCAGTGACGTTTTATACAAGGAAAAGAAAGGCAAGAAAACTATGTAAATCAGATCCTAACAAAGAATGTGTATGTATGGACTACCAGAAGAATTTACCGGTTCCAAACATTACATCAAATTATGTATATTATAAGCGACAGTTGTCCTGTTACAGTTTTAATATACATCAACTTTCAAACCGGGATGCAATATTCTACACATACGTCGAAGATATAGGAAATAAGGGTGCAAATGAAGTCATAAGCTTTTTGAATCACTACATGATTGAAGTTCTTAATCCGAATGTAAGAGATTTTCAAATATTTTGTGACTCATGTGCGGGACAGAACAAAAATTACCCTCTATTTCTGTTCCTGTATCACTTAGTTCATGGCATTGACAGACTAGACAAAGTTTTAATAACGTTTCCCATCAGAGGCCATTCTTATCTGGAATGCGACAAAAATATTTCCTTGGTCAACAAGAAAAGCATAGTTGAGACCCCAAATGAATGGAATGACGTTTTTAGAGCAGCACGATCAAACCCCACCCCATTCAATATAATTCCAGTTCAGCAGGATATGATACGAGATTGGACCTCTTTTTTAAAAGCAAAATATAAGGACAAATGTCCATTTCCTACAAGACCAATTCGTGAGGCTAAAATAACAAAAGAAGTAACCACATTGTTTCATAGACACTTACAATGGGCCTTGGATATCATCTGACGTTAGACGTAAAACTGATCGACAACCTCTTTTGCAGGATGGAGAGTTCTTCTACCCTGATCAGGCTTATCAAGGTACGTCTAAATACTAGTGATCTTTTTCTTAGAGCCATCAAAGTAAAATTCAAACAAAATTGGTGATGTTTGCGTTTATTTTCAGATCGCCTACCGATATCAAAGCCGAAGTATGATGATTTACAAGTACTTAAACAATTCTGTGGAGATGCTGCAAGACACTATTTTACCAATCTCCCATATTACTCTAAAAATCAAAAGAAGCCAAACAAAAAACGTAATATTGTAAAGTAGATTCTGAATAAAATTAATGTTTTGTGCTTTGTAATTTTTGTGTTTCGTTATTTAAAGCTGACCTATCTTTCATTTTGAAAATTCAATCTTCATTTCAGGGTATAGTGGTTGAACTAATCACTTACGTGGAGTTATCACAATGGACTAAACACGTTATTAGCAAGTCCAAAATATTCTTTGTTTAGTTTTTATTTTTTAAGTGCCATATGACAATGTAATTGAATTTTTATTGACAAATATATTGTTTCAAACTTCATTAGGTATTTAATAATATATTTACTATCATTTTAGAATTTTCTAGGAATTTTCTATACAAGTTATAACACTATTTTAGCTCTCCTGTAAAAGTTACAAAATGTGACTGAACACGTTTTTCCCGTGGATCCTTCATATTAAATGTTTTATTTAAATTAAATGGTATATTAAAAATATTCACGAAATAATCAAGTGGCAAGGTGTATATACAAAACTACGTATATGGTGGCCTGTAGAGCACATACAGTGATGAGTGCGCTAATAACCGTCAAAATAACGCAAAAGATGGAAAACATAAAGTTTTAAGATAAAAATTGATGAAACTAGTAGAGATGGAAAATTTAGCGATAGAAACGTACAAATTTACATTCTACTGATTGTTTCCCACCTTTAGACGTATCAGAGGAGTATGTCAACTAAAACTGTCACTGTCATAGTGTTAGTTTGATGCGTCTAAAGGTGATAAGCAATCAATATAATCTAAATTTATAATTTTCCACCTCCACTAGTTTCATCTCTTTTTATCTCACAACTTAACATGGTTTCTGTCTTTTACGTTATTCTGTCGGTTATTAGTGCGCTTATCACTGTATATGAAAATATGGCTGGCAAGGAATGTGTTATGAAGAATCAAATTCTACATTACTTTAAGTATTTATAAATCAGAACTGAGTATTTATAAAGTGTCTAATGTTAAATAAAATAATTTTAGGTAATCATAAATCAGGTTGAAATTGAGTATGAACAGAGACCGACAGTAACTGAACATGATTATATTATTCAAGATTCCGTTATTCTAGGAAGTGTCCCTAGAACGAGCAATACTAAAAATGTGAAGCTAGAAACCAGAACCCCGACCAGAAACTCAAGAAAAAAACCGTACGACCAAATTTCAACTAGAAGAAGCGAGAGATTGTAAAAAAAATATTAAAACTTAACGACTTAAGACTCAGAAACACTTAAAAGACATAAGAGATATTAAAAAAGTGTAGCCGAGTCCTTAAAAATAATGGCAGACCTGATGCAAAAACATTTTAATCAATAAATTTTGCTTCTTCTTTTTGTGTAGACATGAATCTTTCTGTTTTTCAATGGGTTTCTGCAGTAAGTTGTCATTCCATCGTTTTCGTGGTCTTCCCACATATCATCTTCCTATTGGGGATCCGTCTCTCGCCATACTACTCTATTTGTTGTCATTCTGCTTATGTGGTTGTTGCTCCATTCTACTCATCTGTTTTTTACCCGTTTATTCATGTTGTCGACCTTGCATCTCCGTCATATATCTGCAGTTTAAGCTCTATCCCATAGTGTTTTACTATCGATTTTTCGATATGGTCTGTGGTATTGCATTCAGCCACAGAATCAACCAGATGGTAATAACGTTAATTAGATAATCAGGCAAAAATGCGTTGAGGAGAAAGTAATTTAAAAAATAATACTTTCTCTGGATAAGAGTATTTATCCTGATGTAATGCAATGCAAAACAGCTTTAGAAGATTACATAAACGAAGCCATGGAGTTATGTCATCAAATATCTTCTTTGAAAAACCTATCGATAAAGAAGTTTTGGGTGCAGTCATGCTGCACGGTCTGACAGAAGCATATGATATAATGGTAATGAGTAGTATAGCTATAGTGGTTCTGGGCCCAAAATATCGGGCCCAGAATTCCTAGGACTTTTCCATGTTAATTTTTGGACCCAGAATTCCTAGTACTTTTCAATGTAAAATATCGGGCCCAGAATTCCTAGGACTTTTCAATGCTTTTTCTCTCTAGGACATATCGTCGAGGTTAGGTGAGGCTCGGTGAGGCTCGTGGTGGGGGATTTGGTTTATTAGCAGAAATGTGTGAATTGTGTGTTAGCAGTAACAACAAAAAAATGGTAGAGAATTATGAAGTGCGAGATAGAGTGTCAGAGTTGTATAACGTTTTTTGGAGCCTATCAAGAGAAGCATGGCATGAGTATAAGGTAACGTCAGATCGTTCAAAGTTGTATCTAGCATGTGATTATGATGAAGCGGTAGGTGTTTGTGCTGCGTTCCTGAGCAATGATATTAATCTGAATACATTATGTGAGGACATAACTGATTTAGGATATGGTCAATATTGTAATGCTCTAATGCCAGATGAAGGGTTTTTTAGTGAAGAGGAAGAAGAGGAGGAAGATGAAGTCGATTAAGAATAGTAAAGAACAAAAAATGTTACTTTTGTGTGTGTGTATGTGATTTTAAAATAAAATAAAAATTTCATACTATTGTTTTTATCTGAGATTGGTTTTAGGTAAGAAGTATGACTAAGAAAGAAATAAAAGACATATTTTGTTATTCTTTTATTAAATTCATAGGTATACAAAACAAATGTCATTCAAATGTAGTATATTTATATAGATTCGTGATTTTAAAATAAAATAAAAATTTCATACTACTGTTTTTTTTATCTGAGATTGGTTTTAGGTAAGAAGTATGACTAAGAAAGAAATAAAAGAAATTTTTTTTATTCTTTTTATTAAATTCATAGGTATACAAAACAAATGTCATTCAATGTAGTATATTTATATAGATTCGATATCTTCAGAGCAGCAGCTTGTTTGTAAAAGCTTTCGGCGTTCTTCCAAAAATAATCTCTGTAGCTGATAGGTCTATTTTGAAATTGTGTAAGTTTATAGTGTCCACATAAGATTGGGCTTTTGAATGGAACAATAGGATAATAATGGTCATTTGATCCTATTGTAAAACCACAGGAATAGTTTCCTACTTTCTCATCTTTACAGGTAACTGAGGAATACATTGGTACTGGATTTTCAGAACGGAACGCTAAATATTCATTTAAAATTATTTCATTGTGATATACTTCTGCAACTATAAAGTCACCATCGTCAATTTGGTATTCAGTATTAACAAATACAGTTTTGGATGCTGGAACTCCAATAATTTGTGTAACAAGAACGATAGCAAATAATAAATAAAAAAAATACATCTTCATTGTTGTGGCTCTTCAATACACAGTGAAATTGAAAATCTCTTGTAGCTGTATATATCTTTTAAAGAGAGAGAGAACTGGAGGGGGTAGTAGCGCCTTCGCATGAACTAAAACAAGAAAAAAATATAAAATTAAAAGTGATTCTTTTTGTATTAATTTTTTTATATTTTACGTTTTTAGTGTGGATCTTGATGTATTCTTGTATGAAGGTCTTCTAAAATGGCAATTGAGGAGTTCATTCTTCTTCTTCCCACCCCCAAGGGAGAGTATCAGTTTCAAAATAATTGACTATTCTTTTATCATCAGTAGGTCTTAAGGCAACTTTATTTTGTTGAATTGTGTAAACCTCATGTTTTTTAGAAATGATAAGATTTTGGGTAGCGTTCGTAACTGTGTGATGAAATAGACAATCAGAATAATCTTTAAAGGTTATAGATTTTAATTCACTTTTTTTATGCCTTTAGCTTTTTTAATACTATATTCTTCTTTTTCATTTAATACTTTTAATGCATACATTTTTGATCGTAAACCTACAAACTCAGTCATAATTCGACCACCATTTTCATCTTTCATTAATCCTAAAACTTTTTTATTACATAGTGGCATGTTATAGGCATTATTTACTGAAAAATTTGATGTGTCAAACTTATTTATATCAGCCCTCATATGCTCATATACATTTTCGTCGAAAATATGATAAATTAAAGAGTCAGTGTCACAATAAAGGAGTTTTGCGTTATCTCCAAATTTGTTTTTAGTATAGTTATAATGGAAGTCGTACAACCAAACTTTAGATAAATCTAAAATAGAAAAACCTATAAAAAGAGGTTTATTAAATGTTATTTGTGTTCGCTTCATTTCTACAACTACAAGATTTTCATTAATAATAGATAGACTATGAAAATTGGGTTTTGAAATGTAATTTCGAACACCATAACGGCCTTCCCACTTTGATAGTAATTTACAGTCCTTGTATTTACGTACATTTTCACAGGTCTTACCGAAGAAGGAATTTGTCATCATTTTGTAATTATTTGATTCAAATTCATTTTTACTTTTTTTCCTAAGTTCTGTATTTAGATCAACATATTTCTTCACCCAAGGTGCCTGATTGAATTTTAAGACTCTGTAAATTTTATCAAGTTTTAAACCTAGTGTTACTGCTTGTTGAAGAGCTCTGTAATGAATTATATAGTGTTTTTTATCAAATAAAGTTGTTAATAATTTTGTTACTTTGGATTTTGATTTTGGTGGTATTAGATGTTCAGGACATAAGGGTAAATCTTTGTGTATATTAAATAGTTCTTTTGAATAAATAATGTCACATTCTAATATATATCCGATATCAGAGTTTTTATCAACGGTTGTAATATCTGACATCACATTAGGATCTATCCATTCAAAACCTCCATAAGGTAGAGAAAAACACATTATTGTACCATATAAATTTACAAAATCCCAATATATTAAGTAGGAATCACGATCTTGTTCATTATAGTCTTTACTCATATATTTATTATTTGCTTTGCCATATCTATTGGATACTTGTGAAATTCCTCCTCGTAGACCTCGTTCGATAAACATTACTTTATCTATGTCATCTAATAACTCAATTTCTACTCCAGTAATCTTCAGACATGCATCAAATGATAATCCTGGAGCTGTGTAATAGTGAAGAGGATCTAAGCCATATGTTTTTAAAGAAGTTTTCCGAAAATTTTCAACAATATCACCTAATAATAATACGTCTGTAGTTAGATAAATTTCCGAAAAATCTTTTAACGTATTATGAAATTCTGTCCATATGTTGCATGCATGATTGTAATCATCATCACTAATATGTGTTTTAGTAAGAGTGCTATAAAAAGCATTTTTAGGAGGTAAATTTTCATCTTTAAGTTTCTCCCAAGAATCTAAATACTCATAAGGAAAAACACCTTTTCGTGTCAACAAATTAAATTGGATTTCATTTGGGAAAAACGATTTTAAAATTTTGTTTTGAGAAGTAGTCAAATAGGAGGCAAGCTTATCGATACTTTCAGACATAAATCTATAGGAATCGATAAATCGTAAACTGCATTTAGTACCTTGTACAAATTTTGTAAAGGAAATATATCTTTCTTTATTTAGAGGTAATATTTGAAAATTTCCTTCAATGTCCGTATTTAAATGTTTAATTAGGAAGTGACTATCATATCCCAAATTATGAAATACTATAGGTATCATAAAAGTTTCACGTAACTGTAAATTGCAACATTGATGTGAAGGACCCCTATAGGTTCCAGTCCTGTGGCAATGATCTTTGCATTTAATATCATCATCTGAAAAGGGTTGTGTGCAAATATAACATAATTCTGCATTTAAAAATTGATTTTCTTCTAGATTTGTCAAAGGTGTCATTGGAACAACGTTTGAATAGATATCATCCAGTTTTTTACTGATTAACCCTAATTCTTTAACAAACCAGGATATACAGTCCTCTCCTGTATAAATTTTAAATTGTGTTAATGAATCATCATATGAACATTTTAGTAGAAAAGCTACACTATAAGGTACATGATGTTGAATTTTTCTCATGTTCGCCGTTGGAATGGTAGGATCGGAATACTTTAATAGGAGACATTCTATATCTGCGTAAATGACAAAGGAAACTTTAATTTTGTTCTTAAAATTAGAAAATTTCAAGATTCTCTTATTCCAATTGGGAATTATCATTTTAGTATTATTCATTGTAAAACAGTCCACCCAATGTTGTTGAAGAAGAGGTTCAGATGAAAAATAATTTAAACATCGATCACATATCCACTTTTTAGTATTACTATTATTTAATTGTGTAAAAACTAATTTTGATAAATTTTTTATAAGGACATAATGGTAAATCTGATAGTGATCAATACAAATATTTTCAAAATTAATATTATTATCTCGATTGTTATATTCAATATTTTCATTTGTATAAGGAAGTATTAGTAGATTGACACGTTTTCTAAAGTCAAATTTACTTAAACAGACTGGTGCTATGCTGTTATGTTCAAAAATACCAAAAACGTTTATGGATATATTATTCATTTGTTCAAATTTCCCTATATCTTTTAATCTCATTGGGAAATCAATGTTATCATATTTTAGAACACTTGAAAAATGTGGATATGAGGATATTCTACTAGAATTTGTATTTGGTTGTACAGGAAACAAATATGCCACAACAGACCAAAGGAAACAGTAATTATCATTGTTTTTAATATTAATACAAGATTTTTTATTTTTAATAAAATCAGGTAATTCTATGTAACTAGAACAACCTACTGCTATGGGTATATACTGATTTATATTTACTTTTAAATTCAAAATTTCATACAATGCAAATCCTGAATCTCTCTCCTGAAAATCTTCAATTTTTGATAATATTCTATTAATGACGTATTCCCCATACCACTCTTTTAAATTAGTAGTGTGATCAATTATTTCGTTTTTTGTTGCAAAATGTTTAATATCAGTTTCTAAATTATGAGGTTTAATAAAATTTGCTAAAAATACAGTATTGACTTTTAAAAGTGTTTGTTTTAGTGCCTCTTTAATTTTTAGAGAAAAACTTCTAAATGCCTTTTTCAAAAATGTTTTAGGATCTTTAAAATTTAAATTAATAATTACACCAGTTTTGATTCTTTTATTAAAACTTGACTCTAAATCACGCCATATTAAATTATTATTAGTTTTTTTTTTAGATTTTTGTTTTTTTGACTGTAGTTTTAATAATTTTCGATGTTTCAAATTGTGTTTGTGATAATTTAAAAGACCCAAACCCGTTTCAATTCTATTACGATGTTTAATATGGTGAGACTTATTTTGAATTGCTTTCTTAACTAAATTTATACTTATTTTGATAAATCTGATCCACTTGTTGAACTCCTCAATTGTTCGTAACAGCATTACAACTTTTTCCACTTTCTTCACCATATCCAAAACAAATATATCCAAAGTTTGTGAAGACATGGTATGTTTTATATTATTTTCAAAAATACTGACAACTCATTGGCACTTCTGCTACACTGAAGCTACCGATTCTAAATGAACCGCAAGCAGTACGTAAATGATTGTTTGATCATGTTTGTGCATAGTAATTATTTGTAAGTAGGTATGCATGGTCATTAGATAACAACAATGTTACAAATAACCATTATTTTAATTATTCATTAAAACATTTTTCTTCACAATTAGATAGATAGCAACAAAGTAATAAATAAGGTATTTTTACAATAATTGGATTCTAATTATATATATGCAAAATTATTCATTAAAACATTTTTCTTGTCAATTAGATAGATAGCAACAAAGTAATAAAATAAGGTATTTCACAATAATTGGATCCTAATTATTTTAAAATAAGTGGAATTGCATAGATATGCTTAAACAAAAAAACAATTTGTAATTAATGACCATTAGATAACAACAATGTCACAAACACCAATTATTTTAATTATTCATTAAAACATTTTCTTGCAATGCACTTATTAGAAAAAAATATGTAATATAATTGCTTTGTTTTCCAATAAGTACATCTCATTAAAAATGTTTTATGTAGTATTTTAGTAGGTAATAGATAAAATTTTGATATATATATATATAAGAAATACTGGATATTAGTGACTGTCAATATCAACAAACAAGCAAAATATAAAACAAAATATTTTTGTTTTATATTACAGAGTCTTGATAAAGGGGTCAAACAACCCCGAAAGCTAGACATAAAGTCAAAAGAGTGTTTCTTTGATATCCTGGCCAAACTTCTGACTGCAACCCTAATAAACCACTTGTTTGTATATATATATATATATATATATATATATATATATATATATATATATATATATATATATATATATATATATATATATTGATGCACGTTAAGTTGTGACTTCCGGTATACAGAAGAGGCTGTCCGACTTCCACCTTTTCTACTAGGAATTATTTTTTAAAAATTGTGTATTTGGTAAAAGGGGGCTTATAAAATGGGTCTACCTATTGAGGGGAAAGGATTTACCAAAATAAATTTTGTATATATATACGTATATACCGAAGCGTACAGCATACGTTATGGCTTCCATATATAGGGTAGTTCAAGGCGCGTTGTCACTTCCAGCGGTGTTGTCATATTTTGGAAGTCACAACGACTCGTCTGCTAGATTTACCTCCTATTTTGAGCGTAATGTGTGATCTTTTGAAACTTTTACTGTGAATACAGTTGTCTGTGTTTTAAAGTTGTCTATTTAAATTAAAATATTGATATTCTTTTGATTATACAGGTTTACAAAAAAATACATTTCGGACTATTTGACGAAACCATATGACTAGGGGGGTTTTTGGGGTCGCTGGTTACGAATCCGGGGTTCGCTAACCTCTATCACGTCAGGTAAAGGTTATTTCAAGGACAAATCAAGATAAATCGACAGTCGCTCTGAAAAAGTATATTAGGATGGTTTTGGGGTCGCTTATAACGAATCCCGGATCCGTTGACCTCTATCACGTGTAGCTGAAGGTCATTTCGAGGTCAAATCAAGATAAATCAACACAATCGCTGTGAAAAAGTATATTAGGGTGTTTTTGGGGTCCTGATCACAAAACTGGGGCCCGTTGAGCTCAACCACGTCAGGTAAAGGCCATTTCAAGGTCAAATCAATTTTGTTAACTCCTCCTGATTTGAACTTGAAATGACCTTTACATGACGTAGTAGAGCTCAACGGACCGCAGTTTTCATGATCAGCGACCCCAAAACTCCCTATACTTTCAGAGCAATTGTGTCAATTTATGTTGATTTGACCTTAAAATGACGTTGAACTAGACGAGATAGAGGTCAGCGGACTCCGGATTCATCTTCAGCGACCCCAAGAACCCCCTAATATACTTTTTCAGAGCGACTGTCGATTTATCTTGATTTGACCTTGAAATGACCTTTACCTGACGCGATAGAGGTGAGCAGACCCCGGATTTGTGATCAGCCACTCCAAAAACCCCCTTGTTATATGGTTTCGTCAAATTGTCCGAAATTTAGTTTTTTTTGTAAACCTGTGTTATTTATGATAATATGATTGATATTTATTTTAACAAAAATACTAATATATTATTATTGCTGTAAAATGGATTTATTGGAATTAATTAAAAAAGTGTTAATAGTAAGTCATTTATTTATGAAAATTATATCAAAAATGTTAATAAATAAATTTGAACTTATAGAAAATTTTAATATTTTAGATTTTATTACAGGCACCGTCCTTTTAATTTTTGATGTACCAATAATAATATGTAATAAAAAATTAAATGGCTAAACCCTCCAGGTGGGGATTACCCGCTAAAAAGCTATCTAGATCCATCTTTCTCGAGCAGATTTTTCCCAATCTGCTACTCGATACTATTGACTATGCTTCTCCATTTCTTTCTATCCTCTTTTGTTTTTCTGCTAGTCTCTAATTCCTGCCCTATATAAATCTTCCTTTAATTCCTGTAACCATTTATTCTAGTTCCTCCGCGTCTCCTTCTAACTCCGGGTCTCCATTGTAAAATTGAGTTTATAGTTGTTGCGCTACCTGCTCTCCATATATGCCCCAACAATCCAACTCTGTGCCCAAATCTGAAAATCTGGAATAATATCTACCCGGGTCGAAACATTTTTTTTTTAATATATGAAAATAGATATTTATGAAACGGAGTGAGTGCTATACATCGCGTAAGTTCGCAAAAAGTACTTCACGCACAATTTCATACAATATTTTATCTACGATAAACAAATAAAAATACTGTAACTCTTCGTCACTGGAATTCATTTCTATTCTACAATTCTTAGAACTGTGACATATAAAAATTCTAATTTCTTTCAAACCACAAAACTGTCAAATTTTTTTTTTTTGTAATTTATTGCTCATTATGTCATCACCTCTCTTGTGCTCTGCACAAGAGATCTAAGGTTAGAGCTAAGAATAAGGTTGGCTAGGTGCTACGTTTTCTCGACTCTGTTTTACGGAATGGAAGCTTGGACCTTGAATGCGGCATCAATGAAAAAACTGGAATCATTCGAGATGTGGGTATATAGAAGAATTCTAAAAATATCATGGACAGAACACGTCACAAACAAAGAGGTTCTGAGAAAGGTGAATAAAGAAATGGAAGTCTTAAATACAATTAAAACCAGAAAATTGGAATATCTCGGACATATTACACGTGGAGAGAGATACAACTTGCTCCAACTCATTATGCAGGGAAAGATTCAAGGAAAAAGAAGCATAGGGAGACGCAGAATATCGTGGTTGCACAACCTGAGAGAATGGTACGGATGTACATCAAACGAACTTTTCAGAGCAGCCGTCTCCAAGGTCCGAATAGCTATGATGATTGCCGACCTCCTTCGCGGAGATGGCACTTGAAGAAAAAGAAGATGTCATCACCATGAAACGCGAAAGTTAAGAAAGAATATTTAATTATATGAAAGTGTGTCAAAAACAGTGAGAAAAAGTAAATCCCATTTAAAATACATTGTTACTTCATGCTTACTTTAAAGCACTGCTATCTATAATGACAGTTTTCACAAACTAAAAATTTATATATTATAATATGACATAGAGTAGATAAAAGTCATTTATTAATTATTAATTGATTATAGTCAGAAGAAAATTAGATCATGCACCCCTTGTTTTTTATAATTGTTAACATACTAAATTACATATCTTGGTTCGGCTAATGGATTAAGTCCACAGTCAAGAAATCCGATAGCACACACACATAAATTACATATCCAATAATTATTGTTATCCATTAAATATATCGATGCAGATCGGCCTTATATCGGATCCTCTTCTATTAGTCCGTTGTCCTGCTGACGGTAAAATATTGCAAAACCCATAAATTTTAAAAAACCACTTAAGATTGACATGAAATTTGGCATACACATAGGTAACATATCAAAGAAGAAAATTGATATTGTGCCGATGTTTTCTTTTGCCAAGCAGACATTCCGTTAACATTTTTAGTCACAACATAATAACTATCAATGTTAAAGTATTATTAGAGCAACGCGTTATGGTGTCTCATTTCTTTTAATGACCGACACACAAAATATTTTAATGACGGATCCCACACTAGAACCAGATTTTTATTACCTACTGCTGATAAGGTAAAGAGTTATTAAATATCACTCGTTGTCATCTCTGTGTTAATTTGAAATAATAAAATATAAATATTGTAGTTTTGTATTCTAAAATATTTGGAAAAAATATCTATGTATTTTTTTTTTTCATTTAGGTACACATCATTTTAAGGGATTGTCCGGAAGAGTACAGGCTCAGTATATCGGCAAATGAATTTTGTTTTAAATACCGTCCGTATAGAGGAGGTGCTCGTTGGGGATAGGCGCAAAATCTTAGTCCAGTGCTAATTAAATGCATTAATTTTTTTAGAATTCTGAGAAAACTAATAAGTATTTTTGAAAAATTTAAACGCAGAATGGAAGCTTACATTATTACCGAGGGCAGAAAGTCCCTGAAAACTTATATAATGTTTATTTTAATAACTTATATACCTAATATATGTTTATTTTAATAAAGATAATGGGATGAAAAAACAAGAGAAAAGTTAGTGTGATTTTTAATTTCGAATATTTCATTCAAAAGAAACTTTTTTTTATTCTAAGGGATTTTCGGTCCCCCGTAATAATGTTATCTTTCATTCTGGGTGTATGTTTTAAAAAATATTTATTAGTTTTCCCAGGATTCGAAAAAAATAAATGTATTTAAATAGCATTGGACAGAGATTTTGCGCCTACCCCCTTAAGAGAGAGTTTACTGTATTTTATATTATTACTAGAATTTATTACTTTAAACTTTTTATCGCTCTTGATTCATTTTATCGTGTATTTAATTCCATTCAATTGTAATTGTACATTCAATTTTTTTGTAATTTTTACACGTTTTATTACTTTCGAAATAACAATAACTATAAAATCGATTTTTCAGCCTACTTGGGTCAAAAAAATACACAATTTTCGGAAATTTCGTTAAATGAGAACATTTACCTACATTTCTTGTATTTAAGATTTTAATAAGATTTTTAAAAATAATTTAGATTATTTAATAGATACATTCACCGGCACGAAAAACGGGCACCCCAAAAAATGGGTCATTTTTGATGGCTCGTATCTCCTAAACCTATTCTCCGATTTAAGTATTTCTTTAATATGTTATAGCCTTATTCTTTAACTATATCGCTGTAATAATATTGTTTCTAGACAGGTAAATTATCATTGTATACTGGGCGTACCAATCAAACTGGTTTTTTTTTCAATTTTCACAACACTCTGTGGAATATTCTAGCCTTTATACAATATTGAAATTAAAACCCAACTATAGCCCCAGGTTTTCTTAATGTTCTGTTTGTTATTCATTCGCTTATGTTGGATAATAAAAAAGTTAGGGACTTAAACATGTTCTTTATCAATACATGGTGTTTCTAAATAAGTGCGACAAACTTTAAGGGGTAATTCTTCATGAAAAAATAATGATCGTTTACTTGATAAAGCTATGTCCGCAAATGCTTGCAAATATAAAATTATTTTGCCAAACGATCATTATTTTTTCATGCAGAAATTACCCCTTAAAATTTGTCGCACTTATATTTAGAAACACCTGTATCGATAAAGAACATGGCTAGTTGTTAAAGTCCTTAACTTTTTTATTATCCAACGTAAGCGAATGAATAAAAAAACAGAATGTTAATAAAACCTGGAGCTATAGTTAGGCTTTAATTTAAATATTTTATAAAGGCTAGAATATTCCACAGGGTGTTGTGAAAATTGAGAAAAAAACCCAGTTTGATTGGTACACCTGGTATACAATGAAAATTTACCTGTCTATCAACAATGTTATCATAGCTATATTGTTAAATAATAAGGCTATAACATATTAAAAACATTACTTAAATCGGACCAAAGGTTTGGGAGATACGAGACATCAAAAATTACCCATTTTTTTAGGGTGCCCGTTTTTCGTGCCGGTGAGTGTAGATTAAATTATAAGTTCACTGTAAAAAAGGAAGTAAACAAAAACACGAGAAAAATGAATTTATATAAGTAAATAGGTAAGTAAATATTATAGATTGAAATAAGTACAGAAAATATATAATTATAGAGATATATAATCACTTATTGTACCTTCATTTAAGGCTAACTTTAAAAGTAAAGCAGATCTGCTATTATTCATGTTTAAAAACAAAAGGCACACAAAACACTAAGTACGATTAGGACCGCGAATCTACAACAGATAAATGTCTGGAAACCGTTACACAGGGTTGCCAAAAAACGGAAGTCACACCGAGCGGTGTGGTATACGGAAGACGCTACGCGTTGTGTACATAACCTGTATAGTAGCACGGGAGCGACACTAGCGCTGGTGATATACCGTCGAACTAAAATCTGATCTTATGAGTATGTTAGATACGATATGACTTCCAGCGAAATTTTTAATATAAGCCTTCTGATACCATCTAGTAGCCAAATTCGTAAAAATAAAGGCAAAACGTTGTGACTTCCGAAATCGGAAGTCATAACGGTATATATGAAGTAACAACGTATTACGAGAATCTACTTTGGAAGTCACATGGATACATGTATCAATATATATATATATATATATATATATATATATATATATATATATATATATATATATATATATATATATATATATATATATATATATACAGGTGCCTGCAAACGGATATGATATTATACCAATAACAGGTTGAAATAAGTACTAAGTGAGTAACATTTTGTCATTGTTGGTGTATTCATCGTGGTCTCATTTATTGTCACTGTTTTATTTATTGTTTATTGTTGTTCTTTTCTATATATAAAATGTCTGGTGTACCATGTACAATTTTGGTATCCATAGAAGATAGATTAAATTTCCCCACGAAAATGGCTCTAGTAGTCATAAGGCAGCTATTCAGGTATGTTTTTTTTTTAACAATCAGTTTTTGCATTCCATTTCAGATATGGTTTAAGAAGCATATCTCTCCGGAATGATAGAATCTTAATAGACTTAGTATATACCCCAAAGTCCACAACGCTATCGAGAAAATTTGGTAACTTACCAGTAAAATATATCCGTATGCAAATAAATGATTCTAATGAGATAGGATTGTTTGAAAAAGCAATGAAGAGATACTACTTTGACTTAGAGGAGGAGACAGAAGCTCTTCCTCCTCCTCCTACTACTACTCCTTCTATTAAATCAATTCAGAAGGAACCTTTAAAGAAAAAATTGAAGAGGAGAGTAACACAGCATGTTGAGTCCATTGATCTTGATCAAAATTCACAAGTGTGGTCATTTGATGAACACATTATAGATGATGATGATGATGATAAAGAAGATCATACCAGAAGAGCGACAATAAGTGAGACCAGAAATGACTACGGCGACGACGATGACGATGACTGCACCACCACATTGATACCTCCTACGGAGTAATTTTGTATTAATATATATAACTGCAATTTATTTTTTGGTTTTTTTTTGTTTTAGAGGTACAGTACTGTGTGGAGATTGTAAAATTTTTTTTTGTTTCTGCAAACTTTCCTTAAGAATTCACTTAACTTCATTATATTGTGAGGAAACACTTCCAACAAGTGCAGAATGGTAAATGCATCAGAAACTGAAGAACGAGCTAAAATTCAGAAAATAGCAGTTGAGATTATAAAGGCACCTATGATAAGACATATTTTTATAACACTACTGGCAGTCTGTAAAAATCCACGAACGTTAAGCCCTAACGATTTAAGTAGGATTATTAATCACCACTCACATCGTGTACTCCCAAGTATTGTAACAGATGCATTTTTTCGAAACTTCAACTTACCAGTTGAACCAGAGGAGTCCGATTATGATTCTGATGAAACAATTTGTGAATAATAATAATGATAATTGCAGCTATATTATACATATATATATATTTGTTTGCGTTATGCTTTGTACATGAGGAAAAAAAAATAAAAAAAAATTTTTGACAATATGAGTTTTATTTGTCACAAGTAACATTTTCAATATTAGTAATAAATTTATTCATTAACCAATCATGTATTACATTTACAATTTCTAGAGAACAACTTAAGGTATTGATAGTATGTACATTGCAATGGATTAACATATTGCATGAATTTTGTTTTAATACACATAATTTTGGACAGTTCATTGTAGCTTCTATATCTATAATTTTATTACACAAAAACTTTTGGAGTGTCTTCTTTTTCGGACTTCCTTTGACTACAATTGTATTGGTTCCAATAATATTTTTAATGTACTCACTAATAGTTTCCATTGAAATATTATTGGGATGTGAACTATTCCAATTTATTCCATGTATATTGTCGGTTATCCACTGAAGATGGTGTTTATGTTTTTCTGCAAAACAATCCAAACTCACAGGATAATTGACAAATGTATGATGCCACACACGTGTATATATATTAAATATACATATTTCTTTAATAAAGAACTCGCTGTCTTTATATTGGAAACCTTGGATATCTATAATAAACATTATTGCACTTTTACTAAATTTGATAATGGATTGTAGATAACAGTACGATCATGAATTATTAAACAGTATACTGAAGTGTTGTCTGGAAAGTTTTCTGATGATTCTAGTTCTAATCGCACATCTATAGCACCACCTTTTACTGCTTCGTTTTGGTGACTACAATCTATGATGAATATCGGTGCTTTTTGTATGAAATTGGTTAAGGATAAGCAAGGTTCGCTTTTACCTTGAAAATAATATGATTCTTGAAACCTTGCATACATTTCATAAGCAATGGCATAGTGTTTCTTTTTAAAATCAATATTTAAATTATCATATGGATAAACCTCAGAATTCAAATACACTTTTAAATTAGTCAAATTACAATGATCAAAATCGCTATTATCTCGTGTTTTACTATTTTCTCTATCTGTCTGAAAACCTACAATCATGTATCGAGGCGCTTCGCTTTGTTTAACTGTCATGATGGTCCAATCGTAAGATTTTGTTTTTGGTAGAACTGGTAACTTTTGTAAAGACCAATTTCTGAATGAAATTTCCAAATTATTTTGCATTTCCAAGTGTTGTAATAATACCAATTTTTGTTCATCAGAAACAGATATATGAGGTACTTTCCACATAATTTTTGTAATTTTAACTTTTGGAGTATCAGTAGCACCATCTGTCGTTATAGTTGCGTTAAAATCAGTATGACTGCGAACCAATACGAGTTCCTGCTGTAAATTAATAATAATTTTTTTAAAATCTTCTCCAAAGCCTAAAATTTGTTTCAGTGGAATGCAAACGTTAAAATAACCCGTTGTCGGTTCAACAATTTTAGGATGCTCCGTTATGGACCAACCAGAATTGGCATTTTTAATACAATCATTGGGAGTAAATGATGCATATCCTTTTAATGTTGATGTGATTCCAGGAAATCTAGAACGCGCAATTATTGTTCCTCCAAGTTCATATCTACATTCTTCAAATAAATGAAGAAATCCATTATTGATAAAACTGAGTTTCGTACTGTAATGGCCTTTTTCTTGTGATATCAAATTTCCCTCCAAAATTATATAACTCTCGCTGGGATATGTATAAATAGTTTGTGATTGAATTGGTATTCTAATCTCATCATTATTGTCTAAAGATGTAGCTGAATATGGAAGGTGTGTATGATATTCAGAGTTAATTATAGATTCATCTACAGGTACAGTTTTATTGACATTAAGTATACTACCGTTCATTTTTTTTTGTATGTAACTGTACACCTACAAAAACACTTTATAAAATATTCTTTGATAATAGTAAATAATTTACAGCGACACAAAAATCTTTGCTTCTTCTCCTTCTTCTTCTTCGTTTTCTTATTCTGCTTCTGTTTCGTAATTTTTAACTTTTAATCCTAAGGATATTAAGAATAAAATATTTTTCTGTGTTAATGGTTTGTACGTTGTCTTTAGACTAATAGGACTCAATATTTTTCTTTCTTTTATATTGTTCCACTCAATAGGATGTACATTATATAATACAACCATGTTTTTAAATCTTTTTTAAATGTAGTCTTATCGTTACCACCTCACCATTACAATTGATTATATTTCCATCTTGGTCAACTATTTTAAGGTTAATTTCTTCAATATGACTTGTATTTATTGGTAAATAAATGACGTTAGCAGGAATTTCCACAATGCGGTGTCCAGGTGGAACTTTATGAAAAAACATATGGATCATATGAGTACTCTTTTCATTATTATAAGTATTTGTAACTAAATTGCACTCAACCCCTATAGAATTTACTCTTGTAATATTTACAGGATACTCTGAAATATGTTTGTCTGGTTTTGTATGTAAGAGTGGTTTAAAACCGAGAAGAGAGCCAATGTTATTGGGTTTTTTGAAATCCACGGTCCTGTTACATTTTAATTCACTTCTTAACGTATTTCTATTTGCAACTAACGTGAAGATTGTTTTATCAGTTGCAGGATTATTCCTTTCAAGCCATTCAATGTGTTCTTTTAAATATTTTTCAATATCTTCAACCTCGTATGCTCCATTTGGAATCGTAATTTTTTGAGATTTACCAAAATAAAATGTGTTATTACTTTCATCAACATTCGGAATAGAATTATAACTTACGAAATCAATAAGACCTAACACATATTCATTTTGATCACTTAACGTTATAGGAGGATTGATTTTAACTGAAAGGATAGAACTTCTCCCTGAAACAGTGAAAGTATATGACATCGTGACGACTTTCGTTCAAATGAAAACACACTGGTAAAATTATTATTTTTATTGACATAGAAATGATAAACATAACTGACCACAATTATAACTATTATATGATTGATATCTATCATGATTATATAGTACTTTACAAGGTCCATTTGATAAAAAGTAATCTCTTACTTCCAGAGGAGGACGAAGGTTGCCAAAACTATCAAAATAAATAACTGTTTTTCCAAATTTTTTGTATGCTGTCCAGTGAGTTCCAGAACCTGTATCATCATCTAAGTTTATAACAGCACATTCATTATTTCGTATTTTCTTTGGTAACTGACTTTTCATATATACACCACGAAAGTATGGAATTTTAGCACTAGTAGCAAAATATTTTATATCAATATTAGTTAAAGGACGTTTAGGCATGTTTATATTACAGTTTTTCCTAAAAAAAGACCCATTCCATTTTTATGAGGTTTAAGATAGAGTCCTTTTCCCATTGCTACGGCTTCCATGGTTCTGTTGTGTCTTTGTGATTCTTCTAATTGTTGTTTAGCTGCACGTGCCTCATTTATGACTTTTGCCACTCCTGCAACGCCTCCTGTAACGGCTCCTAACGCTGAGAGACCTGCAAAAATGGGAATCAAGGGAAGAAAACCACCACTTTTCGGTACTGGAATCACACGAGCGGGCAATACTTTTTTCTTAAATTTTTCAATAACTTTAAGAGCAAGCGAAATACCGCTATATAAATCTCTTGGTTTATGTCTAGTTAACGCTTTTCTAATTTCTCTTAATAATACATTAAATTTTATTTTTTTTGTTCTTTTTTTAACTTTGACATTTTTACGTTTTTTCGTCTTAGCACTCGTTCTTCCTCTTTTAATGTTTTGTACTGCAACCATTTCTATACGATGTTTCAATATATACTACAACATTGTTCTACACAAACTATCTTATATATTTTTTTTTCGTTTCACATTCCTATTGAAGTCATGATCCTCACGTTTTCGCTTTTTTGCTACTGCTAGCACTGGATATGTGCTAATTTCATTCAATTTTATTTTTTTATCTCTTGTGCTTTCATTATTATTATTATTGTCATCATCATCGTCATCATCTGATACCGATAATTTTCTTTTTAAACTTGTATGCTAGTAACTATCATTTTTTTAGTGAGATTACGGTGCCGATCACCGTAGAAGTAAGACGTGCGAACAGCAAAAGTGTGCAGCAGAAAAACCGCCTGAAGGAAAAGAGGTAGCTTGATTAGCTGGTCTTCTCAGACCACCGTGAATGTAAGACACGGTTGCGAATCAAGCACTCGGCTTCTAAAGGCCAGAATAGAGGCAAAAACTGGTTTTTGTATGCAGTGAACTTAGGAAATTATTATTGATTTTCTGAGACGCTGTAGATAAGATTCAGTTAGCAGAATAAGCAAACGGGCTCTCGGAGAGCCCGTCGGGATACCTACTGTGCTCCGATAGGGAAGGGGTGTGATTTAAAACATCACACTTCGACACTGCACGGTGTAGTTTGCTAGCATCTACAACGCTGCAGCTCCAGCCCCTTGGCGAGTAGGTTGAGAAAATCAAGAGGATCCCGTACCCAGTTCTGTCTGGGTACGAGAACAACCGCGGATTGTCTAGGGCAGCCTACCCTAAAACCGTGCTGGCAACGGGCCAGACGGCGGCAAAAAAAGGCTCTTCAAATAGAGGATTTTCGCCCCAACAAAATGACTGACGGTGCTAGGTCACTGTCTTCTCAATTCCACCCATATGCAGATTCACGTAAAGTGAATCTGAACCTATTTCAGGAATTAGAATCCGACAACGACGGCAAACCAATCAGAAGGACAACAGGACATCTAGTGACACTGAGCGACGGCGGAGGCAAATTCAGAGAGCCAGAGAAGCCAAGGAAGAAGAAAATTAAGAAGAAGGTAGAAAAAGGACCCGAAAAAGACGACTTCACAACAGATGAAGAAATGAACAACACGAGTCAGAGAAAAAACGAAGAAAAAATGGACCACGAGACGACGAAGAAATCAGCCACGAAGAGACAAAGAACTACAGCACAAAATGGCAGCGAAGACGAAAAAACAGAGGAAATAAACTCCCTGATGAAGATTATCCAACAACAAGCTGAAGATATCAAAGCCAGAGACGAAGAAATAAAGAGACTCCATGCCCAAATAGAGGATCTAAAAATCACTATGGTTCAATCAAATAAAACCCTGATAGAACACATGGATTCTAGATTCAATCAACTTGCGAATACACCAACGGAGAAGGCCACGCCTACAACCAGAAAAGAGGACCCGCCTACTGCAACAACTAAGGGGGCAAAAGATACCAAAGAAAACACGCCTACAGAAGCATCTAAGGGGGCAAAACCAAAAATCAAAAAGCAGAATGAAGAATTTCCAGCACTAAAGGAGAAGAAAATGGTTGAAGAACCAAAGAAAAATGAAAAAGATGACTGGGAAAATAAAGCCACAGCGGTGATGAGACCACACACGCCAAACGATGACTTGTACGCGCTTCCAAAGGGAACAATGGAGCCCATACACCCCGCCAAAAAAGCGAAAACTCAAACAGAGGACAAAACAAAACAGCAAACAGAAAACGAGATGGAAATAGACGACCAACAACAAGAAGTACCCGCCAGACAAAATAAAAAACCACCAGTTATCAAACTGCAGTCAGTCAACGAGACTAAAAATATACTGACATTAGCCCAAAACCAAGGAGTGATAACTAGCAACAAATTATCAAGAAGCGGCCGTGAGACGCTGATACAGACGAAAAACATCGAAGACTACAGAAAGATGACCCACATCATAGAAGATTACCACAAGGACACGAAACCCATACAATGGATCGCGTTCCCCCTGGAAGAAGACAAAAACGAGCAAAAATTAGTCATCAGAGGACTACCAACAAACACTAAACCCGAAGACATCATAAAGGATCTGCAAGATGAATATGAAATAACAGCCAAAGACGTAAAGAACATGACTTCAAGAAAGCCAGACAAAAAGAGCCTACCTATGTTCATAACTACGATAAACAAAGAGGACACCAAAAAAGCCTTGAAAATCAATAACATAGGTTACATGAGGGTAACAGTGGAAACACTGAAAAAACCAGCAGGACCCACACAGTGTTTCAACTGTCAAGGGTACCACCACGCCCAATCGGCATGTCACAAAGAACCAAGATGTGTGAAATGCGGAAATGACCACATCAGCAAAGACTGCAAGAGACCGAGAGAAGAAAAAGCAACCTGTGCCAACTGCCAAGGGAGTCATCCAGCAAACTTCAGAGGATGCTCAAGATACCCTACCTGGGGAAGAAAACCACAGCAGCAACAACAACCACAACAACAGAGACAACAACAAACTCCGAGAGACAGAGTAAGCGGCAAATCGTATGCACAGGCAACGAAGAAAACAACAGAAAGCGTGACAGAAACAATTCTACAACAAACCGACCTAACAGAAATGCTAAAAGATGTAATCACATCTTTAGTATTTAAAGCGATAGGTGACCTAAAATTGTCACTGAACTAAGTAGAAACAACAGGGGATACTTGAGGATAGGCTCCTGGAATTCAGGAGGAATAAGGACCAACCAAAACATCTTGGACGAACTGGTCAACAGGTATGAAATGGACGTGGTAGCACTGCAAGAAACAAAAATCACCAACAACATCAATCTGAAGTTTCCAGGCTACGACGTTTACAGGAACGACAATACAGGAAGATCGGGCGGCACAGCTATCCTAGTTAAAAGAGGCATAAAACATACTAGGATCCCAACACCACAACTAGTAAATATGGAAGCCACTACAGTGAGGATACAAATGGAACAGGGAGAAATCAGAATTACCTCTGCATATGTAAGACCACTAGACCCACTGTCAGACGACGACCTGAACGCGTTCCTTGACATCGACGAACCTGCACTAATAATAGGAGACCTAAACGCAAGATCCCCAAACTGGAACGACAGAGCTACGAACAGAAACGGACGAATACTCAACCAATATATAGAAAACAGAGATGACATAGAGGCAATGGGACCAATTGAACCGACCAACTATCCACCTAACGGACTTCCAACACATATAGATATAGTAGTGGCGAGAAACATCGAAATGCAAACCGAACTACAAACAATAAGCGAAGGTACAGCAAGCCACAACCCAATACTACTAGAGTTAGGAACGTGGGAAGAAGAAACCGTCACAAAAAGAACAAAAAAGAAGACAAAATGGACCAACTTCAAACGACTAGTGAGCCAAGGAATAAACACCGTTCCAGTAATAAATAGTCCGAGAGACATCGAAGAAAAAGTCCTAGAGTTGGAAAGAATAATACAAGATGCACTAAGAAACAGCACAACAGAAGAAGAAATCGAAATACAGACAGGAAGGTTCAAAAATATCACACAAGAAATAAAAGACTTGATTCGGGAAAAGAACAGAGCCAGACAAAGAGCCAAAAGAACAGGACATCAAGAGGATAAAAATAGAGCAAACAGACTAATAAGAGAAGTAAAAAACGCACTAAACGAACATCGAAGCGAAACGTGGAATAACTACATACAAGAGATGGATGAAGGAGCTCCAAATATGAAAAACATTTGGAAACTACAAAGAATACTACGCAACGACAGAAAACCCATCCCACCACTACACGGCGAAAACGGAATAGTGTATACTATAGACGAAAAAGCAGAGGTAATGAAGTCCACCCTTGAAAGACAATGCACCTGAAACTACCGACAAGAAGAAGACGTGGACTTCATAGAAGAAGTAGAAAACCAAAGAAACAGGCCAGACGAACCAGAAGAAGATATCCTTCCAACATCACCGGCAGAGATAAACGTGTATATTAAAAGGAGCTCACCAAAAAAAGCACCAGGCCCAGACAACATCACGAACAGAGCGTTGAAATATCTACCTGCAAGAGCTATAGTATACCTAACGAACATAATAAATGGCATACTAAGATTTAAAAAATTCCCGAATCGATGGAAAGAAGCCCATGTCATAATGATACCGAAACCTGGCAAGGATAACACATTTCCGCAAAACTACAGGCCGATAAGCTTACTTCCAGCAATCAGTAAGATAACAGAGAGAATAATCCTAAGCCGCTTACAAGCCGAAACGGACAGGCTAGAAATCATCCCAGAAGCCCAGTTCGGATTCAGAGCAGAACACTCCAGCGAGCTACAAGTACTCAGAATAACAGAGTACATAGCAGCTGGACTAAATGACAAGCAATACATAGGGACAGCATTCCTGGACGTAAGCAAAGCCTTCGACAGAGTCTGGCATAAGGGCCTAATATACAAAATGCGTGAATTTGGATACGGCGAAGCAATGACGAGGCTGATCTCTTCGTACCTGAGCGGCAGGAGATTCAGAGTTCGGATAGGACAAGTCCTGTCGGAACTCGGAACTCCAGAAGCGGGGGTATCACAGGGAGCAGTATTGTCACCTTTGTTGTATTCAATATTCACTGCAGATATACCAAGATCACACGGTACTATGCTAGGCCTTTATGCAGACGACACAGCAATAGCGGCCAAACATAGAAATATTGACACAACAGTAGAGAATCTACAAGCCGCATTAGAAGACGTAGAAGAATGGTGCACTAAGTGGAAAATCGCCATAAATGCTGATAAAACACAAGCGGTAATGTTCAAGAAAAGAAGAGACCAGCCAGGTGAACAACTAAGGTTGTTAGAAAATCCAATCGAGTGGAAAGACGAAGCTAAATACCTAGGAGTCACCTTAGATAAAGGCCTAACATTCAACAAACATGCAGAAACAACAGTGAATAAAGTCAACGCTGCGAGAGCTTCAATAAGAGGACTAATAGGTAGACAAAGCAAACTAAAAGCGAAAACGAAGATTCGACTAATAAACAGCATAATAATACCGATAATTACGTATGCATCTCTTGCATGGGGGCAAGTGTGTACGACAACCAAAAAGAAAATACAAGCGGCACATAACAGAAGCCTAAGGGAAGCAGTCGACGTACCAAGGTACGTAGCGGAAAGATTCCTATTCAGAGAACTCAACCAGATCAGAGTAATCAACACAATTAAAGAAAGAGCGAGGACAAAATTCCCTGAATTAGAGAACCACCCAAGCCCAATATTGCGAGAGATGCTAAGGTACGACGCTTTCCACCGATGGAAACACAAAAGACCAAAACAACAGATAGTTGAATAAAGGTAAAGAAAAACAGAAAGAAGACAGAGTAGGCTGTTTCGTAGCTCAACACAAAAAATCAAAACGCAAGAACCAAAGGTAAGACACAAAAATTAGATATATTTTAAAATAATTAACAAATTGGGACCAGGCCTTAAGCCTGGGACCCAAGCAAGCAAAATTCAGTACCGCGGACAAATCACCAGTAGTCAAAGGCTAAAAGCGCTTCACGCTGGCCTAGTTTTGCAATACCGATTAGGACACCACATTAGAATCTTATTACCCAGGATTCCCATGTGAAGAGCATTTGGCTGATAGTTGTGCCCCCATCGCGCATCAGCGTGCTATGGGGGGGAAAGGGATGGCCTGGAGCATTGGAGCGAGGTGGGGTGACTCCTGTCAGTGACACGAGTTAAAACAACTCGCTCCAATGAATTGTTACACCCGAACGTAATTAATAAAGGGTGAACAAGTCTCACGGGTCGGGTTTAATCATAATGCTTGCTTGCTTGCTTACTCATGCCCATAAAAGACACTACCATCCTTCAAAGCAGATTGATGGTAATAAATCCGAAAAATATAAAAACATTATAGCGCCTATGTTTGGATTGGGTATGTTAATGGAATCCACTAATACTCCAATACAATATGTATATTTTGATGACCCAAACGAGCTGGTTAAACGATTAGAATTGCTTATAGCTTCAACACAAGCAGGACATACTGGTCATACTAACGAAATAAATTCGATTATCGAGGAATTACGTGAACTTAATATAATTATCTAACAATGTCTTCTAACCAGAATGATACAAAAAGGAAGGTAGTAAACGAAATACATAAAACAGCACGAATTAATTTTAAACGTCGTAAAGTTATCTTAAAATCAATTAGTGATTTATTTCAAGCAGATCTCATTGATATGCAAAAATATCAAGATGTAAATAATGGATATAAATACATTTTAGTGATAATTAATTGTTTTTCAAAATTTGTTTGGACATGGCCGCTTAAAAATAAATCTGGCAACAACGTTGCAATTATGTTGGAAAAAACTTTCAAAAAACAGCATCCAAAAAATTTACATACTGATATGGGTACTGAATTTTATAACCCACATGTCAGAAATGTAACTAAAAAATATAAGGTTAACCATTACAGTACATATAGTGAAAAAAAGGCATCAATAGTTGAAAGAGTAATTAGAACTTTAAAGAGAAATATATGGAAAGAATTTAACTATCAAGGACATTACAAATGGATTAATATTTTAGATGATATTGTAATTAATTATAATAATACAAAACATACAACGATTCAAATGAAACCAGCTGCTGTTACTAAACAAGATGAACCACATCTATTACGTACAGTATTCAATCGAATTAAAATAGCACATAAGAAGAACAAATTTAAATTAGGAGATCACGTTCGCATATCTAAACATAGAGGTGTATTTGATAAACACTATACACCAAACTGGAGTACAGAAATTTTTACAATAAACAAAGTTCAACTTACAAATCCTACCACCTACCTTCTTCAAGATTTTGAACACAAAGATATCAAAGGAGGATTTTATACTGAACAGCTCCAGAAAGTTGAATTTCCTGATGTATATCTCGTCGAAAAAGTTCTCCAAAGAAGAGGTGACAGATTATTTGTAAAATGGTTGGGATTTTCCGACACACACAACAGTTGGATACATAAAAATGAATTAATATAAAAACATGTATACATTTTATTAAATAAAAGAATAGAAATGTTAGATTTTTTTTATTTACAAAATTACATTAAATTTTCATTACATGATTATTCATTACCATCTTTCTTTGCACCTTCTTCTTCTCTACTAAAAAACTGTAATCATTTTCCACTGGCACTGAGTTATAATTTTCATGATTAATGAAACTAGGCCATAGGTTATTACAATATGACATAAATCCCAAATAACATAATTTATCATATAAAGTACTCAAATTAATTTGATCTTGAAGGAATCGATTACAAAATTCTACAGCTTCATCATAATCGATTGCTAATAGTTTATATACATGGGTATCTTTTTTGAAATATTGCTGCCATGTTTGTATTGATAATTCTGAAAAAACTTTACACAATTCCAATACTCTATCTTGCACTACCTTTTTGTCTGTCATTTTTGGTGGGCTACACATAGACTTAATTTTTAATAATACTAAACTGAAATATTCTTATGTTTCTGCTAATAAACCAAATCCCCCACCACGAGCCTCACCGAGCCTCACCGAACCTCGACGATATGTCCTAGAGAGAAAAAGCATTGAAAAGTCCTAGGAATTCTGGGCCCGATATTTTACATTGAAAAGTACTAGGAATTCTGGGTCCAAAAATTAACATGGAAAAGTCCTAGGAATTCTGGGCCCGATATTTTGGGCCCAGAACCACTATAGCTATACTACTGTAATGGCACTCGAAAATTCAAATACTGACATTACAGCTGATTTTGTCAAGACTAAACTTTTGCAAGACAGAAAATGGCAAAAAGGCAAATGTGAAGAAGACGATGCATATTAACAGAAATGACCAACAAAAATTGTGGTCAAGAGATGTGGTAAAGCTAATTCAAGAAGACAAATTGATTCAAAACGTTAGGTATGTACCAAACCTAGCAGTAAATATTTTACCAGTGAACACCTTAGTAAACAATGGTTGGTCTGTAGTATTTGGAAGCAACGGCTGTAGACTTTTTTACAAACAAAAATAGCAGTGAAGAAGAGACCGGAAGCCACAGCAACAAATCTCGATGGATTGTACAAACTTGATACAGTGACTACGGAAAGAGTTAGCATTGCTAAACCTAAATACTAGAAAGTATGTTTCAGAGAAAAAGGTAGATGAAAGGGTGGAGAAATATTCTACATGTTTTTTTTTGTAAAGCATAAAAATAGGTGTAGAGTATTTCTGCGTAAAGTTTATTATTATTGAGTATTTCTGTGTAAAGTTTATTAATATCGAAATAAGTGAATTCATTGTTTATAGTTTTGCGTTTATAATTAAAAGGATTTTATCTATTGTGCAGAATATTTCAGGGTATAAAGTTATCATGTAGTTTTTTTGTGCAGAAAAAATTAGGTGCCCGCTAGTTATTATAATACACAATTAGGTAACGTAAAAGGCCTACTAAATCAAAATACTATCATTTTGTTAATGGTTCAACAAAGTATATTGATCTGGTTTATATTATAAAGGCGATTGTCAGAAAATGCTACAGCATTAGCCTCAAAGTGGTTATGTGACCAAGGTTCAAATAATTATGCTGCCTATTATCTGGTGGAGCAAACACAGCGAAAACACATACAGCCAATGTAAGGAAACACAAGAATGTGCCGAAGAATATTTTGTATTAAAACATGAAAGTCAGGAATATACTCTTTTTAAAAAAGAGGACCAGCAGAAAGTGGCCACTTGGGATGACATTTATACAGCCTATAAGATGGATCCATATCTTGGAAGTTTACGTTTAACGCCAAAACTGACAGAGACATGTGTTCCACAAAAAATTAACAAAATGAAAGTGGCTAATTGTATGCAGGTGTCAGTCTGTAGCTCAAGCAATTAATGTATTTGCATCTTTAGCTAATTTATCTTTATTATATAAAAATTATTGTAGGAAACCTATTCCATGTTATACATACATCATATATTTTTTCTTGATTTACTGAATTATTATTTTAGTCAGGAATGTTATTTTTAAAAACAATTATTGAAACTGGTGAGGAGACTTTGAAATTAGAAAAAAGTGCTTCTGACACAGCTGAACTCTTTTCATTTTTAGATAGATTATTTGACACCTTAAATGGCAAATCATTTAAGACAAAAGCTGGGAAATTTCTCAGAACTAGGAGGTCTAGACTAATGCATTAAAGGTGTTAGATTCATTCCACTTTAAAAAGAGCAACATAACAGTGAATTTATTTAGACCTCTCAGTGCAATAAATCTAAATAATTTCAAAAAAATTGTTCTTACAACTGTTGGATTTCAACGTATAATGCCCAGAACATTTAACCAAGATCCATTGGAAAATTTTTTTGAACAACTGCGGGTCCAGAAATATAAATCCAACAGTTGTTGATTTTTCTGGGTATTATAAAAGCCTTCTAATTAACACCTTTACTTCAACACATTCTGTAGGTGCAAACTGCGAAGAGAACGAATCTGGTCTTGAAGATGTCTAGGTTTTCATGTTGCGTGGTGTTAGAAGGTAATGGAAACAACCAATTTACTATAATTTTGTTAATGGTGCAACAAAGCATATCGATCTGGTTTATATTATAAAAACTATTGTCAGAAAACGTCACAGCATTGGCCTCAAAGTAGTTGTCACTATTTGTGACCAAGAGTCAAACAATTATGCTGTCATTAATTATCTGGTGAAACAAACACAGCGAAATTACATACAGCAAATGTCACGATTTGAGGAAACAAAATAATATACCGAAGAATATTTTGTATTAAAACAAAAAGTCAGGAATATACCTTTGACATAGATGAGACATTTGTTCCTATATATTATATTCCGCATGTTCTTAACGAACACGAAACAATTTGTTGAAATATAAACTTCATTTTAAAAAAGATGACCAGCAGAAAGTGGCAACTTGGTATGACATTTATACAGCTTATAAGATGGATCCATATCTTGGAAGTTTATGTTTAATGCCCAAACTGACAGAGACATGTTAATCCACAAAAAATTAACAAAATTAAATTGGCTAAATGTATGCAGTTGTTTGTTCACTCTGTAGCTCAAGCAATTAATATATTTCATCTTTAGGTAATTTATTTTTATTATATTGCAAAAAATTATTGTAGGACATCTATTCCATATTATACATACATAATATATTTTTTGTAGATTATCAATACTTAATTATTATTTTACAGTCAGTATTGTTATTTTTAGGAACAATTATTGAAACAGGCGAGGAGACTTTGAAATTAGAAAAAAGTGCTTGTGACACAGCTGATCTCTTACCAAATTGGCTTAAATGGCAAATCATTTAAACCAAAAGCTGGAAAATTTCTCAGGACTGATGTTACTCAAAAGCACAACACTGAGAAGTCTGGAATGATGCATTAAAGGTATTAGATTCATTCCACTTTGAAAAAGAGTAACATAACAGGTGAAGTTATTTAGACCTCCCAGTGTAATAAATCTAGAGAGATCTAAATAATTTAAAAAAATTATTTGAAATTCTTACAACTGTTGGATTTCAACATATAATACCAGAACATTTAACTAAAATCCCTTGGAAAATTCTTTTGGACAACTGAGGCAGCGATGGTCCAGAAATATAAATCCAAAAGTTGTTGATTTTTTTGGGTATTATAAAAGCCTTCTAATTAACATATTTACTTCAACACATTCTGTAGGTGCAAACTGCGAAGATGACAAATCTGAGATCTTCTTAACATTGCAAACATTTGTCAGTCAGGTATTGAATATTTTATTATATCCATTATGAACTATTAGCAGTTACCTATAGATTTATTATAATAAATTTTAATAGATAATGACATGAAACGTGCTGATCTCCTTTACTTAAATAACACTGCTTATTTAATTTAATTAATTTATCAGTGCATGTATCATTCAATACTTCTTACTAATATAATAAGTTCTCTTAAGAGACAAAAAAGTGTTGCTCTTTCAATTTCATTTTGGTAGTTGGTAATAGTTACAAGGTAGGACATCAAAGACACTTTTATTTTAGAATTAAATATTGTATAAGTATGTTACCTCTGCGTTTATATGTAATACATTTGTTTTTTTTTGCAGGGTTTACCTGAACAAAAAGATTCAAAACAGGAAAATTTTATAGAGGGTCCTATAAACTTTCCTCTCTCGGTGAAACCTATTGAAGTAAAGGTGTAAAGTAATGTATGTTGGTGGATGTCTACTTAAAAAATAGATAGTAAGCAGTGTGCTTGTATAGGACTTTAAAGACAACAGTCAAAACTAATGACTTTACATATAGTCAGTAGTAACTAACTAATAAAAAGTATTGGAGAATCGAAATATTTGTGCCAAAGGCGTAGTATTTGGGAAGGGTGAACATTTCACTGTCCCCTGTCGTACGCATCTGGTAGCAGCCAGAAACGTTAGTTTATCATAATTTAGTAGGATGTAGAGTACCTACATTTTCTGCCAAGTATGACAAGGATATGTCAGATAGTTTTAAAGCATTGGGTAACAATAATTATTAAATTGTTAAATAAAACACCCTGTAACTCAGTAACGAGCCACATTTTATTTAAGTGATTTGGGTTAAATCCTAATATTTTGAGTTCTAAATCTACAACTCACGAGATTGGACATTCTTAATGAATTACCCTGTATACTAGAAAAAGATTAACCACGAGCGCGTTCACATTCTTGGACACCAACTGACAAACATGAAAATAAACGTCTTTTGGCCTTCTGGTGTAATATGGAACTGGTAAAGCTGTCAAAAAATAGTTATTATTGAAATAAAGACAAAATTATGTGACCACGATTTCCTGGAACAATTATGAGTAATAGATTCGAGTTAATTCTATAGTTTCTCTTCTTTTTTATTTTTAATGAACTACCAACAGAAGTTCGTCATCTTCAAATTTTCTTCGACCCAGCTGGCGGACAAAATAAAAATTTCACAGTTGTTCGGCTACTTCATTACATTGTCCATGATACAAATATAAAGCGCCTATACTAAATTTACATTCAAGATGCAATAGAAATAAACGAACCAAGACACCTTAAATGCTACTAGGAGCACTCCCGAATCATAATTTACAATGTATATACATTTAATATAATTTACAATGTATATACCCTGGAAGGTATTTTAAGAGAAATGGACATAACAGACAAGCCCGAACAGATATACTCGTATAACGTAGACAAGAAATTTGCAGGTTAACACTTTATTCACCACCAACAGAAAGTTTTGGCGCAAAAAGGGTCCAGAAGAGTAGATTTTTTGCAAACGAACATGGAGAAAGTGTTAGCATTGTTTCTTGTGGTAATGCTCTTGGTACAGAAATCCCTCCAATGATGCTTTTTAAGGTAAACGTAGTAAGCCATAATGCTTTAACTCACTACCTCCAGGTGCTGTTGTTCTAATGATTGCAAAAGCAGCATGAATATAGATACGTTTTCAGTTTGGCTTCAACACTTTTCAAAATTTAAGGTTGCTGGTCCATGCATTATCATATTTGATGGTCATGGCAAGCAGTCACTTGGATCACACTATTGTAGAAACTGCTGAAAGATACGAAATCACTATATACTGTTTACCTAGTCATACTACTCACGAGCTCCAACCAATAGACAAAGCTGTATTTAGAGCCTTTGAATATTACTGGGATATTGAAGTTATGAAATATTATTCTATCTATAGGGATCATGTTATTACCAAACAGAAATTTGGAGCAATTTTTTCGACTGTTTGTGACAAACCAATGACACCATCTAATATAAAATCGGGAAATTGTTCAACAGGAATTTATCCATTCAACCCAGAAGCTATCCCAGAGATAGTGTTTGCTCCTAGTACTCACATAACATCAGGAAGATCAAGAGAATGTGACATTGTCAGAAACTAACGTTGGTGATAAAGCAGATGATTGTATCCCACCAACTTCAGGCATACAACAAAAATATTACCGTTGTCATTCTAGTGTAGGATTAGAACCGAAAAATAGCTCAAAAGAAGTATGTCTGGACACTGATAGTAGCAACTGAATGTAGCCTCACTGAAAAGCTGGTGAAAAAATACACATAATGAAAGAAAAAAGAATATTATTTATGATCAATAGAAATCAAGTTATTATTTGTTTTTTAATAAATCATATTTCAATTGTATATAAACATTAAGAGTAGTGGCATAACGTAAGTAGTGGCTTATAAAACAGCAACGTGAAACACATGAATATGGCGATGTGCAAATGCGTGCCTATGTGTTCATCCTCAATTGAAGTGAAATTTTTCTGTCAAGTATGTAATTCATTATTTACAAAAAATATTGACTCAAAGACATTTAGCCCTATTACACCGTCAGTTCACCCACGATCTGGTTATTTTGCCATGGCTAAAATGTATAAATTTACGTGTAGAGGTCAGATGCACATGGTAGGTATAGGTGCACAGTTTTCTCATAGCGATAGTAGCGATGAATTTACTCAAGACAATGATAACAGCAATGAATAATCTCCTGAACCTATAGATGAATAATTGTTAGTTGTATATACCTATAAAACTCATCACATTTTTTAAACCCTTCCTTACTTTTCCTTTTTCAACTTCTCCCATTATGCTGACAGATGTATGTGTGGTTTTGACCCCCTCACCTTTAACATATCACACGCTTCAATCAAATCAACAACAGGATGTTTGTTATTAACATTTACAGGTACTTAATACATGTAACCAATACTTACTACTTTACAGACATTTGTATTATGGTCAATGTAGCCGTACATGAAATTATGTTATGGTCGTAAATAAAATATTGTATACAGCGATTAGTCTTCTGCACGTTACTGGTTTCGACCCCCTTACCTTTAACATACCACAGGCTCCAATCAAACCAACGGGATGTCACCATGTTTAATTTTTCTATGTATGTTTATTCTAGGGCTTCCAATCCCGCAATACCGAGATCTCGGTATTGCGGGATCCCGCGTCATTTTCCAATCCCGCGTGATGCGGGATTACAGGTGCGGGATCCGCGGGATTTGCGGGACTGAAAAAAGCGTACATTACTGCTGTAGTTACGCTCAAAATTATCAAAAAACTGTCTTTGCGCCGTATTTTACAACGACATAGAAATGTGACTGCACTACTGATTTATCTCCAAAAGCCTCGTAGTTACCAAGTGTCGTGTGACGATGAAACTGTTCATCTCCCACCGAAAAGTTTACATCGAAAAGAAATTAATGATTTTGTAACGGGAATGAACTTCAGCCCTTTAAATTGATCTGAGAGCAATGATGACGAAGAGGCTGATCAAGTAAGAAACACGTGAGAAATAATGTAGAGGTTCCATCGTAGGGTTCCGATCTTGATCTTACATTGCAACAGGAGTGAGAGTTAACTATATCGTCAGCATGTAATGTATTTACTTTGCCCGTCGCCATCTCGAGCTAATACACTTGAGTCCGTTATTAAAATAGAAATGACTCTATGAATCTGGTGAGTCAATGGGAAAATATCTTACATTTACATATAAAGCCTAAAAAGGAATACCGTCGACGTATAGAAGCCGAATGGGCATTTTCTGCTGCTGGCTATATTGTGTCTAAAATACGCAAGATTTTGGCAGATGACAGTTTAGATTTAGATATAGGCTAGTATGAATAAAAATAAAAATGTAGTATATACTCCAAATTTTGGAGTACATACTCCACGTGGTAGTATCTACTCTTATGTACGGTGAGTAGAAACTCATCACACCAACATATTTTTATTTATATGAAATGTAGTATAAACTAAATGTAGTATAACTTTATGCTCATACTCATTAGAACGTACTTGGAGTTTATACTCCGTTTTTATTCATACCATCCAATATGTTGTGTTTCCTTTGCAAACATTTTCAATTGAAAGCTTTAGCTAAGCTAAATCCTAGTAACTTATAGCTAAGTAATATAGCAACTAAATTAGTAAACTATATCTATTAATTTTCAGTTGAAAATGGTTTTTTTTGGTTATTTTTCTAAATTTTGTTGTATTTTTTGAAGATAGATTTTTTGTTTTTCCTGTATTTGTTACTGTTTTTTGTAAGGAAAAACAGTTTTGATATCATACTAATAGTAATACTTAAATAAATATGGAGTTAGTTGATTAATTTATTGTTTTATTTGCCTTATATAAATATGACTATTGTCAATATGCGGGATCCCGCAAATACCGAGATCCCGCGGGATTGAAAATTCGTAGTCCCGCAAATACCGAGATTGAACTCAGGCTGCGGGATTGGAAGCCCTAGTTTATTCATCATCCCCGTCCGACAAGCCGTCGCGCCTCCACCACAAAACATAGTCAAAAACAACCAGATTGAACCTTAAAATTTCCCCAAAATGAGGGGTAAAATTGATTTTATCTCACTCGTTAACACATAGGCTCTGATGGAAGTGCTGGTGTGTCCAGTACGAAACACACTATTCAATTAGTATTTTATGGCTTTCGGTATGAATCACACAACTTCCGCTTGAACAGCATGGACATAAATACTTCGCTTGCCTCCCTATCATCCGGAGTTAAACCTTATCGAAAAAATATGGGCTTTGGTAGGGTGGCCACTCATAATACAACACTTAACATAAATGATGTTGAAAATATAACGAAAAGAAAAATTTTTCAGAAGGCTCAATACAAAAGTGGGATACATATGCAAATACGTACAAAAATATGAAAACACTCGTAATAGAAAAAGAGCATTTGTTAGATTCTACGCTGGACCACCTACATTTTTTTGTTAATACTGGTTCATCCGAAGAAAGCCTTTCTGATGATGAAGATAGTGATTTAAATTCCGGAATAGATATATCTTCATCCAAAGATATATCAATCATCCGAAGAATCGTAACGAAATAGTACATTGTACAACAAGAGAGAAAAAAGACATTTCTCACGAGCGCAGAAGGTTGTTAGCACGAGCCGAGGTACGAGGCGAGTGCCGCAAATCAAGCGAGGGAGAAATATGTCGTTTTCTCACGTGTTGTGCACTGTACTTTTTCTATGGATGCGTTTTTGTCAAGAGTTCAATCTTCAAAATTAAATAATTTAGGTGCTATTATGTAGATTATATGCCAAAATTGAAATAAAATACATAATATACACATATATAGGTATTTTATATTTTTAATATTTATATACTTTTATTTATTTAAAATTATAGTTACCAGTTATATTTGAACAGTTTTGAAAGGTAATTCCTCGTAAGTTTAGATTTGACACATTCTATTTGACAAAAATATTTGTGTTTGTATTGTGCATATTACCATGGAAACCGCGATTCTACGTATGGAACCCGTGAGAAAAATATTTCTCACTGCAATGGCCGACTTTTCTCACACCCTGAGAAATTGTTCGTTTTGAATGTATGTAAGTAATGAGAGAAGTTGCACATTGTATAGCATCCATAGAAAAACATTATTGTTCAAAAAATAAATACATTATAATTAGTAAAAATAAACTACTTACTTTTTTGTATTGTTGAAATCCTTAATGTTAATAAATAATTCCTTAATGTTAATAAATAATTCCTTCCTTCCTGGTAATGTTAATAAATAATTTTAAGTATTGAGGAATTTGGTATTTATTAAAATAATCCTAAAATTTTACTTATATAATTTCTAGTGCAAATTAATATATTATCTGAAAATTTTCCATTCATTAACTTGGACTTGATAGAATTCGTCCAAGTGCTTGATTATGGAGGAGAAATATGGCTAGGACCAATTCACGATGTTGGTGATTTGTTCCAGTTACAATTATTCATCGCTGATGGTCAGGTCTTTTACATAGAGAATGTATATATAAACGAGCATATAACAGAAGAAATCTTTCCAGAAGATGGATTTTTCACATTCGGCAATGTTTATATAGTTTTCACACCTGCTGCGGATAATGCTATCATGTATCTCTAAAGGTTGGCATTAATAGTTCCCTTATAAAAGGGAACCTACTGTAAAACTTGTGATAAGTCTAATAAACAACACCGGAAATTTTCACATTTATGGGTATGTACTTTCCCATAAAAAGCCAGTCGGCCATTCTATATATAATGGTTTTTTATGACCAAACAACTTACATTTTCTGCTCTAATATTGGGACTCTTCGCGCACGCGAGTGCCAAAAATTTGATTCCTTTGAGATGTGGTGCTAGAGAAGAATACCTTCGATAGCTCATAGGACAAACGTTGGGATTCTAAACAAACTCGAGATTAAAAAAAGGCTGTCCACAATATGTCTGCAACGAATACTGCAATTCTTCGGTCATGTGGTTCGTAGGTGACGATAGTTTGGAGAGATGAATTGTTTCTGGAAACGTTCCGGGGAGAAGATCAAGAGGACGATCACCAACTAGATGGTCCCACCAAATAAAGAATTCAGCTGGAAACTCATTCTGCTGGAAATGAAATGGTAACACATATTGTAATGCTGTTTGCAAACAGTGTAGGTCTGCGGTAACTGTTGTTTACGAAAGTACCTCAGCAGATAATGAAGCAATTTTCAATTTCGAAATATCAGATATAAATACATCTTTTGTAAATAATATCAACATGAAGAGATAACTTAAGGGACAGGAAAGAGTTGATACAGTTGCACGCTTGGTGACAGCTCATTCGGAAACATATAGAGTAAATCTTGCAAATGAACTTATGGAATATGGCGATCAAGAACCCAGTCACCTATATTCATACGGAGTACTTCGAAATTTGAAGAAAGAAGCAAATAAAAAACGTTATCTTCACCAAGATCCAATAATGTCTATTTGGCATTCGAAATATACTCCTCCTTATTTGGGTTCTTTACATGACTTTGGGCTGGACCCTCTTTTCATTATTTACTGGACCCCACTTCAAACGGATATATATATAGACAGTTGTCTAAAACTAGAATTACGGTTTGCATTGACGCGAGTGGTAGCATCATAAAAGCGCCAAAGCCATCTCCAAAACCTGTTTGATATGAAAAACCAAAAATAATATTTTTATATAGTTATGGTTCAGACTAATGATAAAGCAGAACCAGTGGCTCAGATGGTCTCACAAAGCCATGATATAATTTCAATATCATCATGGCTGTCCAAATGGGTTATTACTTAAAAAATACCAAATGAAGTTGTCACTGATGCTTCCGCTGCTCTACTTAACGCTGTTGTAAAAAGTTTTACGAAGTACAGCTATTTGGATGATTACGTCACTAATAGCCTTGGGGTTTTACAAACCTCTCCAAAAGCACCCACCCGTGGACTGTACATTTCGGATAGAGTCCTACATGAACCAAATCTTCACATCGATTGAACCTATAGGTGAAGGAGTATTTGGGATAGTATATAAAGTAGAACATAGATACGATAACAAAAAATATGCCGTTAAGAAATTTAGGAACGAGAGGAATGAATTAACTTACTGAGGAAAAATATGTGAGATCAGCTATGACAAACGAATTGGAGAACATCCCAATGGTGTCCAATATATCATGGCGTGGGAACAGTGGGATGAAGTTCATCTGCTGCTAGAATTATGCCAAATGTCCCTCGGAGCATTGGTATTGAGTGCTTGCAATATACCCGAAAAAATTTTTTTGGGACTGTTTATACGACATGTGCCAGGCAGTAGATCATTTGAACTCTAAACAAGTACTTCACAAAGATATAAGCTGTGTTAATACGTTAATAGCTAACAACTATATGTTGGAACAAGCAGTTATTTGGTGAATAACCAATTGGTGAATACCAATTTACCGAAAATCGTTTATTTTTTTTTTAAATGTAATTATAAAATTAACAACATTCTTTATGATGTATGGAATTATTTCTACGGTTTAATTATATATTTTATGTTGATTAATGTTTCATTAATTGTTTAATAATCGAAAACTGATGACAACTAAATATTGGAACATTTTTTAAATTATCCTCTCGTTCAACCGTGCCTGGCGAGAAACGCGAACATTTACCAGCCTGACGGAACGGTTTTGAAATGAAACATACGAATAGCTAGTTTGTTGTCAACAATAATTATAACGCGTCTTTTGAGTATGAATAAATAATTAACAACTGTCAGTTTTATTATCAGTAAAATACAATGATGGCACGTGGAAAACCTACAGATCCAAAAGTGCGAGAAATTATTATTCATCAGTACCATAAAGGTAAAAACAATGCGTGAAATTTGAAACATGAAACACAAAACGAAGTAGAGCAACCAGTTGCAGATGAAGGCCTTCATTTGCAACTGGTCTCCGGAGATAATGCGCAACAAAATAATGCACAGCAAGGTCCTAACAGATCAGAGGAACTAGTGGCCATAACGGAGTATGATGAAAAAGAGGAGAGGCCAATAGAAGAAAATGAAGGGGTCGTCGAACCAGACGACCCAGAAGAACCAAATAATAGCGGATAAGTGTTCAGTTTCTTAAAGAGTTGTTTTGTGTTTTCCAAAAAATTTTTAACTTTAGTTTTAATTTTCACTGGTTGTTTTTTTAGCGTTTAGTGTGTTCAAAGTTTTTTATAAGCAATAAATGTTCTAAAAAGTATTTTCCTCTTCTATTAATAGCCTTTGAAAGATCCTAAAGCAAATAAGTTGCTCTTGATATCGTTTTTAATTTTTTGTCATATTCTGTGCCCCTTCTTCATTTTGAAAGAAAACTTCTAGGACCGAATGGTTTGTATTATCTGATATATTAGACATACTATTTATTTTGTTTTTTTGTTATTTTTATTTTTTATGTTTTGATGATTGTTATTTTTATGAATTTGAAAACCCAAAGTTACTAATAATATAAGAGAAACGGCAAATCTGGCAACATTGCAAATATCAAATATGGAATCTCCGTATCCCAAAATAGGTGTACCTCAAATTTTGTACAATTATGACTAGCAATTTACGAGATAATTGGCCGTTTCCAGACTTTTGGACCACTCTGTATAGACAGTTGTCTAAAACTAGAATTACGGTTTGCATCGATGCGAGTGGTAGCATCATAAAAGCGCCAAAGCCATCTCCAAAACCTGTTTGATATGAAAAACCAAAAATAATATTTTTATATAGTTATGGTTCACACTAATGATAAAGCAGAACCAGTGGCTCAGATGATCTCACAAAGCCATGATATAATTTCAATATCATCATGGCTGTCCAAATGGGTTATTACTTAAAAAATACCAAATGAAGTTGTCACTGATGCTTCCGCTGCTCTACTTAACGCTGTTGTAAAAAGTTTTACGAAGTACAGCTATTTGGATGATTACGTCACTAATAGCCTTGGGGTTTTGCAAACCTCTCCAAATAGCACCCAACTGTTTCATTCGGATTGATCGATGCCGTTTTATTAAAACTGTTACACAGTGAAGTGATTCAAAAACAAGGATAAGAGAGTAAAAGATTTTTTTCCCATTAGAGGACATTCCTATATAGAATGAGACCGGGACATGAGTTTAATTAATGACAAAGCTTATACGAAAACTACGGATGATTGGAGAGAAGTCCTCCGCAACAGCAGAGTGAAACCGAAACCGTTCCAACTGGTGGACTGTGAGAAAGATATCAAATTTCCGAGAATTGGACTAAGCATTTCTCAAAGTATCCCAAGAAATGCCTAATGCCTACAAGACCTATTCGAGTGTTGGAAATCAGGAAAAAAAGCCCTCAATTTATCTTTCACAAGAATACCTATTCTGGGTTATTTGCAAGCTCTCTGTTTGAATGCAAAGTTAAACGAAACCCGAAAAGAAATTTAAGTAAAGCTCATAATATCACAACTCCGGAAGTTACTAGCCACAATCATCCAGAAGCTTTGTACAACGGCCCACTTCCGGTCAAGGCTGCTAAGTTACAAGATCTTCTCCACTTGACCAAATATTTGAAAAACGTAAACTCTAGAAAGTTCTACACTGATTTACAAGGTACTGAACAGGAGGGAAGTTCGGAGGAAAAAACATTTTGTGACGCAGAAGCTTGAAGAAACTGGGAAAGAGCGTTCATGGTCCACGCCGGCACACTCAATTTTTTGTATGTTTCGCAAACAAAATTTTGTTTTGTCTTCTTCTGATTTTTCGTCTGTAAATATGTCAACGTACCACTGAAAAAATTTACCGATTTATACGGTTGAGTTAAAACAAGTTGTTTTAATTTGAAACACTAAATTTCGATTTCCATGAAAACTGTTTTTGTGGACTCAGATTGTTGTTGACTCCTGACTCCTCATTTAGTACCCAATAAACCGATCCGCAACCTGGCTGAGTCAGTGTTCCGAAAAAATCAGTCAGTGTCCTTATTTCCGTGGACTGTATATTTTAAAGTTAAAATTAATTTATTGAATATTGTATTTATTTTGGTCTGGCTGGATTCGCACTCTGATCCATTTCGGATCGAGTCCTACATGAACCAAATCTTCACATCGATTGAACCTATAGGTGAAGGAATATTTGGGATAGTATATAAAGTAGAACATAGATACGATAACAAAAAATATGCCGTTAAGAAATTTAGGAACGAGAGGATTGAATTAACTTACGAGGAAAAATAGGTGGATCAGCTATGGCAAACGAATTGGAGATCATCCCAATGGTGTCCAATATATCGTGGCGTGGGAACAGTGGGATGAAGTTCATCTGCTGCTAGAATTATGCCAAATGTCCCTCGGAGCATTGGTATTGAGTGCTTGCAATATACCCGAAAAAATTGTTTGGGACTGTTTATACGACACGTGCCAGGCCGTAGATCATTTGATCTCTAAACAAGTACTTCACAAAGATATAAGCTATGTTAATATGAGCCCTAACAACTATATGTTGGAACAAGCAGTTATTTGGTGAATAAAATACCAATTTACCGAAAATCTTTTATTTAAATTTTTTTAAAATGTAATATGTAATTATGAAATTAACAACATTTTTATGATGTATGGAATTATTTCTACGGTTTAATTATATATTGTATGTTGATTAATGTTTATTAATTGTTTAATAATCGAAAACTGCTGACAACTAAATATTGAAACATTTTTTAAATTATCCTCGCGTGTCTGGCGAGAAACGCGAACATTTACCACCCTGACGGAAAGAAGGCTTTGAAATCAAACATACGAATAGCTAGTTTGTTGTCAACAATAATTATAACGCGTCATTTGAGTATGAATAAATAATTAACAACTGTCAGTTTTATTATCAGTAAAATACAATAATGGCACGTGGAAAACCTACAGATCCAAAAGTGCGAGAAATTATTATTCATCAGTACCACAAAGGGAAAACAATGCGTGAAATTTCCAGTGAATTGACTGTAGCTACAACGACTGTGATCATATGCAGCATTGCCGGATATAAAAATTGAAGAGTTTGAAATTTCCTTCTTAAGGAGAAAGGAAAAATCATAGTTTTACATTCCCAGACGTAGAAAACATCTGCATGATTGAGAAAAATGTTATTGTGGCCATTATGCCTCTTTGCAAGGCACGTCAAGGGTAAAATGTTTATAAGTTTAACGTTAAGTTTGCTGACTTAAATTTACGCTGAATAATCATCAGTATTTTTTAGTTTTTAGTTTATGTTTGTATTAGCTAAGAATTTCTTTGTCTTTTTTACTTGGTCGCATTAAAGTTTTTGGAAGTATTAGTACAATTTCTAGCTTTTATTTCTAAATTACATAGGTAGCTGAATGATCCCCACTTGATACCAGAAACTGACCCCAGGGAAGCTCATTCGAATGTTTGGTAAATTTTCTAAAAAATTAAAAAAAAAACAACTTCGTGTGATCTTTAATTCACATCCACGCCTCGATTGTTAATGACATGAACAAAAATAACAAATCTTTAGAGTATTCTACGGAGAGTTAATTTAGCAGAATAAAATATTTGTGGAGAAACATTTTAATTACTATAGTAAATATAATTTTGAATTTAGCGATTATGAATATACGATTTAGAGTACATAAGGAAATACAAACACCGAAATATCAAACAAGATTTTTAACTCCAAAAATTCAAAATGAGTTATTAACTTTATTCGGAACTTTAACATTAGGAACAAAAACAGATATTTTTTTCAATGTTATTGGATACAACACAGGACATTTCTAAAACAGACCAATAATTATCAGTCAGCAGTTACGTACGTTTCAGCAGATTAAAAAAGATCCAATTACTGAGGTTCCAGTAATATAAAAATGAATGAATTATTCATAGGTTTCTGTGACCATAACCTAACTGGAGAACAAATTTAATTTCATATTTCGTAAAAGAAGATAGTATATCAGTTGCAAAGTGTCGCGGACAGGGTTATGACGGTGAAGCAAATATGAGTGGCCATTATTCCGGAGTGCAAAAGAAAACTAAAGACGTCCAACTCCAAGCTGCATATATCCATTGTGCATCTCATAATTTAAATTTAAATTCAAATAATATCCGTGATTACTACGATACCATATAAAGTATTTATAATTCTTTCGGCAAAAGTATTTACTGAGAATGCAGAAAAACTTCCAACCAAAATCGCTTACTCTAAAAACGTTATCGGTGATTAGGTGGAGATTTCAAACTGTGCTTGGTGTAAAGCAAAAGTACATGACAATTTTAAAACACTGTCTAAAATAGTATTAATTATCACAGATCGTGAGGAGAGAATGACAGCTAATAATTTAGAAAGTAAAAGATAAAGGTAAATGTAACAGTTTGAATTTGTCCTCCTAACTATTTTACAAAATAAAGTTTTGGAATCTATAAATCTAGTTGTCGCTCTTTTTCAGTGGAAAAATATGGATCTCTCATGCGCAACAGTACTTTTACATAATTGTAAAGATTTTTTATCAAATCTTAGACAAAAACTATCCAAAGATTTTGCTCCTAAATTGTGCCTTGCCCTGTACTTTTAATATCAAACAAGATTTTTAAGGTTAATTAATGGAGAATACTGGCCTAACGAGAGAATACAATTGGATTTTGCAAAAAATGACTATGCTATAGCTCACTATAATTATACGGAATTCTTTCCTAGTTATACTCGTTCCTCAACAAAACATCCCATCTTAGATTATGCTGCATTCAAGAAATATGCCTTATTTGTTTTTGACTGTTCCAAGCAGGATGATACGTCATTCAGATCAGGAACCGCTGATGTTAAACTGGAAATCGAAGCAGATGAAGGTTTTCCGGCAGGCACTCGAGCCTACTGTTTAATTGTTTACGACAGCCTACTCGAATACTTTCCTCCAGAATACTTTCCTACAGAAGTTATCAAAAATATTATTTAAGTAGATTTAAAAAATATGTCACTCAGTATCAATCATCACGCTCAATCATGAGGATTGCTTTAGTTGATATACAGGGATTTATGGTAGGTGGATGGTTTGTACTCATGGAACTCAGCATTGAAATTGGTTTTAAACGATGTCATTACACGGTACGTCACCGCAACCGTTTGCTTCATTAACTAATCAAGATAAGAAGACTGTATCCTTCTTGGAGAAAAACGTGCATGGCATTCGGTATTCCAGTGGTGATGTTGAATATTCCAAAATAAATCAAATACTAGAATCCAAGTTATTGTATGCTGCCGATTACATTTACGTTCGAGGAGAACAAAAAGCAGATTTTTTAATGCAGAAATGTAATATGATTGGAGTTTTTCCTGCAATTATTGATGTCTGCAAATTTGATTATACACCTTGCGTTTGTAAATTTGCCCTTGATGCAAACCCCTGTCACGCCAATGGACTGTTTTTATGTGCCGAAAGAAACGTGGATCACCTACGCCAATGGTTTTGTAATACGATATTACCTGTATAATTATGTTTTATAATAAAAATGTATAGTAAACTATTGACTTTTAATTAAAACTCCTTATTTACTCATCAATTTTTATATTACATGTCAAATCCTCTATTTACAATTTTGTTTTAAATAATTTTTAAAATTAAGTTAAATACAGGCATTAAAATTAAACATTAAACACGTCAATGCGAATATATTATTAAATTCATTTTTCATGTTTCCGCTGGTGGTGTTGTTATCGTCCATGGTTGAATATGTCCTAGTGGATATGTTCTATCACTAATATGTAGGTTCTCTAATTGTTTGATAATTTTTCTTAAATCCTGATATACTTTAATATCTTTCTGTAACTCAATGAGTTTATCTTGAAACTGTTCAACTTTATGTCTGTACTCGCTCAAAGACATGACGCTACTAACAAATTTGTATTAGTAAAGATACCTATCTAATGTCTTTATGACATGATGTTTAATTGCTCTATATTACTCAATTATATCACATGATTCCTCACACGTTTCTCTACGGTTAGGCACTACATCCCTACAACCTTTATTGTCTCTCCTTACGTTTATGTCTCTCTACGTTAAGCCGTTTAGATATACCTACAAACTTTATTGTCCATGAATCTACGGGAAAAGAAGAAGAATAGACAGTTGACAAAAAGAAGATCGTTCCGTGGCGACTAGCACAGAACGAAAATTAATTTTATTTAATACTTTAATTTAAAAATAGCGCCAACTATCAGATGATAGCTGAACTATGGTAGATTTCTTCGACGTAATGTCTGTGTCAAGACAAATTGGAATAAAAATAGCGAATTGGAATAAAAATGGCGAATTTAAATAAAAATGGACTAAAAATGGCGCCATCTAGCTGAACTATGGTAGATTTCTTCGACGTAATGTCTGTGTCAAGACAAATTGGAATAAAAATAGCGAATTGGAATAAAAATGGCGAATTTAAATAAAAATGGACTAAAAATGGCGCCATCTAGCAGCTAATATGTAAACTATGGTAGATTTCTTTGACGTAATGTCTGTGTCAAGGAAAATTGGATCAAAAATGGCGAATTTAAATAAAAATACTGAAATTGAATAAAAATGGCGAATTGGACTAAAAATGGTGGATAATAGCTAAACTATGGTAGATTCCTTGTGAAGTCAGCATCTATCTCACTCTTACTCACCTAAAATGTACTTCTCTCTCTAACAAATTGATTTCCCTATCTTGATAGTCATAGTAACTTTGGTTATCTACTTTCTTGCTGTAAAGAAGAAATTCAATGTATCATTATAATAGCACGCGTTAAGGAAGCCAGATCTTTTTCTATCATATTTGATGAAACGACAGATATTTCAAGCGTCAGTCAATTAAGTATGTCTCTGCGATATCTTCATTTAAATGATATTAGAGAAGATTTTATCACATTTGTTAAGGCCTACGATTCTATTCGAGAAGATGTCGATTCAGAAGGAGAACGCCGCTTAACTGGAGTTGCTTTGGGACACATTGTAGAAGATTCCGTAAAGAATTTTAATTTAGATTTAAATTTTTGCGTAGGTTTTGGTGTCGACAGTTGCTTAGTAATGGCATCCGAAACAAAAGGTGCCGTTAGTGAATTAAAAAAATCGGCCAAACATGCTGTGCGTTGTCCATGTAACAATCACATTTTAAATAATTCCTTGGCAAGCTCCACAAAAGTTATTTCATGTCGTAATGCTTCAGGAACTATGAGAAAAATAGTAGCTTTTGCTAATGCCTCTCCCAAACGATATGATACTTTTAAGAAGGAACTGGGGGCTGCTGTCCAAGGTATTTGTGAAACTCGTTGGGTTGAAAGGCATGAGGGTCATCTTCAGTTCCAGGGCGAATCAGTTATCAAAATATACAACGCTCTTGAAACAATTTCTACATGGAATGACAGTAAAACATCAGCTGATGCATTTTCATTAATGCAAGCTATTAGGAGCCCAGAATTTCTTATTTCAGTAGTTAGCCTTAGTGATGTTCTAGGTACAACTGTATCACTTAGTCGTCTTCTTCAGTCACCAAAATAGGATTTGAAGAAGGCTACTGAGGCCATAGAAGACACTAATGCGTTCTTCAAAATAAACGATCCAATGCTGAATCTGTTTTTAGCAAACTTTACTATGAAGTAAAGGAAATATCTGAACAACTAGACATGGAATAAAAGATGCCTCGTATAGTTTCTCGTCAAACCTGTCGTCAAAATCAACCTGCTAAGTCTTGCGAAGAATATTTCCGAAGATCTATTTATTTACCCCTTTTTGGATAATATCTTACTATCCGTTGCAAGATAATTTGGATGGAATTCCCCAGACTTAGACTGGGCCGATATCAAGCACACAATGACTGTACTCCCTTAATGCTGTAACGAATAGTCACCCTTAGTCTTTCGTTACATTAGGTTCAACTTTATTAAATTAAATCAAAATTAAATTCAAATTAAGATTAAATCCGAAATATCTGGCAACGAATAATAAATGATTTAGAAGAACGACTTTCACCAGAAGTTATGAATATTTTTAATCTTCGAGTTATTTTACCTAAAACCGATAAAAAACCAGAAGATAAAATTGCTTTAAAAAAAATTGTTGACACCTTCCAGGATCTTATTGGACCATCTACTGCATATTCCACAGTAGAACAAGAGTTTTTACTGTGGATTGCAAAGTGGAAAAGAATCGTGCAAAATAATGGAAAACTTCCTGATTCTATTTCGGAAGTATTAGAAAACTGCGATATTCATATGTATCCAATATGTATCAGAATATTTCTGCAAATATTAATTACACTGCCAGTCAGTGCAGCAACAGCAGAGCGTAGTTTTTCTACGCTTAAGCGTCTAAAGACTTGGCTTCGAAATAGAACTTCAGAGGAAAGGTTAACTGGATTAGCCCTCATGAATGTGCATCCTGAAATTTCTCTAGATGTTGATGCAATCATAGAGCGATTTGCTAAATCGAATAGGCGAAAAGAATACATTTTATAAAATTATATATTTACTTATCTTATTCTTATAGTATTTTTAATCACTGAACTTTTATTTACCACTGGTTGCCGGCTATTGCGCTGACAATTCGTAAGAAAAATTGCAATATTTACCTACCGAGTAAAAAACATTTCACTCACTTGTAGCCTAATATTATGCCTTAGTATATAAATAACTATTTTTAAATTATATTATGTTTTATTGTTGAATAAATTAATTTAAATAAAATGCTATCTACACTCACCAGCGTAGATAAGGGGGGTACTGGGGGACAGTACCCCCCCTAAGAAGCATTCTAATAGAAGCAATAAAATACTAAAAGATGTAGGAGAAATTAATGATACACTTCCCTCATCAAAAAAAAATTCAATCTTATTCGCTTAAAAACCAATTTTTATTACATTGTCTTTTAAGTTTTAAAATGTCAACTATAACGCGACCACAGCCCGCCATTGAAGGAACAGAGAATCCTGAAGCGGGAAAGTTTGGAGAAGAAGTAGATATTGGACAGTATGTCAACCAAACAAACATAACCGACCTAGAAAAAGTAAATATATTAAAAAACTCTTTTGTTCCAGACCACAAATTTAAATTTCCATTTTCAGTTCATGTAAAAAAACAGAAAGAAAAAAAATGTTATTTATCTTTTAACCATTTTAAATCATTTAACTGGCTAGTCTATTCGAAGTCAAATGGGGGACTGTTCTGTAAATATTGTGTTTTATTTGCAAGAACAGGAGGAATGCATAAAAATATTCCTCGTTAAAAGTTTGGTAACTATTCCTATAAAGAAATTTTCAAAGTTATTTGGAAAAGATGGCGATTTGTTATCACATGCCGCAAATAAGTATCACAAAGATGCTGTTTTAATTGGAGATAATTTTTTAATAACTTTTAATAACCCTGAAAGGGAAATATCAAACATTCTTAGTTCTGGACGATTGGCCCAAGTAAAAGAGAACAGGGAAAAATTGAAACCTATCATCAACAGCATCGTTTTTTGGGAAAACAGGGTATAGCATTTCGCGGTTACAGAACTGAGTCAGAATTGTCAAAATCCTCGGAGGTAAATGAGGGCAATTTAAGAGAAATCATCCGCCACCGTATTCAGACGTGTGGTGATGATTTAAAATTGAAATCTCATTTTGAAACCGCAACTTCCCGAACTAAGTACATAAGTCCTACCGTGCAAAATGAATTAATTTCGTGTTGTGGGGACGAAATCTTAAATTCAATTATTTCCAAAATTTCATACAATAAGTTTTATAGTGTGATTTTCGATGAAACAACTGATATTAGTAAGGTATCGCAAATGTCAATTTTAATAAGATATTTAGATCCGGAAAATATTCTTCGCGAGGACTTTGTAGAATTCATCGATTGTCATAAAAATAATTATGATGATTTTACAAAAGAGCCAGTTTTAACGGGTGAACTACTGGGAAAAACAGTTGTTTCATTTTTAAATAAGATTGGGTTGCCGTTTGAGAATTGCGTCGGGATTGGCAGACACTTGCAGTGTTATGTTGTCTGAACAAAAAGGAGCAGTTACCGAAATTCAAAAAATGTTAAAGAATGCTTGCAAATGTCCTTGTTACAGCCATTCACTTAATTTATCCCTATCAAAATCTAGCAATGTCCAAGATATTCGTAACGCGGTAGGTACCATTAAAGAAACCATTGCCTTTTTCAACGCATCGTCTAAAATACATAACGTTTTGAAATTCACGAACTCATCTGCTTTGGAAAGCTTATGCGAAACCAGATGGACAGAACGCCATACAGCTATTCTTAGATTCAAAGTTTCTTTTGAAAATATCATAGAAACTTTGCAACTAATAACGCAGTGGAAAGATTCTCAATCATCTTCAAAAGCTCAAAGATTATTGGATACAATGCTAAAAACAAATTTTGTAGTTCGACTGGTCCAACGAAGACTGTAGTAACTCAAATTTTCCACTTTTTGAGTTACGAGCGCAAAACAATAAAACATAATGATATCTTCCCCAGGAAAGATTCGTATCTCAGTAAACGTAGTTATGCAACCAATATTACGTGTAAGAGTTTTATAGTATCTCCGATTTATGAAAAACAACCGTAGAAAATCATCGTATCTTGAGTTACAATAGTCTTCGTTGTTATCTGAGGCGATAGCATAGGTATCGTAACATGAGTTACTACGGTATTCTGCGTTAGTTTAAGGTTATGTTCAAAAGTTTAGTTTTGTTATAATTGCCATAATGTGTTCCAGAAGTGAGTTAATATTGGAATTAGCTGAGAAAGCGTATAAAAACACTGAAACGGATATTTCTTATCGTTCTTTTGAAGGTAAATTTATAATAAACTTTATTTAAAATAATAACAGCAAAGTAAAAACCTACTTATTTTTTAAGGTAAACATATTGCTGAAAGTATTGTAGAAGAAAGCAAATACAAAAAGGCGAATGAGGATCCTGGTGACCACGAGACTGATATTAATCCTGAATGTTTTACAGGTTGGTTTAAATTCCGCATGAAAAAATATTACGTAGGCATTTACCTCATTTTTGTTTAATTTTAGTAAGCTTAGAAGAGAATAAAGCCAATAGGAATGAAAATGAAATAATTGAGAATGAAAGCGATGAGGAACCATTTCATGCAGACTCTGATACTGACCCAGATTACATTCCGACAGGTTGGTTTAAATTCCGCATGAAAAAATATTACGTAGGCATTTACCTCATTTTTGTTTAATTTTAGTAAGCTTAGAAGAGAATGAAGCCAATAGGAATGAAAATGAAATAATTGAGAATGAAAGCGATGAGGAACCATTTCATGCAGACTCTGATACTGACCCAGATTACATTCCGACAGGTTGGTTTAAATTCCGCATGAAAAAATATTACGTAGGCATTTACCTCATTTTTGTTTAATTTTAGTAAGCTTAGAAGAGAATGAAGCCAATAGGAATGAAAATGAAATAATTGAGAATGAAAGCGATGAGGAACCATTTCATGCAGACTCTGATACTGACCCAGATTACATTCCGACAGAAGACAAAAACATCCCTGAAGTAATAATTGAACCTAATAAGAATATAACTGAAGCAACCACAAATAGAAAGAGAAGAAGCAGAGGCAATATAGAGAGAGTAAGTAGGAAAAGAATTAGAGACGTTAGTGAGTGGGCGGATGAAAAATCTAAAACAAGTCTAAACCTGGGACTTGAACATGAAAATCGAAAAGGTATTCAAATTAAAGGAAGACCGATGGGTGCACCATGCGCAAACACATGTAGACTAAAATGTGCTACCAAAATAGCTAAAGAAGATAGAGACCTTTGTTTCAATGAATTTTGGAAGTTAAAAGATCATACGAGAAAGTGGGATTTTATTGCTCGTCATGTGAGACAGGTTGCCAAAAAACAAGTAACTATTACTGCAGAACAACGGTCTCGAAGAAATTACTCTCGAGAATATTACTTCTACATTCGCAATGAAAAACAACGTGTTTGCAAAACTATGTTTTTGGAAACCCTTAACGTTTCAGAAACTTGGATCACTACAGCATTAAGGAAACTGAAAGATGGTGGATCATTAGAGGAAGATAAACGTGGAAAGCACACTAACAGACCACATAAACTATCACCAAAACTTATAGACAACGTAAAAAATCACATAAATCAGTTTCCTGTAGTACCTTCCCATTATACCCGTAAGAATACGATGAAGATGTACCTTGAAGAAGGGCTAACTATCCAGAAAATGTACCGATTGTACAACGAGCATTGCAAAAAAAATAACATCACTACAGCTGCCACGTCACGCCAGTATAGAGATATTTTCAATGAACAGTTCAATATTGGGTTCTTTAAACCAAAAAAGGACCAGTGTACTGTTTGTTCTGTTTTTAATATGGCTAGTGATGCTGAAAAAGCAAAATTGCTCGAACAATATGAGTCCCATATGAAAAACAAAGAAGTTATCAGAAACTTAAAAGACATAGACAAACAGCTTGCACTAGATGATAAGAGCTTGTGTGTGGCTTGCTTTGACCTTCAAAAGGTTTTAGCTACCCCTTTGTCTAACGTAAGTGATTTTTACTACAAAAGCAAATACTCTACATATAACTTTACAGTTTATGATGTTGGAAATAATCAGGGTTACTGCTATGTATGGCACGAGCAGGTGGCTAAAAGAGGTCCTAATGAAATTGCCAGTTGCCTCTGGAAATTTTTAGATCTCAAGGCACAACAAAGTGTTAAAACGATAATATTCTACTCGGACAACTGTGGGGGACAAAATAGGAATCGTTTTGTGTTTTCGATGTTTGCTTTTGCTGCTGCTCATTTTCATATTGATATTGTTCACAGATTTCTGGAAAAAGGCCACACTCAGAACGAGGGTGACAGTATGCATGCTGTTATCGAAAATGCAATCGGTTGTATATGTGCCAGAACAGTGGGTTACATTAATTAGAATGGCTAAAACTACAGGAAGAGTTTATGATGTTACGGAAATGTCCCAAGATAATTTTTTTAATTTTAAAAAACTGACTGATACCGAGAATTGGAAACTTGACAACGAAAAGAAATCAATAAAAGTTAGCAAAATACGAGAAATAAAATTTTCGCATGAACACCAAAATTCTATAATGTTTAAATACGAATTCGATGATGGTTTTAGAGGTTGTGACATAAAATTAAATCGAAAATGCAGAGGACGGCCTTCCACTACTATCAAATTTCCACCGAAACTGTATGATGCACCATTACCAATTGAAGAAAAAAAGCTAAAAGGATTACTGTGGCTGTGTAATACCGGCAAAATACCCACAATGTACCATGGATTTTATAAAAATCTTAATTCAAAGAGTTATGTACCTCCCAAAGTCGAGCTCGAAGTTGATTCAGTTGAGAGCGAAGAAGAGTCGGATGAGGAAAATTGAATTAAAATATAAAACTGCAAATTATATCAGTAGCTTCTTCAAAATGTAGCATTTTATATAAATAAAGTTAAGAAACAAATAATTCTGGTATTTATTACTTTAAAAATATCTCCATCGAAAACTATAGTAACTCATTCAAAAGTCACTTATGACCATTTCTGTCTTAAATCTGTTTTACCCTTGTAAGATCATTATTAAAAGTATCACTTAATGCTATAAAAACATCCATTTAATAGATTAATGAATTTTGGTAACAGTGTAAATACATTTTTATAATTATCTCAATTACGTAAAAAATTAGTTACTACAGTCTTCGTTGGACCAGTCGAGTTGCTCTCCATTGCTTGTCCCATGTTTTAAATATAACTGTAAGTTTAAGTAAATCTTTGCAGGCTAAAAGTTCGGACAAAATTTCTGCTCGATCTTTAGTAAACGATATATTATTAGTATTTCATAAAAAAGAGAGGATGCTGAAAATGTGTTTAAAGGTATTTTTGAAGAAGTAACGAAAGTTCATCAAAAATTAGATTTTCCAATATTACTGCCAAGAATCAATGCCAGACAAATTTATCGCAGTAATATTGAAACAAAAAATCCTGAAGAATATTTTAGAGTGTCAGTTTTTATACCCCTTTTAGTGAAGCCGCACACCAAAGAAACATGAAACGAAAAACATGAAACATGAAACGAAAAACATGTTTCATGAAAAGAAAACACTGCTAAACAAATCTCAAAGTCCGCCTACCAATGAAACGAGTGTGATTCATGCTCATGACACATTTTTATTTTCGGAGAGTTTCATAAATGGCCGGACGTATATTTGTTTAGCAGTGGTTTATTTCCATGAAACGTAATTTACGTTTCATGTTTCTTTGATGTGCGGCTGGGCTTAGAAAACATATTCCAAGACCTCGAGTTTCGTTTCAATTCAGATCTTTTCGAAATTTTAGATATAAACAACTTAATACCGGTTAATGTTTTAAAGCAGAGCGATAATGATTTAAAGTTTCTAGTAAAAAAGGTTTCCGAATATCTTAGTAAATTTAGAATTTTTATCAGATTTGTTGGAATCGGAAATAGCGCTCTGGATAAATAAATGGAAAGGAATAGAAAATAAAACAAATGATTTGCCAGCGACAGCGTTAGATACCTTGCTGCTTTGCAGTAACGAAATATTTCCCACCATATATACACTCATGCAGATAATTTCTGTTATGCCGGTAAGTGTGGCAAGTGCTGAAAGATCATTTTCTACACTTAAGAGACTAAAACCATGGTTACGGTCTACGATGTGTCAGGAAAGACTAGTTGGATTAAGTTTATTAAATATACACAGAGATATTGAAATAAATATCGATGCTGTTATTGATAGGTTTTCAAAGCAACGGACAAGAAAAATTGACTGTTTCATAATCTAGTTACTGTGGTGTAATATTTTGTTAAATAGACCTAATGATGAGTTTTGCATTTTAAGTTATTTTGCCTATATTACCTAATAGTGGAATTGATTTTTTTTTACTTTTACCTAGAATGTATAACATATATAAAATGAGTTCGTGTTATGTTTGTTTAATTATATGTTGATTTGTATTTTTTTATTATTGACTGATATAGACAGGTTTTCAATTATTTTTGTTTGTTACTTCTGTATTTTCTTGTGTAAATAAACTTTAATAAAAGTTCAAATTTACCTAGCTGTTTGAGCGTGGTACCTGGCGCAAAAAATTGATCTCGGCACTTAAAATAAGATACTAAGTACCCCCCTAGAAAAAAACCTATCTACGCGCCTGTCTACACTTACATTGAGTTCTTCTTCTTCATGTACCTTGTCCGTTCCGAACGTTGGCAATTAATATGACTATTTTGACTTTGTTTACGGCAGATCTGAATAGTTCGGCAGATGACAATCCGAACCATTACCACAAGTTTTGGAGCCACGAGTGTTTCCAACTCCCTGGACCCCCTCTGCTTATTTATCTCTCATTTGAATGGCAATTGTGGTTTATACTTATTTATCCTTGTTTTGTTCTTGATTTTGTAGCCATAGGATAGGTGGGTTTAAATTAATTATCTTAAAATAGTTTCAATTGACCGGTCTTGATTTTTCAGTATTTATATTAAATAACTTTCCTTTGGTTGTAGGTAGTGTGACGATAATATAATTTTATTGTCTAGTTCAGCGGTTCCCAACCTTTTTTCACTGCCGTACCCCTTGAGATAAATTTATTTCAAATTGTACCCCCAAGAAAAAAAAGTTGCAAGAACATTAATCATGGAAAGTAAATATTTACGCAAGAGTTTTTTTTTATCTTTTATTTGACAATAAAGTTATTGTTCCAAAATTAGGCCTATATAGGGTGAGGCAGATAACTGGCCTATTAGAAATATCTCGAGAACTAAAGGTAAAAGAATCATGAAAATTGGATTAAAGGGGTTTTGAGGAATGATCTATTAAATGAAAATATTTTCATCTCTTTGCAACTTCCGGTTATACCGGAAATTGCTTATAACTTGGTTTTTTTTAAATGGGACACCCTGTATATTTTTACATTTTTGGATTCTCCTCAATATCTTCTTTCTTAAAATATGAAATTTTGTAATACTATACAGGGTATTTTAAAAGATATTTACATTTTTTTATTAATTTCGTAGCAACATTCACACCCTGTAGAATTGTAATAGTTTGACATTAAAAACTCTGCTTACGTTCAAGTGATTTCTAATATAGTCTATTATTGTTAAGAATTATTAGTATAGCTTATTTTGAAATTTTAGTATACAGGGTTGGTCGAAACTCGGAATGAATATTTTCTGAGTTTTCTTAAATAGAACACCCTGTATTTTAGTATTGTAATGAAATGGTATTTCATAGTACTTTTTTATTTTATAAGTATTCCCTATACCTAACTGCTTTAATTTGTGAGTTATTGGTGATTAAAGCTAAACATTAATTGCAACAAAAAATACGTAAAATTTTATTAGGTTGGCCGTGAAAATAATCAATTACAAATAATTTTTCAGAAATAAATACATATTAATCCAGACTGATCCTTAAAATTACCAATAATGGTTTAGCTATCAAAATACATACGTAATTAAGATTGTTGGTGCGACCAACAATTAAGCACAAATTAAAGCAGTTAGGTATAGGGAATGCTTAAGAAATAAAAAAGTACCATAAAATACAATTTCATTACAATACTAAAATACAGGGTGTTCCATTTAAGAAAACTCAGACAATTCTCATTCCGAGTTTCGACCAACCCTGTATACTAAAATTAAAAATTTAGCTATACTAATGATTCTTAACAATAGTAGACTATATTAAAAATCATTTGAACGTAAGTAGAGTTTTAGTTGTCAAACTACTAAAATTCTACAGGGTGTGGAGATTGCTACGAAATTAAAAAAAACGTAATTATCTTTTAAAATACCCTGTATAACATTACAAATCCTCATATTTTAAGAAAGAAGACATCGACGAGAATCCAAAAATGTAAAAATATACAGGGTGTCCCATTTAAAAAAACGAAGTTATAATTAACTTCCGGCATAACCGGAAGTTGCAAAGAGATGAAAATATTTTCATTTAATAGATCATCCTTCAAAACCCCCGTATTCCGATTTTCATGATTCTGCTGCCTTCAATTCTCGAGATATTTCTAATAGGCCAGTTATCTGCCTCACCCTGTATATGTTTCTAGTAAACTTAGTAAATTCTAAATACCAACTGTAAAAAATATTAACAAAGTAAATACAATGTTTCTTATCACAAAAACATACTAGAATTAGCAAATAAGTTTATTGAAAAAAAAAGAAATCAAAATTATTCTTAAAACAAGTCAAAACTGTTTTAGTGTGACCCTTGGGCCTGTTTTGTTGCACATAATATTTTGAAATCAATATCAAAGGTTGATAAATACACTCTTAAATCAGGACTTGCATTTATTATCCGGTCAAGTTAGCATCAAAAATAGGGGTAAGGTTACATTAATTCGCACCTTCCTAAAAATTGGCATGGTTGTTGGGAACCCTATTATACACAATTTGTCAATTATCCACATCAATCCGGAGTGTGGAAAAAAATTTATTCAAGGTCAAATGTTGCAAAAATCGGTTTTTTGAGTTTTTCAGCTAAACGGTAAGTTTTATAATAAAAATAGGTGAGACAAAAATGATTCATCATGCAATTATCTATAAAAATTGTTCCTACACATTTTTCCTAAGAATCACCATTTCGAAGATACAGCGATGCAAAATGTTGAAAAAGTTGTATTCTTCATAATATGCATGTCAATTACCGTAATATACTTTACAGAGCGATAATATAAGTAAAAATATTTATTTTCATAGCGTATACATACATATTATACAGTTATAAAAATATAAACTCGAAAAAGAACCAGTCCCTCATTTTATATGACCGTACGGCCTTGAGCAACATCTGTCTGCTATTCCATTGTCCACGTGGCGACGTTCGTATACCTGCTCCTTTTTGAAGGGCCTTGCTAGATAGAATAGTATTAGTCTCAAGCATTCCTTCGTAGTAAGAACACGTAGTTATCGCTTGTATTTTCAAACAATTTGTGCAGTTTTGTGTTTGTAATAGAAATGTCGGAGTTGTGCTTTATTTGTAATAAACATTTGACCGAAAGTGAAACAGTTACTGTTGATCGTGGCCTACAGACATTAATTAATGCAAGTATTGAAAGAGGTGATGAATTCTCGGAATACCTGAAAGGTCAGTCTTCTGTGACAGTTCATGTGCAGTGTCGGAAAAACTATACTCGGAAGGGTACAATCGCTGCATTGAAAAGAAAACAGGATGAAGAACAAGCTAGTACATCAAAAATAAGTCCACCTCGTACTAGAGCTCGCGTAAGTGGATCATTTTTTTGTTTTAAAAAGTGTTGCTTATTTTGTGGCAATGAATTGAATGAAGAGCTAGAGAACAGAAAAGCACTGAAGTATCGGCGTAAAATTTTTCATGTAACAACGCTTTCATTCAAAGAAACAATCCTGAATATAGCCCAGACTCGTTCTGATCACGTAGCAAAGGCAGTTATTACTCGAATTGGGTTCGAACATGATTTAGTTGCTGCCGAAGCTAAATATCATAAAGACTGTCATAATGCCTTCTTGAGACCGACTACGGGGTGTCAAGCCGGTCGTCCTCAATCTGAAAGTACGAATCTTTTAATGGAAGAAATATTTGCACACATCGAAAATAGTGATGATTGTCAATTTTCATTGGACGAATTACAAAATATTTGCAACAATTCGTTAGATAATAGAACCATTAAGTTACGATTAAAGTTGAAGTATGGCGATAAAATTATTATAACAGAAAAGTCAGGAGCATCAACATTAATATGTTTTGTTGATAATCATTATGACATTTTAAATCGAGCTAGTTACGAAAAAAAAACAACAAATGAAAAAGAAGAACGATTTAACATCGTGAAGGCTGCGGCAGCAATCATTCGAGAAGATATCCAATCTGCAGCTTTTGACAATTCTCATTACCCCCCGCCAGGTCGTATGTTCGAAGATATTAACAGTCAAATTCCAGAGTCACTGACTTATTTTTTGGAAAAAGTTATTTTGAAAAAAAAGCGATTTAATTTACAACATTTGAAATTAGTATGCACAAATATTAGCCATAGTATTATGACTGCTGTTCGACCAAGATCTTTCAAATCAAAGTTACAATTGGGTCTCTCTGTTTTTTTCCATCGGCGATTTGGGTCAAAACGTCTTATACAAATTTTTTCGTCTTTCGGTTTGTGCGCATCTTATAATGATACTATATTGTACGAAGCAGCAGCAGTTTTTCACCGTCCACCTCACATTTTACCACCAGAAACTGGCACATTCATTCAGTATGTTGCAGACAATGCTGATATAAATGTAAATACGCTGGACGGTCATAACACACTTCACATAATGGGTATCATTCAAGTTGTTACTCCAAAAAGTTCAGTTTTACTAGAAGAGCCGATACAACGGATAAAAAAAGCTCCTTCAGCAACAGATTTCGCGGCAATAGCTCATGTGCCACTGCAGATATACCAAAATGATGGTATAGTAGGTTATAGTAAAATAATTGTCCATGATTTTGCTTATGATAGTGAAGTAATAGTATCTGTACTTAAAAAAGTCGATGCGATATGGTTCTATGGTAAATGGAAGAATTTTTCAATACCCGGTTGGAATGGTTTTATTGAACAATTAACAACTAATGTTACGAATTTTTCAACATCCAAAATTTTATTTTTACCATTTATTCACCAGCCGGCTAGTAATTACAATACTATATACACGACTTTACTTTGTGCATTAGAAAATGCAAAACGCTATGGTCATGATGTATGCATTGTTACTTTTGACCAGCCTCTGTATGCAAAAGCTCGAGAAATCGTATCAGCCGCACCTGAAGGGTCTGAATTATCGAAGATCATAATTAGGCTCGGAGGATTTCATCTACTCATGTCGTTTCTTGGTGCAATTGGTTACATTATGCAAGGAAGCGGCATAAAAGACATATTTTCTTTGATTTATGCACCTGGGTCATTAGAAAAAATGCTCAATGGTCATGCTTATGCGAGAGCTGTTCGAGCTCATACAATACTTCAATTAACATTAGCAATAATAATATTGAAAGAGCTTGATATTGATGACGTCATGGACGCAAATCTTATCATTACTGCTGAAAACATACTAGACAACACTATTTCATATAATGATGTTGAAAATAACGACAAATATCTGGAGCATTACTCGATCGATTCAATGAAAAACTAAGAGAATATGAAGAACGTGGACCTACCGCAAAACTTTGGATTCAATATTTTTATATGGTATCAATTGTGAAGGAGTTTCTAAGGGCTGAGCGCATGGGAGATTGGCAAGCTCATTTGAACAGCGTTAAAGAAATGCTTCCTTACTTCCACGCTTCGGGACATTTTCCGTATGCTAAGTCCGCACACTTATATTTACAAGATATGTTACAATTAGAGAACTGTATGAATCCTAGTGCTTACAAACTGTTTACAGAAGGATGTTTCACTGTTCGACGTTCAGATAAATTAAGTTGCGGAACTTCAACAGATATGGTGATCGAGCAGTCAATGATGAAAGCTATGAAGACAGATGGGGGTATTGCTCGAGGGAGAAGTACAAAAGACAGTGTAATAAGTAAATGGGTTTATGGTATGCATGCAATGAATACTGTTTGTGAAGGATTGGAAGATCTCGCTAATGTTAGAATGGATACAACGGATCAGCATGTAGATGCAAGTGATTCAAGAGTTAAGAAAGATTCAAAAGACTTACAAAACCTTCTGCAGTGGTTTTCATTGCATGATCCGTTTCCGGAAGTTAAAAAAATTGTATCTATTGCTAATGGAGTCGTTGGTGATGATAAAATTAACTGTCACAAAGCTCGTGAAGTTGGAATTGCCGCCATGTCCAAAATGACAGGAATGACATTTAATAACATAAAATTAAAACGCGCTGATAAAGTAGTACCTCTCTTAGCTATGAGTAGCACCGTAAAAGTTCACGATCAGAAAGTTCCTGTCGACCCTGTATTATTATTTCAACGCATGAGTATTACTAGCGCTTTCGAAGATGAAATTGAGAAATATTTCGAATATGAATTGGCTCCGTATCCGTTGTCACTGTTCGATGATTCTGGAATGCGTAAATCACAAAAGTCAGCTATTTACGATTGTTTTGAAACAGTAAACATAGATATTGACAACATAAATGCTACGTACATAATCGACGGAGGATATCTATTACATCGTGTAGTGTGGGATCACGAAGAAACATTTAACCATATTTTAGATAAATACGTGCAGTATGTACATAGACATAAGAGCATTGACATTGTTAAGAGCATTATAACATACAGCAGCGAAGTTTGGCCACTTAAAGAAAAATCCGAAAATATGATCAGAACAACTGAAATGGACTTCTGGAGAAGATCTGCTGGTATATCAAGAATACAAAAAATCAGAAATACAAGAATATTGGAGATAATGGATGTAAAGCATACAATAATGGACGATATAAAAACAAAGCAACTAAGATGGTTTGGCCACGTACAACGTATGGAAGAAGACAGGTTACCCAAGCAAGTGCTACGATGGGCACCAAAAGGACGGCGGAAGAGAGGAAGACCTAGGAAAAGCTGGATAGAAGGAATCCATAGGGAAATCGGAGAAAGAGGCTTGAACGAAGACATGTGCTACGATCGAGAGCAATGGCGATTGGGAATCGGAAGACGTCGTAGAACGTTATAAACCGATTATATATATATACATAGACATTTTGACCATAGAGTGACTGTGGTATTTGATGGCTATGCTGATTCTACAAAAAATATTAAAGCTGCAGAACAACGTCGTCGAGCTACAACAACATCTTCATCTTCGGACGTCATTTTTGATGAATTTATGACAGTTACCACAAGCCAACAGAAATTTCTCGCAAATACACACAACAAGTCTCGGTTTATTTCAATGTTGAAAGAAAAATTTACGTCTGAGAATATCTCTGTAAAGCAAGCTGATAATGATGCTGATGTCCTGATAGTTGAAACAGCAATAGAACATTTTAACTCGACAAATCCAACTATTCTTGTTGGTGAAGATGTTGATTTGTTGGTATTACTTACTGCTCGAACACCAACTGAAAAAATTATTTATTTTTTGAAACCTGGGAAGAGTCAACAACAATCAAAAATATATTCATCCAAGAGTTTATCTGCTTTTTCAAAATGCCAAAATCATATCTTATTTCTACATGCAGTAACTGGTTGCGACACGACATCAGCATTTTTCAGGAGAGGTAAAAGATCAGTTTTGAAATTGTTTGAGAGACAGGATTTAGTTGATTGTGCTGAAGTTTTCAAAGAAAGTACCTCTACTCCACAAGATGTAATGACCAACGGAATTCGCTTTCTTCTTTCAATGTACGGAGCTCCAAAAAAAATTACATGCTTAGATAAGTTTCGATACTTATCTTTTGCAAAAGAAACATATAAAAAGAAACAAGTACAATTAGCTTGTCTTCCTCCAACCTCTGCTTCTGCTCATCAACATCTATTTCGGGTATATTATCAAGTTCAAGTATGGCTTGGTAATAAACTAAACCCAGAAGACTGGGGTTGGAAGTTAATTGACAATATATTGGAACCAGTTCAGACTTTACTCCCTCCTGCACCAGAAAAACTCCTCAATTCAATTTTTTGCAATTGTAAAAAGGGATGTAATGCTAAATGCGGCTGTAAAAAAGTTGGTTTGTTTTGTTCATTAGCATGTATCAGTTGTCGAGGCCAATCGTGCTCCAATGTTGAATCGCCAGTAGAAGAGGATTCTTACGATATAGACGGGGAGACATCTGATGCATCGCTCTTTGAACAATTTATTTGTACCCAGCAAGAAGAAAAAGAAGAAGAAGAGCAAGACAGTCTGGATTATGTTCCATTAGAAGAGTATCTATCAGACGAATAATTTTCTTAATTTACACATTACTTACACCGCTCTTGTTATTTACAATAGTACCATTTTCAATTTAATATAATAGCTTTTTAACTTAACAGAAGCACAATAGATCGTGGAATAGGCCTACCGGGGAAACCACGTAAAAAAAAAACGCGCCATGTACACTACCTCACGGGTGGCGCGGAAACGTGTGCATATTATGAAGAATACAACTTTTTCAACATTTTGCATCGCTGTATCTTCGAAATGGTGATTCTTAGGAAAAAATGTGTAGGAACAATTTTTATAGATAATTGCATGATGAATCATTTTTGTCTCACCTATTTTTATTATAAAACTTACCGTTTAGCTGAAAAACTCAAAAAACCGATTTTTGCAACATTTGACCTTGAATAAATTTTTTTCCACACTCCGGATTGATGTGGATAATTGACAAATTGTGTATAATAGGGTTCCCAACAACCATGCCAATTTTTAGGAAGGTGCGAATTAATGTAACCTTCAATGTCTATTTTGACCGGATAATTAGCTTATTCCTATACTTATTCTTAATGAAAGCATAGGAAGGGAACGATCTCTCAACTAGTTCTGTGTTTGTAAAAGGGAGTAAAACCAGAAGGGCTTTTGTGGTTAAGGGTCCATATTCATCCCTAATGCTCACCCCAGAATTGTCCAAGGGGTTTCTTCTTGAACTCGGACTTCAAGAAGGAGTCACTTGAAAGTTCTAGGAGCTTTTCCATCTCATGAACGGTCAATGTAGCAGTCTTGACGTTTTCTTCATTGAAAGGATCTGCAATCCAGTTCTCTCCGTCACCTCGTTTAGGAAAATACTTTCTAAAAGAGTCCTTCAGTAGTCCATGTCCGATCGAGTCGGTATAAAGGCCGAACTGACTCGAAGGCATCCCCCACCACCGGTTTCCATCAACTTTGGAACCGTAAGTCCGATCAGAACCCGTTTTGGCTGTTTATGATCATTTTAAGTATCCGGATAGCAGGAGTTAAAAGGAGGTTAAACAGGTATTCCGCTCCTTTGGAAGTGGATAACTTTTGAACGGGGCGGCGTATCGAGTTGCGGTAAAGACGGTTAGTCCGGATTTTACGAGACCTTTCCAACGATAACAACACATACCTACGGTGCCTAAAAGCAAAGATACATTTTTCAGGTGCACCTATTTAAAGTAACATCTATAAAGAGATCTCCGCAACGGGAAGTCGTAGAAAGACGGTACTGGTATCGTTGGATAGGGTATGAAGAGACCTTGAATTAGACACCCAACAACGTACAACCCCTCCACTTTTGAAGAAATTCTTTTTTAACGCCATGAATACGCACGAAAAACGAAAAAGAAGAGCCAACCCATCAAGAGATGAGCAAAACACGGGGGAGGAAGGGAACCTTACTACTATTGGGGGTTCGAGTAATACCGACACCCCCTCTCCCCCCACCCATCGGAGCCCACATGCGACATTTGTGGGCACAAATGTGCGACATTTGTGGGCACAAATGTGCGACATTGAGTGGCATTCGAAAACATCGAATTAAATGCAAGGCCACCCAAGCAGTGAATGCCACTCAAACTAATATGGGAACAACGGAAGCCGATAATGTGGAATTGGTCCCACTTCAGGAACGGGAACTTAGGACAAGATGCAATTACTGCCCACAGAACTTCGCCACGTATCCTGGTACTCGACAGCATGAGAGGAAGGCGCACCCAGTAGAGTACCAGAGAGACTTACAGTGGTATTCATAGTGCGTCAACAGGAAGAGTCACCGGCGGCTTTTCAGTTAGCGAACACTCCGTCGAGATTTCATCGCCTGTTTCGTAGTCAATCCTCGGAGAACCGCTAGTGGGCGATCGGTTACTTACTAGTCGATAAGAAAACGTAGACGTATTTGTTGTGTTTAGGCTGCCGAACACAAAGCATTTTATTGTAATATCCTCGCCCACGACTGCAAGGTTCATATTTTTTTAAAATAAATTTAATTTCTATTCCAAAATGAGTGCTATTGTTGCTTATACAAGGGAGGACAAAGAAATTTTAAAGAAGTATCCGATAATTGAAAATAAAAATACGGATGCTACTACAATAAAGAAAAAATCGGAAGCTTGGAATGCAGTTATGCATGATTATAATGCTGTGAGAACTGAAATAGTAAGTAAAAGCATTAACCTGTATAATATTTTAACTTAAAAAATAAATTATTTACTGTAGCAAATGATAACTATAATAAGTACATGTATCTTTTGACTCATAGTTACCTACATAAATATATTAACTAACCCTTCAAAATTTTAGAGAACTGTTACGCAGCTTAAACGTTGCTGGGACAAAATAAAAATACAGAAAAAAATGGAGTTATCCAAAGAAAGGAAAAATCGTATGTCTACAGGTGGAGGAGGAGGAATTCCAGATATAAATATTTTGCCGGATGTAGAGGTAATTGCCACCCATTTGTCAGAGGAAGTAACAAATTTAGTGGAGAGCGATGCCCAGTATATGGGAAATAAACTTCGTAAGCAAATTGCAAATAAAATTTAATGACCTATTTATAAAAATAAAGAATTTTAGGTTCAAGAAGTAGAAGCCCTGTGTTTCGGAATAATCCTGTTGCAAGCTGTGATATGGTTACGGTGAAAGGTAATTTACAATATGATACTTAAAATGTGAATCTAATTTTATTATGTTTTTAGAAACTCCCTCGACAAGTATACTGAACGAGGAAATTTTGTCTCCTAGAAGTCTTATCATGGACACTGAAAAAAGTAATGTTTAACTAACGATGTTTAAAATTGGTAACTACATTATTATGTTTGTTTTTAGCAAACACTAGTGTAACACCCCAAAGCAAAAAAAATCTGCCGTGGACAGGCTCATGGAGATAAGGATTAACAATGCCTTACTAGAACGGAAACAAATGACAGAATTGCATGAAGCTATGATGCTGGTTGAAAAAGCCATTTTAGAAAAAGTAGAATTAGAAAAACAATTGTTATCTTCGAAAACAGCTCATTAATTATGTGTGTTTTTTCATTTTTTTATTAGTTTCAGTAAGGTATATTACTCGTATTTATATTTGTAGGTTATTATTACTTGTAATTACATTTAGTTTATTATTACTCTTATTTTATACACATTCATACGTTATAATTACTCGTACTTACATTTATTTTTCTTGATTTGTTTTTTATTTATTAATATTATAATGGGAAAAGTAGCAAGTTTGTATGGAATTTTGAGTAGTATTGAGCAGGAAAATTTGGAATTTTAAAAAGGGAGAATTGTAGATATTTATCAATTACTTCAACACAGCGAAGTGAAAGAGCGCCAAACGGTGTAACATAAAATTGAAATCAATTAAAATGTTGTTCAATGAGTCTTCTTCGTACAATATGTCCAATATTTTGAGCTTGATTCGGTATGTGAGGTTCATTATCATCTAGTTCTTCTTCCAGATTATCTTGTTTATCATTTACATCATTCACTTTGATCCCAATATTGTGAAGAACTGCACATGCCACAATTATTTCTGGAACTCTTTCCAATTTATTATTTAAACCCCGACTCAAACAACAAAATCTTTTTTCCACAATCCAAACAATCTCTCAACGGTATTTCTCGTTCTAATATGAGATCTGTTATACCTTACTTCTTGTTCAATTCCATGATTTAAAAGAGGCGTCATTAAATACGGTAAACAAGCATAGCCACTATCTCCAAGAAGAAATCCTGTTAAACTGCCATTCTCGAAACGGTGTTTCACTGAACTATTATTGAAGATCATCGAATCATGTTCTCTTCCAAGCCAACGAGCTACAACATCGAAAATTTCTAAATTGGGTCCACCCACTACTTGGACGTTTATTGAAAAATATCTTTTCCTGTTTGTATATACCTCGGCCATATTCCATCCAGGACTTTTTATTGGTATGTGGGTACAGTCATAGCCACCTTTACTTTACAAGCCATGAAGTTGAAACTTGGCAACATCTAAGCGTAGACCGGTTAATTCTGACAGTTCTCATTTATTTTTAAATGTTTTTAAATAATATTCACTGTATTTACAGAAAAACTCAAACATTTTACAATATTTCGTGCTCCAAATTATAAAGAATATTAAAAGGTATGTATTAAGATGATTTTAGTTCAATATAATATATTTTTATATAATATATTTTATAGTATAATATATTTTTATATAAACTTACGTGCATATAGAAATGCGTCCACTTAAAATTTTTGTCATTTTTGATGTCTTATATTTACTAAACCTGTTGGCCGATTCAAGTGATTTTTTTAATATCTTATAGCCTGATTCTTTAACAATACCGCTGTAATAATATTGTTGCTAAGCAGTTAATTTTTTATTGTATAACGGGCATTTATAAAATAGTGAAATTAAAACTCAACTATAGCCTCAGGTTTTCTTAACATTCTGTTTTTTATTCATTCGCTTATGTTGGATAATAAAAAAAAGTTAGCTACTTTAACAACTAGATAATATGTATTTTATCAATACAGGGTGTTTCTAAATAAGTGCGACAAACTTTAAAGGGAAAGTAACAAAATTCAAAATTTTGACCCCTGTCAAAATTTTCAATGTATTTTAAATGTAATCATTTTTTTCGAATCTTGAAAAATCTAATAAGTATTTTTGAAAAATTTAAACGCAGAATGAAAGATTACTTTATCACCGAGGGCCGAAAGTCCCTTAGAATGAATATTCCATAGGGTGATGCGAACTTTGAAAAAAAAAGACAGTTTAATTCGTACACCCGGTATATATACAATGAAAATTTACTTATTTAGCAACAATATTATTACAGGGGTATTGTTAAAGAATCAGGCTATAACATATTAAAAAATCAATTTAAATCGGCCAACAGGTTCGGGAAATACGAGACATCAAAAATGACCAAATTTTTGAGTGGGCTGATTTCTATGCACGCAAGTTTATATAAATTTCTTTAAGTTTGTTATTTTACATACGGCATACCTACTTATAATTTTTGTTTTTGTAGATGCCAAGCCGTTGCTGTGTGCCAGAGTGCAAAAGCAATTACGATAGCAGTCTTAAAAAGAATGAACAACCAGAAAGCACTTTTTTATTTCCAAAGGATCCAAAGCTGCGAGAACTTTGGTTACAGTGTATCCACAGGAAAAATTTTGTTATTGGAACATCAGCGGTAGTATGTGCCAAACATTTTTATTCTGATGACATCGAGAGAGTTAGAGAATGGGTAGATAAGGAAGGCAACAAACATGTAGAGAAATTAACGAATCCTAATTTAAAACCTTCTGCAGTTCCTCGCATTTTTCCAATTCAGGATGTTTCTAAATAAGTGCGAAAAACTTTAAAGGGAAAGGAACAAAATGCAAAATTTTGACGCCTGTCAAAATTTTCAGTGTATTTTAAATGCAATCATTTTTTCGAATTCTGAGAAAACTAATAAGTATTTTTGAAAAATTTAAACGCTGAATGAAAGATTACTTTATTACCGAGGGCCGAAAGTCCCTTAGAATGAATGAAAGGTTGTTTTTGAATGACATATTTGAAACTAAAAATCACACTAAATTTTCTTAATTTTTCGCCCCTGTAACTTATTAAAATAAACATAGAAGTTTTCAGGCACTTTCGGCCCTCGGTCCTAACGTAATCTTTCATTCTGCGTTTAAATTTTTGAAAAATACTCATTAGTTTTCTTAGGATTCGAAAAAAATTAATCCCATGTATATTCTTGTTATTGGTTTTTTTTTGTATAATAAACGTTACTTACAAGGAAGTACTTTTAATTTTATTTTGTACAAACTTCTAATTAATAATATTTTCTTGTTCGACTCAAAAAATACTATAAATTTTACCAGAATTTCTACTTTAAAATTGTGTTTTCAAAAGCGGTAGTCCGAAAGTCGGACTACGCACGTCATCAATTGCGATGTTGCCTTTTTCTCTTCATGGCTTGTAAAGTAAAGGTGGCTATGGTACAGTCTATACACCCTGTTACTTTGGGAAAATTGGCAATATCGTAAAACAGTCTTTGGTTCTTTCTCTGGTTTTCGAGACCTTCAGGAAATTTTATATATGTGGGTAATAGCTGAGCAAGTAACTGGGAAATTTTAAAAATGCATCTCGAAACCGTGGGTTGTGAAAATCCTCTAAGATCTCCAGTTACAATCTAAAAATTAAATTAAAATTAACTATCCGATCTACCATATATATTACAATATTAAAAAATATATACATATATCATGTTCTAAAAATATATTCTTTAATTTATCCTACCTGAAAATTTCCAGTAGCATAGAATATCAAGGCAACTAAAAGACAAAATGGGTGGAAACTGTAATCCACGTCGATTAATTTTCACCATTTCATCATATATTACTGGCAACATTATTTCAATAACTGTTTGTTTTCGAAATCTATACCTTTTTCTAAATTCATTATCACTATAAAACTGTAAAGGATTTTGCATGTCCCTTATATATCTTCTGGGTACTTGTAATATATCGTTTTGTTCATTTATTTCTCGGTTAACTACATAATATTGATGTAAATCGTTCATCGCAAACGTATTTCAAATTGACGGGCGAATCGCCAGAGCATGCATATACCTTCTCCGGCGAACGTTCGAAAATATCTAAACAGGGCATGCGTCATTCGAGTGTGAGATCACTGTGAAAGCGACTGGCGCGTATCCAGCGACTGTTCGGAGAAAGATGCTTTACGCTTGCGTCAACCAGGCTGTAGGTCGACTATGAAACATAGATATGGTGGTGAACAGCCAGCGACGCGCTGGAGGCGGACTATGAATACAAGTGTTAGAACAACAAGCAGCATCTAAGAAAAAGTCTTCAACAAAATTAAAGAACTGGCAGCTGACTGCAGCTCTTGAGGCTAAGTTTACGCATGGGAAGCCTACGAATTACCCGTTCCTGTAAGAACTGGTCAAGGAGTCGGGGCTAACTCTAGGTGCGGTACAAACCATACGAAAAAACAACAAACCGTTATATGTACCGTACCTAGAGATTGAAAAACAGAAGCTACGGGACGCTGCACCGGTAACCTCGGGGAGAGTCACCCGTAAAAGACAGCTTGAAGTGATCGCAGAGCAAGCAAGTGAAGACATTCTAACACCTGAGCCTCCAGAAGACACACACGAGGGGGACGTCGAATTAGATACTCCTGCGAGGGTGACCCGCAGGAGGAAACCACAGAAGGGGCGCAAAGAGTCGTCAGAAGAGTCCTCAGACGAGTCATCTGATGAGTCGTCGTTCGAACCGTTGGACAGCTCGACAACATCAGAGCTATACAGTGAAGAAGACGACTCTACACCACCCAAGTCTCCCGAGGTTACGAGTGGGAAGAAGAACGACTCTCCTTCAGCCGATCCTCTCGAATCCACTAGAGGGGTCGAATAAACCAGCGAAGTGCGCAGATGTCCTGGGTGGGGCAGACCCATCAATGCTACAGTTTGGTGATGCAGTGCAACCGCTACCCCCACCCTGTCAACTAGCTGAAGCCCAAGCGAGCAGAAAACCAGCAGGGACCAACAAAGAAAAAGGAAAATCCATCTTGAGAAAGAACACATCAACTAATGTAAGAGGTAAGTCGCACTTCACTATTTATGATTCTTTTGCAGGGGGTGGTTCGCCAATGCAGGAGGTACTGCCGGTACTACCAATAGCTAGTTCTCCGGGGGAGCACTTTTCTCAAGTTCCCAGCACTTCTGTGGGAGCACTGCCGGTGGTCCTTTTGGACCGGCTGCCGATTGGACGGCCGACCTCACCCCTCACATCCTACGATGACTACACACTACGCAACCCCCCCCCCCCCCCCGTCACAAGTGTACGCTGACTGTACGTTCCAACAGAGACCCCAAGCGGTTGATCAGTCAGTGTACACAACCTTCCCTGTCACGGCAGAGCTTGAGGGATACCTCTCAGAAGTATCCAATCTCCACGAGAGAGACGGAGAGGACGCCCTTCGAGCTCTGTGCGAGGCAGGATGTAATTTACACAACCGGCAGCTCTGTGAAACTCAAACTCAATTCGCCGTGAAACTGTGTTGTTTGACAGCGGGATGGAGTTCACCTTACGAACAAAGTCCTGACCAAACATACACTGAACAGCATCTTTTATACAAGAGGCTATCAAATCCTCACCTATTGTGTGGTTTTTACCACTTTTTGCAATATGGTAGCTAATTTTGAAAGAGGCTTCCACAGCATTTTCATTATCTCTATTAACTGATGCGAAATAAGAAGAAACCACGCCATCTTTCCCATAATTTTTTGAAAGTCGTTCAAAATAGGTAATTTCTTTATTTTTGTGCTGGGCGTGTTTGGATTCAAGGTGGCGCAAAAGTAAGGAAGGTTTCATGCTACCATTACTTAAAACTTCTCCACAAACAACACATAGTGGGTTTGGACTTTCCTCCTCTCCAGTAAACGAAAAGCCATATTTCAAGTACTCATTTGAATATTTTCCTTTCTTTGAGGAAGTTCCAGTACTAGTACTAGATTTCTGAGGTTTACTATCACTGGTACTCACACAAGAAGAATGTTCTGCTGCTGAGTCCCGGGACGTACTAGGCTTGCTAAGCACCTGACTTGCCGTATCAGTCTAATTTGTTTTAGCCGATCCAGTTTTTAACCACTTTTCCATCTTCTTGATTACAGTTAAATCGTTTACAAATCAGTCAAAAACTAACACGCACAATAAGCAAGTAAAAAGTAAACTGAACATAAAATCACGTAATGAAGAGCGACAGGCGACAGTCAACTACTATGCAAGCGAACTATGCGAGCACTGACTGACGGTACGGTAGCAGTGTATTGTGTATTGTGATAGTGGCTAAGTGAGTGGGGGAGGGGGAGCGGCAGAGGGCGAACTGACCTTGACGAGCGAGCGTGAGTCAGACCATCGGACGATTCGGCGCGCCAGTACTGTACTGTACTTTTCAACCACCACGTACGTGACGTACGACAAACACATAAAGTCCGCCATTACCAAATATTTTCGACCTACCCCCAACCAGGTCGTTGCGTACCCTAAGGGGTACGCATACCCCAGGTTGGAAACCGCTGGTCTAGAGTACGCCAATGAATTAAATAAAACACGTTTATGTAGGTAGTATTTCCCGATTATTTTCCGCTGTCTTTTCGGCGAGCTGAGCGAATCCGACAGTTTTCTTCTTATCCTATATACCTATCCTTATATGAGCGATGATCATATATCCTTTATATGTCTTTCCAATCCGGCGAGGTAAGCGGGATCTCCTTTCTCCCCTTTCCTTATTCATGTCGTATTAATAAAAGCAATTTCTATTTCGCGCGATCGTCAGAATCATTCATTCATGAACAAAAATATCGTCACATCGGCCCGAATAATAAGCTTGATGCGTAGAAATTATAAATATATTTTATTAACGAACTTAATGAGTAATTAAGGCTAATTATCGTATCTTCTGTTTATTTTGATTCCGAATAAAAATGTTTTAAAAAAGCGAACTCTTTTTCTTCGACTGATAGTTACCTGGAGCAACGAAACGCAACGACCCTAGTTACAGTACACTTGATTTTACTGTGGATGACATGTGGGTATGTGGGTTTAATTTTTAAGGCCCCTTGATGTTGAACCCGTAAGGTATTTGGGTTTTAACTTTTCATTGATTTAATATATCGCTTAAAATAATTATTGAGAAAATGGCTCCCTTACATGACGGATAAACTACAGTAGACTCCCTCTATAAAGAGAATTGAAATGACGGAATAATTACCTCGTTATAAGCGGATCTTGTTATATCAGACAACAATAATATTGTGCATACGACCACTATTGAAATGTTTTGATGCCTCTTACATAGTTTATTAGGTGTCGATGAACGACTTCCAACAATGAAACTTGGCCATCGTAAATTGTAAAATTCAATATCGGTTGATAGATAAATAGACGGGAAGAAGTTTATTACAGTCGGTGGAATTTATTACAGCACTGGTCTCGGTAAACACACAAATGTTGAGAATTCCTGTATACACGCAGTGGGGGTATTTATTTATAGCCATCACCACGCCAAAAACAGGTAAAGAAACATATTCTTCGATTTCATTTTTCCTCGTTATGCCTCGTTATAGAGGTGTTAATGCAATAGGAATTTCATGGGACATCTAGTGTACCTCGTTATAAGCGAGACCTGGTAATACCCGTGTCCGTTATAGAGAGAATCTACTATATCAATCTTAAAGGTGCAAAAATCTAAATCATACATTAAAATCACCCTCAAGACCGATGACCCCCCGAAAAAAATTTCTGGATCCGCCACTGGTGACATAGGTCATGTGACCGGGTCTACCCCAAAATCCCGACAGGTTTGATAAGTTTCTTTTTAAAATATAATTACATTTATTTCTTGTTTTTTGTTTATGGCTATCTGTTTTTTATTTTTTGTTACTAAACAAAAGTATTTTGTATTAAAAGTATTAAACAAAAGTCGTAATTTTTACTTGTGCGAGGATTGTTGCATGTCGAGATTTTGGCCTGTCGGGATTCTGGCGTGTCGGTGTTTTGGCCGTCGGGATTTTGGCTGTCGGGATTTTGGCTGTCGGGATTTTGGGCGGCACCGCATGTGACCAGTGTCAAGTAAGTCCACTGTCAAATGAGGCGGGAAATCGTTATTTTTTTTAAATAAAATCAGTTAAAAACATCAGTTCTAATGGCTCATTATTTTAAAGTGGTGCATGTGCTGGAAACAGGGGATATAGAACCCATCCCACATCAATGGGAAGTCAAGATGAAGAAGAATCCCTTCTGACCAAAATAAAAAACATAAGACATTGCCTCTTTAAGGCAAGCGTCCACAGACCTGCATCGTACGCATCGGACGCAACGGATTTTAGTTTGCCTTGTACAGAAACTTATGTAACCGCGTCCACTGATCCGCATCGTACGGATCGCATTATCGGCAATCATTGTAAGGCAAACTAAAATCCGTTGCGTACGATGCGGATCTGTGGACGCTTGGCTTAAAACTCCAACCAGCCAGTCCAGATATGATTTAATAGCATTGCTTTTGTGGCAACACTTCATCTTTAAAATCTACCAAAGCTGATACAAAGATGAAGGTTATCAAATCTACTGATAAAACAATGCTGTACCCCGGAGGTAAAGGATACTATGTCCATTTTTTCATCATAAAATTGACTTAATACCATGTCCATAATGTAGAATTTTTGCTCTGTACAGTGGTATATGATACTATGTGCTATTCCCAAAAATAAGGAAGATAAGGTAATAAAATATGATATGTCCATTTTCCTCAGAGGGATATGATACCATGTGCACATAATATTGTTTACCCCAAGAAACGTTCAGGAGTTTTTAATACCATGTGGACATATCATATCCCTCTCAGTTAGACTGCAGTTGCACCTGGTGGATGGGACATGTACTACATTGATAGTGTAAACTTTGTGTTGTTTACAATATAGCAGTTTCACTGTCTGTTTAGTTTTGATGATTCTTAATGTTGTGATTGCTCGGATTTCCTTTAGTAAGGCGATATGGAAAATTTAAATTCTAGAGGATCAAAGATTTTAAGGTTACTCAAGTTAAATAATATTCAGAGTTCAAACGAAAACAACGGTAAGTTGCTTTCATAACCTATAAAACTTAGCATTGTAAAAACATGACTTAATAATAATATATAAACTGATGGATGGTTATGTTGTATCTGCCTACCTAATCATAAATCACCTTGTTATATACAATACTAACCCTACGTACCTCCAAAATTCCTTTATGTTACCAACTAGCTGGCAGTGTCCAACCTACTTCTTACTATGTAATAATACATTACTATGTAGCTAATTTATTGTTTTTATTTCAGTCTCAAATGAAAATTATAAGAAAAACCAAAATAAGGGAGATGACACGGACAACAGTTTTATAGGCAGCGAAATAATTGATGAATCAGACAAGGACGCAAATTATTTTCCACACAGTGATTCAAGCTCGTCTGAAGAAGAGGCCGAAATAATTTATGAATCAGACAAGGACGCAAATTATTTTCCATACAATGATTCAAGCTCGTCTCAAGAAGATAATATTTGTAAGCCATCTACTTCAAAGGTGAGGAAAATATTAAGTAATAAAAAAATATGAAAAAAAATTTTTAGGAAACGCTTTTCTTTAGTTCTGAGTGACTAAAATTAAAAATATTAAAAAATCAACTAAAAAGCAAAAAATAAAAAAAAATTGAAAAAATCCAACACATTCGTCAAAGAAAAGCGTGGCGCGTCTTCATCGAATAAACGGTTTTTGCCCCACGCTTTTCTTTAACGAATGTGTTGGATTTTTTCAATTTTTTTTTTATATTTTGCTTTTTAGTTGATTTTTTAATATTTTTAATTTTAGTCACTCAGAACTAAAGAAAAGCGTTTCCTAAAAATTTTTTTTCATATTTTTTTTTATTTTTTACTTTTTAGTCTTACTTCTCAAACATTAAAATATATCGTCATGTTTATTAAAATATGTATAAAAAACATCATGTACAAACATAAAAAGTAGTCGGAATCGGCAAAAAATTTGAAACTTCATTGTTTATTTGTGAAGCATAACGTAAACAATTAACGTAAAAAGTGAAATTATGTATAGTTCATATCATTAGCTACAATCCGTAAAAATTTCAAATTTTTACATTGTAAAAAACAAACAACAATAATCATTTTCCATTAAAATTGTTTTTTTTTATTTAAACAATTATTAAACATAAACAAATTTTTTTATTGACTATTCGTGTATTGTTCCCGCGAATGCATATGTCTGCAAATTTTCATTCATTTGCATTGAATAAAAGGCAGGCAAATTAACCTCTAAAAATTTGACGCTAACTATTGAACTAAAGAAAAGCGTTTAAAACAAGAAGAATGTGTGTAACTTATTAAAATACATTTTACTGCTGTCAGAAACCAGACAAAAATGTTTATATCACAAGTAATCATTGCTTTTCTCTTAAATTGAATGTTAACACTTCCAAGAGGCAGGTGGCTGGAGGAAGCTGGCTTGAAAATTTAATTTAATTGAAAAGCAATGTTTATTTCTGAAATACACATTTTTTTCTGTTTACGGGCAACTGTAAAATGTATTCTGAGTTAAATAAATTACATACATTCTTCTTTTTTGTCAAATAATTTAATTAAAAAATTATTTTTGGACAAGTACAAATAATTGTATAAAATAATTATATAAATTTTTATATTTCTGAATAAAGAATTGAATGAACTTTCAAATGAGCTATCGCATGTCCCCTATTCTCATTTAAAAAAAAATCATCGATTACGTCATCGCGCCCAGATGGATGATGACGTCACTAGTATGACATATATGCCAAAATATCGTAATTTAAAAATAAAAATCGACCTCTTTCGGGATTTTTCCTTAAAGTCGCCTTTTTACGAAATAACGAATTTATTCCTTTCATTTGCATCGTACTGTATAAACAAATATATGAGTGTTCAAAATTTAAAACTTTATTGTTTATTTATGACGCATAACGTAAACAATTAACGTAAAAAGTGAAATTATGTATATGTAATATCATTAGCTACAATCCGTAAAAGTTTCAAGTTTCTACATTGTAAAAATCAAGAGAATTTAGGCCTTTTTCCATTAAAATCGTTTTTTTCTATTTAAACAATTAATAAACATAAACAAAAATTTTTTGTTGTCTTCGTGTATTGTTCCCGCGAATGCACATGTCTGCAAATTTTCATTCATTTGCATGGAAGAAAAGGTAGTCAAATTAACATCCAAAGATTTGACGCAATCTATTGAACTAAATAAAAGCGTTTAAAAATAATATTAGTATGCTGGAGAAAGACTTATACCTTACTACAAGTGATGATGATTCAATTATTTCAGGAACCCCAGTTGGCAAAGAAAATAAATCTGTTAAAAAATAAATCTGTTAATCTGTTATAAAACCCAGATGCCTGGGTTTGTAATATACGTAAAAGAAAGTTGGCTGGTGGTGAACAATACTAAAGTAAGAAAGGTAGTACCTGCTAAGTTATGAAACCGCCATGTTCATGCCGTTCAAATACCCTGGGCTAATTAGCAAAATTCATGGAAAAGTTATTTACCAGCAATTTTATTGCTGGAATCGAATTATAAGATCCTATATATTAATAATATAGGTATGCAAAGTCCGCAGATAGCGTGCTACTTTTTTAATAAACAGAATGACGAAGATTTTAACTTTAAAACTAAAACACCTTAATAAAAATTCACCGCAATTAAATTCTGCATAGAGATATGTTTCTCACGATCTGCTCCGACGAAAATTTTCCTCGGAAAATGCGGGTTTTCCTAACAAAAACTCTAATTTTCAAATAAAGTTTTAGGTAAGTAATTATTAATCAATAATTAAATAACTTAGTGACATCAAAGCTTTCTTGGTATAGATTGTAATTCCAGAAGCCGGTGAAAATTAAACGAATATTTTAGCAACAATTCAATTGTTAATTAACAAATTACGATCGCAATAATAACCAAAATAATCATGATACATTGATCAAACTTATAAAGATTATAAAGATGAGATGCTTATTTAATATTTTATCGACAAAATATAAATTTTTCTTTTTTTTTGCATAATCTTTAAATTTTGAAAAAAAAATAGTTATAATACGCTGGTCTAATTAGTAAAGTACAAAGAAAGGTTATTTACCAGCAATTTTATTGCTGGAATCGAATTATAAGATCCTGTATATTATTAATATAGATATGCAAAATCCGCATATAGTGTGCTACTTTTTTTATAAACAAAATGGCGCCGACAAATCGTATTTTTTTCAATTATTGCTCTATAACTCGGAAGATTTTAACTTTACACCAAAAACACTCAAATAAAAATTCACCCCAATTGAATTCTGCATAGAGGCATGTTTTCCCGATTTGCTCCGACGAAAATTTTCCTCGGAAAATGTGGGTTTTCCCAACAAAATCTCGAATTTTCAAATAAATTTTTTGGGCCAGTAATTATTTATCAATAATTATATAGCTTGGTGAAATAAAAGCTTTCTTGTTATAGATTATAAATTCAGAAGCCGGTAAAAATGAAACGAATATTTTAGCAACAATTCAATTGTTAATTAACAATTTACAGTCGCAATTACAACCAAAATAATCATGAGACATTGATCAAACTTAGATAGATTATAAAGGTGTGATGCCTATTTAATATTTTGTCGACAAAATATAAATTTTTCATTTTTTTGCATAATCTTTAAATGTTTAAAAAAAATTGTTATAAACAAATTAACATTTCTCAGAAATTGTTTATTATATTCTAATTTAAAAAAATACTTAAAATGCGTATTTCATAGGTCTTGAAAATGAATGCTTTAAAAAAATTTTCCAACCATTTGCAAAAAAGTTATGAAGCAGCAAAGTAAATATACGAAATCTCCGTTGTTTATAATTTGTTTTAATTGTTTCAAAGCTTAAAAGTGAGTCTATAGTACAACCTAATTACTCACAAAGAAAGTCAAAAATTAGTGCAATGGTTATATTTTAATCAAAGATTAAAAATACTTTTTTTTTTAATTTTTAGCGCAAACGTAGGCCTGATACAGAGTCGGAGCTAAAATGTTCACTCGAAGCGACTGACACGCAGCATGCATTATTTATTAAAAGTGTACATCACGCGGCTGGTCGTCGCTCAGAGTGAAAATTTTAGCTACAGTACTGTGTTACTCTACTTTCGCGCGTGTAAATTACAAAAAAAAATATATTTATAATCTTTAATTAATATATAACCATTAAACTGAGAATCGATATTTTTTTGTAAATAATTAGCTTGTACTTTAAACTCACTTCTACGCTTTGAAAGCATTAAAAATATATATAAACACAGTAATCGTATGTTTACTTTGCTGTTTCATAACTTTTTTACAAATGGTTGCAAAAAAGTTTTAAAGCATTCATTTTAAAGATATTTAAAATGCGCATTTTAGCTATTTTTTAAAATTATAATATAATAAAAACTTTCTGAGAAACGTTAATTTGTTTATAACTATTTTTTTTTAAACATTTAAAGATTATGCAAAAAAATAAAAAATTCATATTTTGTCGACAAAATATTAAATAGACATCTCATCTTTATAAGATTTCAAAGCTTGATCAGTGTATCATAATTATTTTGGTTATGATTGCGACCGTAAATTATTGATTAACAATTGAATTGTTGCTAAAATATTCGTTTAATTTTCATCAGCTTCTGGAACTATAATCTAAACCAAAAAGGCTTTTAAGTCACCAAATTATTTAATTATTGGTAGATAATTACTTATCTAAAACTTTATTTGAAAATTAAAGATTTTGTTGGGAAAACCCGCATTTTCCGAGGAAAATTTTCGTCGGAGCAGATCGGGAAAAACGCGTCTCTATGCAGAATTTAATCACGGTGAATTTTTATTTGGATATTTTTGTTGTAAAGTTAAAATCTTCGGAGTTATAGAGCAATAATTGAAAAAAACACGATTTTCGTGCGCCATTTTGTTTATAAAAAAAGTAGCACACTATCTGAGGACTTTGCATACCTATATTATTAATATATAGGATCTTATAATTCGATTCCAGCCATAAAATTGCTGGTAAATAACTTTTCCCAAAAATGGCCTATTCTCCGGTAATCAGCCCAGACTAAAAGTGTTATGAGAAGATAACTTATAATGTTGTTCTGAAGCTATTTTCTTGTGGCATTTTTATAATCAAGTATATTCAAATGGTAAATAAGCCACAATTTTACCTAAAAATGATTTTATTAACGTTTCGACGCCCAAGTCGGGTGTCGTTTGAATATACTTGATTATAACTTATAATGAAAGATTAGATGTTTTCAATGTTTATTGGGACAAAGAAAAAAGCCCTAATGTAAAGAGGCAATTCATTTTATCTTGCTTAAATACCATTCCTATTGAACGTAGTAGAAAGCGACAAAACATTCATAATAAAGCCAAACATAATACTATACAGTACTATTTTACTGTGAACGGTAGCAAAGTTAAGGTTTGTAAGGTTATGTTTCTTAACACTCTTGCAATTACAAGCATTGTTGTAGTAAATTGTTTGAAAAACTCCCAGCCAGGAGGTGCAGTTAAACTTGACTGTAGGGGTAAAAGTACTCCCACAAACAAAATACCACAAGAATGTATAGATAACGTTGTTCAACATATCTCTTCCATCTCTTCGTAGGAGTCATTATTGTCATTAAAAATCACAACGTAGATATTTAGGTCCTCATTTAAATAAAGAGAAAATGTATAATCTATATTTGACATTTTGCCAAGAAAAAAACATACAGGTTGAACATATTGCTCCAAAATGGAAGTATTTTGATGTTTTTGATAAGGAGTTTAAGTTAAGCCACAAGTTGAAGTTAAGTATCTTTTAAGCCACCGGAGGTTGACACTCGTGATACTTTTCAGGCCAATTTGGAAGACAGCAGTTTAAGTGAGGCAGACAGAGAAAACATAAATGCTGAATACAATTCACACCTCACAGAAGCAAAAAAAAGATACAATCTGAAAAGTGATGACACCAAAATGTCAAAAAGAAACCCTAATCACAAAGTTTTAACTGGCGACCTCCAGAAGTGTCTACCAACACCTTTATTGACAAATGGTTTAAGTTTCTATAAACGCAAAGTTTGGACGCTAAATTATACACTCTACGATTCGTCAGATAAAAGTGCACATTGCATGATGTGGGATGAGTCCAAAGGTGGCCGAGGTGGAGAGGAAATTTCATGTGCTATTTTAATTTAAAAATTTTTATTAAATTAAATTTTTGACAAAAAATAAGTAGAAGGACACCCTGTATAAATAATGATGTAAATGTTTACATTACTGAATAGAAAATTGAAGAACCTTTCAAATGAGCTACCACACGACCACTATTCTCATTTAAAAAAATCATCGATTACGTCATCACGCCCAGACGGATGACGTCACTAGTATACGATATACGCCACAATATCATAACTTAAAAATAAAAATCTACCTGTTTCGGGATTTTTCCCTAAAGTCGTCGGTTTACGAAATAACGAATTTATTCCTTTCATTTGCACCATACTGTCGGTGGAAAATAGTGTCGCGCACGCTTGATTACCAATTAAAAAACAAACTAGTTTTGAATATTGTATTGAAAAAAACTTTTCGGGATTTCATCAATCGATGTTAAAAGAATATCTACCTACCTTGGCAACATTCAAATTTTCAGTTTTTCACATTTGACCACCTTTTGGTCCTGGCAACATGCAAATTTGTTAAAAGGAGTCCTTTTTGAGTAAAATTGTGCAAAAAATCCGAATTAGAATATTTTCCCTAGCGGATGCGCAGTGGTTTTCTGGACTATATAGGGAAATGCAAAAAAGGAATGTTGACAACAGAGACTACCCAGCCATCGATAGTGACAGTGATTCTTGATTTGCTTAAAAATAATGCTTTAAATAGAATAGAATAGAATAGAAATATGCTTTATTGTCATGAAAAATTTAACAATTTTATAGACAAAGCTTACAAGAATCATAAATAAAAACAATAACAAATACAATTTACTAAAATTATACAAATCGTCAATATAAATAAAACATAATAAAGTCAAATAAAAATCAGTAACAATCTATTGCAAAATTAAAAAAAAATTGCAAATTGCGTAATCTACCTTAAGAAATTTAATAAGTAATTTAATAAGTTATGCTGCTGCATATGACACTCAAATATAGATTAAGATTCTACTTATACATAACAATACTGTAATTTCTTAGTTATTGGTTAAGAAACTCCATGATACTACGACAACCAGAGATAAAGCCACGCGCATGAATAAGCCTGTCTCTCTCTCGTCTACGCCTACGTCACTGACCGACAAACGCCAGGCCAAATGTTCGATTTTTAACTTGGGTTTGTTATTTTTATGCACTTTGCGAAAGTTTTCGGAAACCATAAAGCTATATTTTCGGGATAAAATTCTTAAATATAATTAGAAATAGTCATTACTGCCCTTTCAGCAAGGTATTATTGTTAGTATTAAATCTTTGCGACTACTCTTTCTATATTTAAAAAAAGATTTCAACATCAATTATATAACAACATATAATTTAAATCAAGATTGATTAGAAGGGCTATTCTCAGTAATACGTGCGATTGGAGGTTTACATGATCATCCGTCTCCTTTGCAATTTAACTCCTTCGTAATTTTATTATGGGTCGGAACGATGAAGTTATTTCACTCTCATCTAATGAAAGTAACCTACCAGAAACAACAAACATGTCGCTTCAAAACATGCAAGCTCTTTGAATCTTGATTGTTACAACAATGACGTAGTAGATTCAGTGATGATAGCCGAACCACTCTTTAGTCAATTAAATCTTCCAGTAACTTCAGAAAGTGAAAACCATCAAACAGATTTTGAAATGAGTTGTATCATAATGGACTAGAACATTTAGCTGGTTTCATAGCTTTCAAGCTACGACATGAAGAGAGTTTGGGCAGTTCTACAAATAGTAACACTTCTTCCTCGTGGGTAAATCATCTCTCAGAAGGGGGTTTGGTGAAGCCTTCAGAAATATTACTTACGAACTGTCTAGTGTGAACTAGAAAATATTTTTTGCTAATTCAATGGGGACACTATTAAAGTTGGCATCAAAAATTATCAAAAATCTTTATTGGAAAGATCAGTTTATGTTAAAATATCTGGTGATGTGAAAAAACTATTTTTTAGATGTCGGATGTATGTTCGAATGCGATTTTTGAACCAAAAGTTGAAAGAAAGTCTAAAATAAAAAAAAAGATGCAAAAATCGTTAAGTAAAATGAATCAAATGTAATATTGTTTTTTTTTGTTTTTGTTTTGTTTTTTTTTGGGCCGAGGGATGTACTCTTTTTCTAGTCGGCGTAAAGCTGAGCGGGAAAAGAACTAATCTCAGGGGATGAGTTTTGCTTGGAGAGTCTTAGGACTTTGCACCTCCTTAAACCATCCCAAGACCGCTGGGTACTCCCAACATTGATTGGGGGTGTGTAATCTTTAATTGCACCTTTCTCGTGGTGGCCCTGTTGAAACTAAACTTAGCGGATCTAGACTACATAGATAATCGATAAACAATCCCTGCGGTAATATGCACATAGATAAGAGAATAGGACAGTAATACCAACTCCAGTTAAAGCAACCATCAAAGCAAGAGTAGGTGGAGGCTGTCCACAAGGAGGAGTTCTGTCACCTCTACTTTGAGCAACCTTGGTAGATGTTCTCAAAAATCTCTCCACAGAAGACTTTTTTGTCTAGGATACACTGACGATATATCAATCGTCATCAGGGGCTGGCTTGCCCAGATGGTGTCTGGGAGAATGTAAGCAGCCCCAAATATAGTTGACGACCGGTGTAAATAAGAGAGACTGATAGTCAATGCTCAGAAAACAAATCGCCAACTGCACCCAACGGACAGCACTAGAAGGCTTAAAACTACCGGTGCTGGGAGGAACAGAGATTTCATTTGCCAAAAAAACAAAATACCTTGGGGTTTATACTGATCATAGGAAATGGAATACTCACATCCTGAAAACCGCACAGAAATCTACTATGTCCTTGGGCAAATGTAGAAGAATGTGCGGTGAGAATTGGGGCTTATTGTACCTTTTAAAAAGGGCCAGACTAAAGAATGTAATCTAGAATTAGAGGACCACAATAGATCTGAAAAGGAAGTAGTGGAATAGGCTAAACGGCCACCTCTTTAAATCCATCTAAATCTATCTACTTAATTTTGTTTTTGTAATTTTAATACTTTTTTGAAACTTTAGTTTTTTTATTATTTGTTAATAAACCATCTTTTATTTGACGCGGTTTATTTAAAGTTTTCTGCATGTCAAGAAACCTCTTAAATTTTTGCAGTGAAAAACTATTACGTTTTTAGTACAGTACCTACATAATATATTGTATTATTTTACTGGTATGATTATAATAATTCATAAAAGTATAAATTAAACAGTGTAACAGAACAGACGAACAGCAATTTCAGTTATTTAATAACACGAGAATGTATAAAACCGTATAAAACTCTATGCTTTCCCATAAGTCTCCGTACAAGTTTGTCGGGCGCTGACGTCATGCGCGCACCGGTTAAAAGTTGTTCTTGAAGTGGCTTTATCTCTGGTTGTCGTAGTATCATGAGAAACTCTGCTATTGAATAATATGGTCTTTCAGATAAATAGGCTTTAGTCATTTTACGGACCTTGGGGAAAGATGTTGCAGATTTAAGTTGTAGAGGGAGATGGTTGTATAGTTTTTTTGCAGAATATAATATAGATTTCTTTACTAACTCACTGGACGGGATCGGTAAATAGATGTCAAAAGTAGAATTTCTGGTGGAATAGTCATGTCTAGGTCTTTCTGGAAAAACATGTAGATGTTTACGAATTAAGCAAACAGTTTCTAAAATATATAAAGAAGGTAATGTTAGAATTCTGTGATCTTTGAAGTAGCTTCTGCAATGTGTTGTTCTTCTGAGGCCAAACAGATATCTGATTGCTCTTTTTTGCAATTTAAAAATAACATCGGATTGGGCAGCTGTACCAAAACCCCAAAAAGGCATATCGAAGATGGGACTCGAACAATGAAAAGTATGTTATTTTGGAAGAGGCTAAATCCATTTCCTTAGAGACAGATCTTATTGCAAAGCAAGCTGAGGATAGTTTCTTGCTTAACACATCGATATGAAGGGACCATTTAAGGTTGCTATCTAAAAAAATACCAAGAAACTTTACAGAATCAACGATACTGATCTGGCTGTTATGAAGAGGTAAGGGTTGAAGAGTTCCTTTATAGGGTAATGCTACTGTTTTATCTACGTTAAAAGACAGTAAATTAGAATCTGACCAGGATTTTATTGTGAGTAGATCAGAAGTTATAGTAGCATGAAGAGTTGCGATATTTGAGTTGCTCCAAGTGATACTGGTATCGTCAGCAAAAAGAAAAACTTTTCCATCGATTCTTAAACTAGTGATGTCATTAATAAAGATAAGGAAAAGTAGAGGACCCAACACTGAACCCTGCGGTACCCCACATACAACATTTCTGAGACTAGAGTCTGTATAATTTGCTCTAACCAGTTGTTTCCTATTTTCCAAGTAAGATTGAAACCAGTTCAAAGAAATACCTCGAATTCCATAGAAATCTAGTTTTTTTATCAAAATGTCGTGATTTACACAATCAAAAGCTTTGGCATAATCACAAAAAACAGTGGCAGTGTGGAGATTATTGTTTAATGCTTGATAAACCTCATGTAGTACAGAAAACATGGCATCGGTGGTACATTTATTATTTAAAAATCCAAACTGATTTTGTGATAAAATCTTGTTATCAACGAGAAAGGACATAAGTCGGGCTTTCATCATAACTATTATTTCGTTCTGTCACATTAATTCATTAAAAGAAAGTATCCTGTACTGTGTATGTAGTGTATTATTAAAATTTTGAAATGTTTTGTTTTTTAATAAATCATTGTCCTATCATACGCTTGTTATATTATGATACCTGCTATAAAATCAACATAAAGAAACAATATTTCAAATTGAATAGTGAATAATAATAATTTTTAACAATAATACTTTTATATTATGTCCATCGAACACATATCAAGCCTAGAGGTATACAATACTATGTCCACAAAATATGAACTTTTAAGGTAACTGTCATAATTAAAATTCCAAAATCACTATTCCCATTTGCCTAAGAGTACTATTAACAATTTGTAGGGGTTTCATTAAGAAATTTCTATTAGCTACGAAGAACCAAATTGTTATAACTTAAAATTGAAGAAAATTTGCTCTCCTGAACAATTAGCAAATTGTGACAAGTATCCTTTACCTCCGGGGTACAGAATGGAGAAACCAGCTATTAAAAAACAAATAAACAGGTTGTTAAGGCGCCTACAATTCAAAGAAACGAAATCTGAGGAAATTTTGAAGCCGTCCAAGGAAATCCAAGAACAGATGGAAAAAATAATTGATCTATTTACTGCACTGAAAAAAGGTAAATATTTAACAATAAGATTAATTTTTCTTCCATTTGTTGACTTTGATTTTGTCATAAACAAAAATAAATTTGAAACACCAAGAAAAACAGTATTTATGTAATCTCACGTAGTCTATTCACCAGTTGCCACGCAAATCTCGATCTTTCCTTCTTTATTATAACTAAGTTTGTTGATTTCCTCAGAGAAAAGCTCTAGCTGCTTTTCTTTTAAAAAAGCGATGTTATAAAGTAAATTCTGTTTGTTCTTCTGAAGTTGCCGCAAACGTGTCACACGTCTAGAACTATACCTAGGGTCGTGACAGACAACTACCGAGCCTGTCGGAAAACCCATAGGCGTACTTTAGTTTAGCATAATAACGTTTTTTAGTCGATGCGATTGTTGAAAAAACTGAACTGTGATATGTAGTTGTCACAATGGTAATAACTTAGTTGCCCATATAACTAAAGGTATTACTTAACGTTGTAACATCGTAATGTCACCGGTAACAGGGGTCGTTGGCCGAAACAACTTAAAATGCACTCGGACAACGTTATATGCAGTGCATTTTTTGTACCAACAACCAATGCGTCGAAAAGTTGCTACTTGGAAAGTGTTTGTATGGAAATCAAATGAAATGATTTATGTATTTTTTTCTTATAAAATTATTATTGTTTCCTTGCTATGAAAAAATATAATATAATCAAAATAATTCTGAATTGTCAGTTTCTTCAGCAGCAGCAGAAGCTCTGAAAACGCTCACAGTAAATTCTGGGTATTGCATCCGAGGAGCAGGTGACTCGTTCTTTAAAGTGGTGGCAATGCAGCAGGTTTATTGGAGAGGATGAGAGATGGTTCTTCATAAGCCACTCGCGTTCTATTTGGTCGAATATTGATGACATTATAATTTTCGTCAAAATAAGACTTATTTTACATTATACCGGGTGTTCACTTATATTTTCCCCCATTTTAACTGCCTATAACTTCTAAACGGCTCAAGATAGAAATATGCGGTTTTCGCTGAAATGTTTTATTTTAGTAAAAGTTTTGTCTGAATGGACTGAATTTTTTATATCTCTTTCAAATACGAAAAGAAAAATGGCGGATTTTTGAAAAAAAAAACGTTGACTTTTTTTTAATGGAACACCCAGTATATTTTTTTGTAAATTGAAAGAAAGGTCATTCACCTGTCCAGCGATATAAAGTTTTTTAAAATCGGTTGTCAAATCACTGAGTAATTAATTTTTAAAATGAGAGGTGCAACGTGGATATCACATACCTAAATAACATAAAATGTGATTTCCACATTGCATCTGGAATCTGAAATAACGATGACTACAAGAACTGACCATAAAAGAAGATGTGTACCTGATTGTATGGATAAAAGAAGCAAATAGTACCGTTTTCCTAGTCCAAAAAGTTATTTGGGTTTGTTTACTAAATGGGTCAATGCGGTAAAGAACCCTAAATTCGAGAATGCCGCCAGAGAAACTATTTACAATAATTTCCGTGTATGCGCTAGACACTTTAGAGAGAATGATCTCGTAAAAGCTGGACATAGTGGCGTTAAAAGAACAGCCGTTCCATGTTTTTTTTTTACCACAACCACAAAAGAACTATATTAGATATATAACAAATTTCCACATTATATTATGTACAAAATCTAAATCTTTTCTTCCCCTATCGTAGGGATTAATTGTTGGTAATATATTAAAACATTTCGTAAATATCCTTTATGTAAGCCATGGTGTATTAAAGTTTAATAACTATATTTATATTTTAGATCACTTAAACGAAGCTGGGCTAGAAGAGACTCCATCTAAAAGGAGGGCAGTTGATGTTGATGGTAATATACAATATGTCTCATTCTAAATTATATTAATATTCCATTATTGTAGATTTAGATATGCCGTCTACTTCAGGGCAGCACATATTTGCTAGTGGTGCTAATGAAGATAAAAACACAGAACACGGAACATGTACTCCTGTTGAATTGGGCAAAGGTGAGTAGCTGATATTGAATGTTAGCCTATTATTTATTTTTCCTTTACTTTTTGTGTATAACTGAAGCGTTAATTTGAAAAACAAGACATGTCCATTTTTCGGAAATTCGTCTTTATGTATTGTTCTCATAGAATAGTAGTTTCTTTATCCATCTCACACATCACATTCAGTTGTGTAAAAATCTCATTTGTCGAGGTAAACTACATAGAACATTCGGATAGTTTTAGAAAAACAACATGTCCATAAGGTTTCTTGTAAAAGCAACACTTGTCCCATTTTAGTCAACGGTGATCTTTAAGCGTGAATGTTTGAATTCTTATGTATTATAAATAGTTCAGCATAGTGGAAACTGTTCAATACAATACTTCTATATTTTCGAATATATTTTGGTAAGTTTGTACCTATTTTTGTTTAAAATATCAATAACAATACGAACTTCTACGATTATTTTGATATGCACATCCCTTCTAATGAATATCTTAGTAAAAGTAAGATTTGAAGCTGGGCAGTTTTTCTTGATTTGTCAAAATTTTAATTTTTGGACAAGTGTTGTTTTTATAAATGCTTCAATTGTATAATCTGCATTTTAATTGAAATATACAGTGATGAGTGATGTAATGACCGGCAAAATACCGCAAAAAAAAGAAAACATAATACACTGCGAAACAAAAAGAAATGAAACTAGTGGAGGTGGAAATTATCGTTATAAAGGTAAATAGTAAAAAGTTAACACGGAAAAGGATAAAATGTGAGATTTTTTCCAACGGCGCGACTGCTCCTGGGTTAACCAGTTCCTGATTAGCAAAATCCACATATATTAGTAATGGTAATGAGGCAACTGGAACTATAAAAATAGTATAATGTCAAATGTTTAAGCAAATGTAGTGCCATAGCCAACTAGGTAGAATGTTGTATGTTTTTATACTCAGTGACATTAGAAGTGTTAGGCCCAGAAGGAATCATTTCTTGACCTTAATTTTTTGGCAGCACAATGACTATATTTAAAGCATACTATGATAACAATTTCAATGTTTTACCTTTTAGTTTTTGTAAAAATAAAGTTTTATCTTTAAATTTTTATGTGAAAAGACACATTTATGAAGACTGTTGGCACAGAAATTTTTAGTTATTTTTCCTGTCTAATTGTATTCAGTGCAAGAATATGCCTCGAGTTCGAAGACACCAAAATTACCACCATCATAACGATTTTGACAGGGGTAGAATTAGTGCCTATAGAGATATGGGTTTGTCGTATCGCGAAATTGGCCGTAGTGTTAATTGTACGGCAATGACAGTTATGCGAGTGTGTCGTGTGTGGACAAACGAAGGTAGAGGAACACGAAGAAGACCAACTGGTCAACCGAGGCGTACCACAGGGCGTCAAGATAGGCCCTTTAAATTCCTGGCTCGGCGAGACCGTTTTGCTACTACGCTTTAAATCGCTGACCAATGGTTTGGAATTGAAGGTAGACTTGTTACTATACGTAACCTATACAGTATCATTCGAGCCTTTGGACTGGTTTTATTCCGCCCAGGACGAGTGCTTCCTTTGACTGCGGACCACTGTCATCGCCGTTTGAATTGGTGCAGAGAACGGCAGCATTGGGTGGCAGAATGGCATAATGCAGCATTCAGCGATGAATCGTGAATTTGTTTAGGTATGCATGATGGTCGTAAGATGATAAGACGCCGCCGTGGAGAGCGACGAGATATCGGGTTTGCTGTTAAGAGGCATCTACTCAGGACAGTTGGAGTAATGGTTTGGGGGGTTATTGCTTATGGTAGCCGATTACCACTTTTATTTATTCAAGGCAATATGACAGATGCGCGTTATGTTGATGACATCTTACAAACCACTTTACTGCCTTATCTAGACGGCCGTCGAAACGCCTTTTTTCAGGAAGACAATGCGCATCCCCAAGTTGCTCATCGAACTACGGACTTCCTCCAAGAAGTTAACGTTAATTTTTTGCCATAGCTACCCCGTTCACTGCGTTTAAATCCTATCGAACATGTGTGGGATATGATGGGGAGGAGACTGTCCACTTTGCACAATCCTCCACAGACTCTGGCACAGTTAATCCATGAAATTCAAGTTGCTTGGAACCAGGTGCCACAAGCAGACATCGATCATCTCATTTTGTCAATGCCTAGACGTGTACAGGAGTGTATTCAGCAAGGGGGTCGCCAAACACATTATTATTATTTTTTTATTACATGTCAACAAAAAGTCTTGAAAATGTTATGGTTTCATTCTTGATGAAAATGTACCATGTTGCCAAAAAATTAAGTTCCAGAAATGATTCCTTCTGGGTGTAACACTTCTAATGTCACTGAGTATATTAATATTTTACTCACAATCACGCAAATATTTTGATATCTCATCCAATATTAATAAATTAAGGATCAGTCTAGAATAATGTGTATTTTTTTCGTTTTGTTGCGACATTATTATTGCAGAAAAAAATTAGTAATTTTAAAGTGAAGTCTGTTTGTAAGTTTATTGTGTAAAAATTAAGTACAAGTAGTTCAAAATAAAACAAATTTACAGATTCTAAAAACAAAAACAAAAGTCTCTAAAAAATATTGCATTGTTAATGGACCAATCTCTGGACCATTTACTTTCAAAATTATATACACTGGAATCCTGATAAGTCGGATTAATCGGAACCGCAGCCGATCCACGTTATCGAAAATCCCGGTTAGCCGGAGAATATGGTAAAAATTAATAATATACAGTATACTTACAGATAAACTCCATTATAACTGCAAAAACATGCAACACATATGCACAGTACATCTAAATTACGTACAGTTGTACAGTATTGTTAATTTCTTGTTAAAAAACTCAAACAAAACTTGGACACATACACATTACAACTTAAATATATTAAGTTTTTATTGTTGAAATGTTTGTCAGATGAAAGTTGGTCCGGGTTAGCCGGACTTCCAGGTTATTCGCGGCCGACTTATTGGGATTCCACTGTATTATAAAACTAGACCTACATAACTTACTGTTTGAATTATTTGTAGGTGGAGGTTCAACCACTAGAAAGTTCATTGAGTCAACTAATAAAATCCGTAGATTATCATATAAAGTGCCTAGTTACCAAAAAAAGTAGAAGTTGCTGAACACATCTACAAAACTGGACAATTTAAAAAGATGGTAGAAAGTGTAAACCCCTTAACATATAAATTCATTCTATCACAAATACGCACCCAAAAACAAAAGGCAAAGGGTAGAAAGTTTACTACTGACGAAAAGATTTTGGCATTGACCTTATTTAAATGCAGTAGAAAAGGCTACAGACTTCTGTCAAAAAAATTTCTTTGCCTTCGAGAAGAACATTAACAAATTTATTAAATAGAATTCCGATGAATCCTGGCATAAACGAGTTAATGTTTAATACATTAAAACGTAGTATTCAGAAAATGACTCGTAAGGACAGGATTTGTATTTTAATATTTGATGAAATGTTCTTATCGACAGGCATTCAATACAAACAAAAGGATGATATGATAAAAGGACTGTAAGATTATGGTACAGAGAGGTGTCCTAATTTTGCAAACTACATGAATGTTTTTATGATTAAGGGGATTTACAGGCAGTGGAAGCAGCCAATTTGTTTCACATTCAGTGATGGAGCTACAAAAACTGCTAAGTTAAAGTCGTCCATCACTAGAATCATTGAAGAACTTTAACAAATTATCTTAACAGTTGTAGCAACTGTGTGTAACTAAGGTGGACCAAACCAAGCTGCTGTTAATTCTTTACTACAGGGCAGTTTTCTACAAAAATAGGGAAGAGTATAAATATTTTAGCTTTCTTGTAAACAATCAAGAAATAGTCCCTTTATATGATACTCCCTTACATTTATTTAAAGGCTTGAGGAACAATCTATTAAACAAAAACCTACATTTTGAATTCGATGGCAAGGAGGGTATTGCTAAATGACTAAACTAACAGACGAACATGTTTTAAGAGGGAAGATTAAGAAGATGAAAGTTAAGAACTGCACACAGGTATTTAGTCACTAAGTTGGCAGTTTAATGGTGAAACATGTTGAGTGGAGTAAGTGATCTCATATTGATGTTATCTCTATATTTATATATATTTTGTTTTAGAATCTGAAGTAAACCTTGCCCCAGAAGCTGCAAATACAGGAAAATTAATTTTATTTTAGGATGAATTATTTGATTTCCCTTAACTAAAGCCAGAAAACAGCTCCCTCCAGCAAACCCTTGAAATATGGTCTTCTTTAACATCACAGCATGAATTATTCTGGAAAAATTCTATAAGTGTCTTGAGGAAAATGAAATTTTTCGATGAAAAGAAAAATAAATTTGTTAGTGTACCTTCATTAACAAATTTAATATCCACCATTCGTGGATTTTTATATTTAAAATCAAAACTGATAAAGAAGCTAACTTTTTATTATTAAGGGTATTTAAGCAAGATGCCTTAGAGAATTTTTTTGAACTAATGAGGAAATACAGACATACAAGTAACTCAACAAATGTGTCTAATACGTTCCTTCAAGGCCTTATTAGTGAATAATTTTATGTCATACCATTCACCATACACAAATTGAGAACAAGATCTCAGTGAGGGAGCTGTAGATAATTTAAGAGTTTTCTTAACTGGCGAAGAATTACCAGGTTGTAGACCTTTGGCGCCCGAAGTTAACATTGCCATTCCATTAGCACTTGGGAAGGTCTACTGTAACCTATGTTGCCGGTTATATCGCCAAAAAAGTTTTAAAAAAGGTTTCATGCACACAGTGTAAAGCGAAAGTAGTGGGCAAATGAGAGTTCTGGGCCGCACAACCCCACCCCTTTTTGTACCCCCCACTCCTACCCTGTATACCCCCACCCCTAATTATACAAAAGTGCACATTTTGCAAAAAACATGTTTGAAAAAATCAGAAGCTACTTTTAATAAAATATTTCTAATATTTAATTACGTAAGGTGTTCAAAATGACCTAACACATTTATGCACGACTAAAAACGATCATTGACTGAGCTACTTACTCTACGAAGCAAGTGGTCATGCTTATTCAAGAAGTATCAGAGGTCATACGCTGTTACGACTTGCATTATCAACAATCATTTTTCAAGACATGAAGATTGAAAGCTGTGTTTTAGATGAGTTAGTTGAACAGATAACTAGACACCATGTTTCCTATGAAAATGTTGAAGGGTGTGTTAATTATTCAAGTTTAATAATTGCTCAATTTCGTAATAAATTAATTGAATTAAAAGCTGCAGGTCCCACAGCTCAGTTATGGGTACAGTATTTCGAAATGGTTTCAATAGCTTTGGACTTTGTTCGTGCTGAAAGGCTAGGACATTTTAAAGAACATCTTGATGCAGTGCGAAAAATGCTTCCATATTTTCACGCAAGTGGTCGTTTTCAATATGCGAAATCAGCCCATTTATATCTCCACGATATGATAAAATTAGAAGAAACAATGGATGAACAGACTTTTGAGAATTTTAAGAACGGATTCTTTACGGTTAAACGAACAGAAAAATTTAACTCTGGTACATGGACGGACATGGTAATAGAGCAAAGTCTTATGAAATCTATGAAGACAGAAGGAGGAATATCTCGGGGTCGGAGTACACAAGAAAGTGTTTTATGTAAATGGGTATATGCTATGTACGCTACGAATACAATCTGCGAGGAAATTGAAAAATTTTGTAACGTTTCTTTGGATTTTTCAGAACAACACGTTGATAATAGAGATTCACGAGTGAAAAGAGATAATAGCGATGTAAGTAAACTTCTAGATTGGTTTCTCTTCATAATCCTTTTCAAAGTACAAAACAGGTGATATCTATAGCTTCTGGAATCGTGGGCAGTGACCAAATAAATTGTCATAGAGCGTATGATATCGGCATCGAATCAATGGCGAAAATAACTGGTTTGAGCTTTAATGAGATAAAACTAAAACGTGTTGACAAAGTACTACCACTTTCAGCGGTTAATAAATCTGTCAAAATTAACAATTGTAAAGTTTCCATCGATCCATTACTACTCTTCCAGAGAATAACAGCAAACAAAAAATTCCAAAATAATCTAAAAGAATATCTACAATATGAGTTAAGTCCGTATCCAACATCTTTATTTGATAATAATGGCATGAGAAAAACAACAAAATCAGCACTATATAAAAGTATGACTCCTATTGATATTGAACTGGACGAAATCACTACAACATATATTATCGATGGTGGATTTCTTTTGCACCGCGTTGTATGGAATAAAGATGATACTTTCTGTAATATTTTACATAAATACGTCAGATATTTACAAACACATTATGGCTCAAGTATCGTTGTTGTATTTGATGGTTACTCAGACTACACTAAGAACATTAAAGCAATGGAACAACTAAGAAGAACTGCCGGTGTTTCAAAATCTTACGAACTCCGTTTTGATGAAACAATGAATGTGCCTATCAGCCAAGAACAATTTTTATCGAACACATCTAATAAAAAAATATTTATAGACATGCTTTCACTACAAAACAAGCCAGAGATGATGCTGATGTTCTCATTGTAGAAACAGCTATTGCAGAGTCTGAACATGTAGGAAAAACTTCCGTCATTGTAGGAGAAGATATTGATTTGCTAGTTATCTTGATAGGACGAGCTCAATCACATCAACAAGAATTTTTTTTTTTAAATTGGTAAGGGTAATGCGGAGACAAAATTATATTCATCGAAAAGTTTTGATAAATACCCTCATTCTAAGAAACACATCTTATTTTTACACGCGTTTAGTGGATGTGATACGACTTCTGCGATTTACAGGAAAGGTAAAATATCGTTTATTAAAATGTTCGAAAAAAATCACCATTTAAATCAGTCACCTCAACTATTTCAACAAAAAAACTGCTCTGTACAAGAATTATTTGATTATGGAGTACGTATTTTCTTAGCAGCGTATAATGCTCCAACATCAGAAGACGATATAGACTCTTTTCGATACACCCAGTTCATCAAATCAACAAGATTCAACAAACCAGTGCAGTTATCAAGTCTTCCACCTTCAAGTGCAGCAGCTCGTCAGCATATCATTCGTGTCTATTATCAGACCCAAATTTGGTTGGGAAATGATTTAGAACCCCAAGAATTCGGCTGGGTAATGCAAAATGAATTTCTGGAACCAATAACAACATTATTACCGCCAGCACCAGAAGAACTGCTGAATACAATATTTTGCAATTGCAAGAAAGGTTGTGGTTCTAATTGCGGATGCAGGAAATCAGGATTGCAATGTACTTTAATTTGTGGGCAGTGTAATGGACAATCATGTCTAAACGCTTCATCAACTTCAGATGATTTCAATGAAGAAAGTGAATATGCACCTGATATTCTTGAATCTTTTTATTCTGATACTTTAATAAACGAGAATGATGATGAATCCGATATTGAGCAGTCAGAGGAAGAAGAAGAAGAAGAAGAAGAAGAAGAAGAAGAAGAAGAAGAAGAAGAAGAAGAAGAAGACGATGAAGAAGAAAATTAATACAAAAATATTAACCATAAATAATAAAAGAATATATATTATATTTGTAACTTTAATAAATCGATTATTGGATTAATAAATAAATATACAGCGTGTCTACTTAAGTTGGAAACATATGGGAAACTTTTTTGTTATTCATTTTACGAAAAAAAGTTATTCTTTATAAAAAGTTCTGCATGCTCTAAAACCTAAGATTCAATCATCAGATATCAAATTTTGTTAATAATATACGAGGTATGTCAAAAAATATGAACTTCGTTCAAGAGTAAAGTACCTTTATTTCTCTCAATATCGAAAATTCTTAATATGAAAAGTTGTTTGGAAATAAAAACTAAGATCAAATCTGCAATTACATGCTTCTAATTGGAAAAAAATATTTTCCAAATTTTTCTCAAATTTATTGATACGAACTTCGTTTTTATTTATTACACATACGATAACTCTTTTATTATTACTTTTACGAAAAAAAGCTATTCTTTATAAAAAGCTCTGTATGTCCTAAGACCGAAGATGCAACCATCAGATATCACATTTTATTAATTTTATACGAGGTATGTCAAAAAATATGAATTTCACTCAAGAGTAAAGTACCTTTATTTTTCATAATATTGAAAACAGATATTAAAAAAGTTGTTTAGAATTAAAAACTATGTTTCAATATGCAATTACATCTTTCTAATTGAAATATTGTGAAATATAAAGGTACTATAATCTTGAGCGAATTTCATATTTTTTGACACACCTCATTTTAGACCATGCAAAGCTTTTTATGAAGAATAACTTTTTTTCGTATAATGAATAATAAACGAGTTATCATATTTGTAATAATTAAAAACGATGTTGGGTGTCCATAAATTTGAGAATTTTTTTTTATTTTTCTATTAGTAGCATGTAATTGCATATTTAATCTTAGTTTTTAATTCCAAACAACTTTTTATCATAAGAATTTTCGATATTTAGAGAAATAGAGGTAATTTACCCTTGATCGAAATTCATATTTTTTGACATACCTCGTATAATATTGAGAAAATTTGATATCTGATGATTGAATCTTAGGTTTTGGGGCATGCAGAACTTTTTATAAAGAATAACTTTTTTTCGTAAAATTAATAATAACAAAGTTTCCCATATGTTTCCAACTTTAGACACGCTGTATAATTTAAAAAAATAATAAATATGATTTTTTCAGTATTTAATTAAATATAAAAATGATTATTGTTGAATTCTGCACTTGATCTTAATTTATCGTATATACAGCTGTTAAAAATATCATTAAAGTTCATTTGAAATATTTCATTTAATATTGTATGTTGGTTAAAAATAAAATAAATATTATATAAAAAATATATATTTTATAATTAATATCTATATAGTTTATTAAATAATAAAAATTTAATGATAATAATAGTATTTTAAGTGAATAATTAACTATATAACTCAGCGTTTCCCAACCGGTGGGTCGCGACCCACTAGTGGGTCGCGGGAGGATTTCAGGTGGGTCGCGGCGTGGCTCTTACAGTAGCTGAATAACGGCGCAAATCTATATTATTATGGATGAGGGATGGGTCGCGAATAGAAAAAAACATCAGAAGGTGGGTCGCCAGACATAAAAGGTTGGGAACCACTGATATAACTTATTATTTATTGAATCCTACTGGCTGACTTCGCGTTACCGTATACACAGGTAAGCGGTCCCCCACTCTTTGCGCTCTATCTTAAGAAGGGTTGAAGGTACATAAAAGTACTTGAGACAAAAATTGAAGAGAATTTTCCATTCTACAATTTTTCTTACCACCTTAAATGTCATAAAGTGTAAGGGAAACGAGATATTTGCAGAAAACTCATTTTCGTGACCTTTGACCTTAAATATCTTAAGTCGCGGACTAGAGGTAAGTTTTATACCATCAAAATAAAGACGTATGCAAATTTTTAGCTTATTATCTTTCATTCCGAGGTTGCATCCTTATTTTACCGGACTATAATAAAACGAGGTGGAGAAGAACTACAACGGAAAATATATGAGCTAATACTAAGGATTTGAGAAGAATGCCCGAAGAATGGAAAACTGGATGGATATTTCCGATTCTAAAGAAAGGGGACACTACAAAATGCAACAACTATAGAGGAGTAACATTGTTAAACAGCTGCTACAAGATATTGACAGCACTAATCAGACAAAAACTCTCAAAATACATTGAAACTAAAATAGGAGACTACCAGCACGGATTTAGAGAGGGAAGATCAACAATAGACGCAGTTCACATAATCACACAGTCAATTGAGAAATGGTACGAACATGATATCGACTTACACATACTTTTCATAGATTTCAAGCAAGCCTTTGACAGCTTAACAAGACCCGACCTAATAGAAGACATGAAAAACCTAGATATACCAATGAAACTTATAAAACTTACGAAAATGACAATGGAAGGATCGACTGCAGCAATAATTACAGATAACTGTATCACCAAAAATATAGAAATAGCAAGTGGAGTACGACAAGGTGACTCTCTATCAACGTCATTATTTAATGTCGCAATAGAAGGAACAATAAGAGCTACAGAAATAAAAGGTACAATTATAACATCGATGTCGCAACTTGTGGCGTATGCTGACGACATAGCATTAATTAGCAGAAACCTGAACAGTTTAAAGAAAGAATTTACGAAGTTATGCAAGGAAGCATCCAAAAGGGGTTTAGAAATAAATCAAAACAAAACAAAATCCCTAATATGCTCAAGAAAAAATCCAGATAATGTGACAAGTTTAAATATTGGTGAATATAAGTTTGAAAAGATAGAACACTAAGTATCTTGGAGTCTCAGTTAATGGAACTAACGATAGAAGCATCGTAATCAGTGAAAGAATCCAGGCAGGAAACAGAGTCTACTGGAAATACAATAGACTCCTATAAGAAGCTTACTCAGAATACTAAACTGAAGATTTACAAAGCAGCAATTAGACCAGTAATCACATATGGTGCGGAGGTAATGTGTCTGACCCAGAAAGAGGAAGAAAGATTGAGGATCCTAGAGAGGAAAATAATTCGGAGAATAGCAGGACCACTAGATTTAGGTAATAATGAATTTAGAAAACTCATGAACCACGAAGTAAGAGGACTTCTGAAAGGAGAAGACATCATCAGATTTATCAAGGCACAGAGACTCAGATGGATGGGACATATAGAAAGGAGAAATCCAGAAGCCGTCATCAAGAAAATTTCCAAATGGAGACCTGTATCAGGCAGACCACGAGGAAGACCCAAAACTAGATGGGAGAAGCAGATAGTCGAGGACCTTAAGAAGATGGGAGTCAGAGAATGGGCAACCATAAGCAAAAACAGGAACGAATGGAGAAAAATTGTAGATGTCAAGTCACACAACCAATTGTAAAACCAAAATGTTAATGCGGATTGATTCACCGCGACAAACGAATCGGAAGAGCCCAAAGAGGGTGGCAATCACTCCGCTATGAGTGTGGATGCCATGACGATGATGATGAATTATCGGAGTAAAATATTTTGTGCTCATATTGAGCTGTATGGTTCTTTAGATAGGTTCCGCAAAGACACGTACCTATTTTATTAACACCTTTGCTTGTGATACCTTCGTGGCACAAAAGACTGAGCCATGTTGGTGAGAAATATCAAATATAGTAAAGATGAAACATGATAGTCGTCTCATATAAATGTCACTCCGATCTCTATTTGGTAGTGATAATGCAGTTTGGAGGTGGAAGCAACAAACTACAGTACTTCCATGTTCCTCTGAATTCTTGATATCCAACTCCTCTAACCGAATCTGATTTTTTCTCTATGTGCATCATACTTAAGATGTAATACTTTTTCATCTGCTGTTAGATTTGGAACGAGTTGCAGAAAATAACACTGGTCATTTTTTGGCTGAAAAAAGGCAATACTAAATTCCATGTTAAAAAGCTAGTGTAATAATGGAGTTTAACGGGAATTTTTGTTCTCTACATTTTTTTTTTTTTTGGTACAGTCTGTACATGGTGGCTAAGTTTAGAAATCCGTTTTGTCCTTGCTCTGCAATAATGTAAGTCAATTACTGGAAGATTTTATGTGGGACCTCACGAATTCGTTTTCGTCATCTAGCACCCTTGGTCGCCAGCATTTTCTTTTCCTCCGCGATTGTAATTCTGGACAAACCCTGGCCGTTTTTTTTCATTGCTGTGGTTATTATCATATTTTAAATGTTCAAAGTGTTGAGAAACAAAAACCTTACATACATTTTTTCATTTATCACCTCAAGGTAATAAGCTCTATGTTCGCTTCTGACTCACTTCTTTCTTAAGTATCGTTCGCTTCTGTGACTCCCTTCTTTCTATAAAACCTCCTGGCCTATTTACATCACAAAGTCCCCAGTGGTTATTTAACTGTTCTTTTCTTTCTGTATTACTAAGTTTTCCGAACATTTGATTTCGCAACGCTCAGTGCAAGCGGCTTTTACAGACCATTTTGAGTTAGTAGCTGACAACAGTTCTACCGATCAAGTTTTATTATGCACTAACTTAAAATGATGCGGTATCAACTTTGTCAACAAAATATTTGATTCTGCCTGTTGACCATCTTTTAACCATTTCCTCATACTGATCTCAAGATTGAAAAATTTTGAGTTGGTGCAGTCTGATGTATCGATTTGTAAAAGTTGATATGTCCATGATAAATTTGAAAAAATGATTTAGACAAACTTCAAAAACAGGTTAGGGAAATGGATAAAGGATTTGCGGAATCACAGCAGACGATGGATAATCACAGAGCTAATTTTGAATTGTATGACAAATGTATGTAGAAATAATGAGATAAAACAGGAAAGAATCAAAGTGTTTCACAGAAAAAAACAATAAGAAACACTGTATGTGTACTTTAGTGGGTCTACTTACAGCATTGCAATTAAAAAACCTTTATTTCGATCACGTTTGTAATCTAAATTTAAGACACTCAAACCCTTTTTTTCACAATGGAAACTTTTCTGTCACAACTTTCGTTCTTTTCATCTCTAGTTTAGATAACATAGTGTTTTAGATTGGCTTGTAGAATCTTCTTGATGTAGTATTTCAATTTCTCGTTTTATAATAATCATAAATTAATTTTTCTCGGATGTATAGACCGAGACGGCAGGCAACGTGTTAAAAAACTGGAACAAATGCACCAGATACATATTTCGCAGATATTAGAGACGGCAAGCCACTCTCTACATACGTCTTATTGAATATGCATAAAAATGTCCATTTTTTTAACTGATGATGAAGGCAGATTACTTGTTTGTAGGATGTTTTTGTTGATCAAATGTCTACTTCTCATTTTATAATAATCATAAATTGGCTTTTCAAATTTGAAGCCAATACAAGCGTAATGATTATTATAAATAAATCTAGTTCAGACATCATTCCAATTTATTTGTAAACGTTGATATGCCCATGCTAAAGAAAAATCGTTTATACAAATCTCAAAAATTCACTGGGTAAGCAAATCGGTAGAATCACACCCATTTATAATAATCAAAATCGTGTTAAAAAACTGGAAAAAATACACCAGATAATACGTATACTCTACATATAGCTCACTGAAGAAGCATATGATATCCATTTTTTTCACCCGATGAAAAAGCAAGTCGCTTTAAGATTTCCTTATAAATCAAATGTCTGCTTCTCGTTTTATAATAATCATAAATTCACTTTTTAAATATGAAGTAGATACTATCGTAATGATTATTATAAACTTGTAAGATATGTCGTACTTCAACTGTCCTGATATTAATTGGTTTGGTTAAAATCAATTAGCCAGACTTTCCTTCTTCTTTTTCCGCGCTTGGGACCGGCAACAGTTCTGTTGAGCTACTCGATCCACACAACAAAACTGAAGTCGGTTTCGGAGCAGTATCGGCGGACAGCGCAAAAGATGGAGTGACAACATTCCATCGAGGTTTCATTCCTCCCATGAACAAGCAGAATTGCTTATAAATAGGAAGAAGTTTACAATTTATAATGTGTTGATAAAGTAAATAAAATATTTTCTGAAAAAAATTGTAATTTAGATCTATAGGAAAACTGGATATAAAAAACACCATTACAAACATTATATATTAGCAAGACTATAGATTACTACATTTATACATTAGATCAAGATTTTGAACGCTATACAGCAGAGTATTTCTACGAATCCATAAAGAAGACGTCTGTAGATGCATCTTCAGCAGAAAAGCTTTTGTGGTAACCAGCACACCAAACTCCATGTCTGCATTACTTAATAACCAAAAATCCATTTAGATGTATTCATACACTGTGATTTGACCGTGGTTGCTGCTTTTAACCTGAAAAAAAAAATAGAATTAGAGTCAATCAACATCTATTATTAGACAAGCCGAAAACGGCGGGTTTGTTGGAAAAAATATTCCCATGAGATTTTTTTGCATAATCACATTCGTGAAATATCCCAAAATAAGGTTCAAGAAGTCGCCTAAGTAAAAAGTGGTCAAAATTTTTTTTAACAATTTTTTTAATCGAATTGGAAAAATCCATATTTTTGGCCCCGAGAATGGAAAAATCCATATTTTCAGTCACAAGTAAATGATTTTTATGAGTGGTGTGGTAGAAATGATATAGAACTTAATATTAATAAATGCTTTTTAATAACTTTTGCTAGATCCCATTCGCCTATTCACCATCAATATTTTATTAATAATACTCCTGTCACACGTGTGAACGAAATTCAGGAATTAGGTATATTTGATTGTAAATTAACATTTTACTCTCACATTGACCATACTGTTTCGAAGGCATTTAAGATGGTGGGTTTTGTATTACGTTCATCAAAAGATTTGTCAGTTCACACAATAAAAATCTTATATTGCAGTATCGTGAGATCAATTATTGAATATGGTTCTATTGTCTGGTCACCTAGTTATGCATATCAAATCCTAAATATTGAAAAGGTTCAAAACAAATTTTTACGTTTTGCATCTTTTAAGAAGGGTTTAACAGTTACAAATTATACTTATGACAATATATTAATGAGATTAAATTTACAAACTCTTGAACTCAGAAGAGTCATGTTGGATATTTGTTATCTTCGCAAAATTATCTCTGGTGTTATTGACTCCAAAGAACTGATAAGTCTTGTGTGCTTTAATCTCCCTGCTAGATTGACACGAAATCCACAAATATTCAAGGAACAACGGCATGCTACAAATTATGGTCAATATGCACCAATTAGTAGATTGACCGTGTATGGAAACAAGTTTAGTCATCTAATAGATCTGTTTGGTTCTTCAATTTCCTCTATTAAACAAGAACTCAAGGGTCTTGAATTTTAAATTAAAAAAAATAAATAGATTAAACTATTGTAATTGATTCAGTTGTTTTCATCATTAGAAAACAATTTATATTCTCTTTTATTTTTTATGTTTGTGTTTTATAGTTGTAGTTTTACGTGTATCTAATTTTTATATTTTCATTATTATGACAAAAGCTCATTGTATTTTGTATGTATTGGGTTTATCCCGTTAATAAATAAATGAAACAGAACATAATGGAAATACAATAACTTCCTCAGAGATAAGAAGCTTACTCAAAATACTAAACTAAAAATTTACAAAGCAGCAATTAGATCAGTAATCAATCACATATGGTGCTGAAGTAATATGTCTGACACAGAAATAGGAAGAAAGATTGAGGATCCTAGAGAGGAAAATAATTCGGAGGATAGCAGGCCACTAAACTTAGATAATAATGAATTTAGAAAACTCATGAATCACGTAAGAGAACTTCTGAAGGGAAAAGACATTGTCAGATTTATCAAGGCATAGAGACTCAGATGGATGGGACATATACATAGAAAGGATAAATCCAGAAGCCTTTATCAAGAAAATTTTCAAATGGAGACCTGTATCAGACAGACTACGAGGAAGACCCAAAACTAGATGGGAGAACCACATAGTCGAGGACCTTAAGAAGATGGGAGTCAGAGAATGAGTAACCATAAGCAAAAAAAGGAACAAATGGAGAAAAAAGATGCCAAGTCACACAACCAATTGTAAAACCAAATGTTCATTCACCGCGACAAACGAATTGGAAGAGCCCAAAGAGGGCGGCGATACTCCGTGAGGAGTGTAGATGCCATGATTATGATGATACCAATCTCAATCAGATAAGTGGTGAGATAACGAGACATTACACCTCCTCCACATCCTACACCAGGCACGAAAACCAACTCAGTTTTCCATAAGACACAGTTTTTTGTATACAACATTGAGCAAATCGCTCTCCTAGTCTTCTACATACTCGACTACTCTTGTAGTTGCTGTGTATGCAGATCCTACTTTCGTCAGAGAATAATACCCAACTCTATTGACAGTCGTCCCAATCCAGATGTTCGAGAGCAAATTATAATCGCCTTTACTTTTAGGCTTCAGTTAGCTTGGGACCTGTAGCTGCCCTTTTTGGTGTCAGTTTGGCTGCTTTCAGTTTCTTTCTGACTTTCCAAACGCTGCATGCTGTAGCCACACCTCGGACCTCTCTAAGCTCTTCTTTGAGATTAGCACCAGTCAAATATTGATTTTTCAGGGATGTCCATACAAGAAATGGAAAAATTTAAGTAGTTATAGTTAAAAATGTAGTAGTAGGATGTTCTGATTAGGAACTAAAAATATCAGATGACAAAGGCTCATAGAATTCTGCCAAGAACAAAAAATTTGAATTTATTTAGAATGTTAAGAGTTTATTTAGAATGTTAAAAAACAATGAAATCAAAAGTAAATTAAAAAATAATTAAATAATAACATTTAAAAAACACCAACTAATAAACAAATTATTGGTGTAAGTAAAAAGTGGAATGTTATAACAAAAATTATTGAAACCAGCACCAAAAAGATTAACACAAAACAGGCAAGAGGAAGACTGAAGAAATACTACTACAGATGTATGAAAGAAAAAATACAAAGGAAAAGATGTACAAAAGTATAAAAAGATACAATGGATAAAAGGAGAAAATGAAAATGAGCTGAGTAGGTATATAAAGAAAATCTTGACCATTTAAATTTGATTTTTAACAGACTTAATGAAATCTTTGAATGTGATTTTGATTTATTTCTCTATGAAACTGAGGTTATACAGGGTGTCCCGAAAAGGTTAGTCATAAATTATACCACATATTCTGGGGTCAAAAATAGATTGATTGAACCCCACTTACCTATATACAATAGTGCACACAAAAAGTTACAGGCCTTCGAAGTTACAAAATGAAAATGGATTTTTTTTCATATATCGAAAACTCTTAGAGATTTTTTATTGAAAATGGACATGTGGCATTCTAATGGCAGCAATATCTTAAAAAAAATTAACATGAAATTTGTGCACCCCATAAAAATTTTATGGGGGTTTTGTTCCCTTCAACCCCCCCCCCCCAAACTTGTGTGTATGTTCCAATGTTCCAATTAAATTATTATTGCGGCACAATTAGTTAAACACAATGTTTTTAACTCTTTTTTGCCTCTTACCACTTTTTCGATAAGCCAGTGTTTATCGAGATATTTTCAATATTTGTCGAATCCACCACATATTTTGAATATGGTTAAGTACGATTATAGACCTGTTAATAATCTGAAAATTTATTTATAATTTACATTTTCAGGTGTATTTTGAAAAAGAAGCCGCATATCGATAAAAGGTGACTGAAAAAAGACGAGGCAAAAAAATTTTAAAAACACTGTGTTTAACTAATGGTACCACAATAATAGTTTAAATTGGAACGTACACAAACATTTGGGGGGTTTAAAGGAACAAAATCCCCATAAATTTTGTATGTAAATATATTAAAAAGAAGCTGCATCTCAATAAAAACTGGCTTATCGAAAAAATACTAGGAGGCAAAAAGTTTTAAAAACGTTGTGTTTAACTAATGGTACCACAGTAATAAATTAATTGGAACGTACACAAAAGTTTGGGGGGGTTTAAGGTAACAAAACCCCCATAAAATTTTTGTGTTGGAAAAATTTTACTATAATTTTGTTTTAAGATATTCCTGCCATAAGAATGATACGTCTCCATTTTCAATAAAAAATGAACTATTTTAAATGGGAAATAAGCCACAATTTTACCAAAAAAATGAAGTTATTAATGTTTCGACGCTTAAGTCGGGTGTCGTCAAAATACAAAATAATACTAAATAAACAAAAATGTTGTTGCTTAGTAAAAAATTCTTCTAATAATTTATTTAATCTGACTCATTTATATCGGCAATTCAGACATGTATTATAAATTTTAAAGTAGAAGACTTTAAAATGATATTGCCAATATTGATGAGTTGCGTTCCTGGGACGAGTTTACTAAAAGATAGTTCATTCGATTACATGAAATCAACCCCAACTCAAGAATATCCGCCACAAAAAAATCATAGCATCTGTCTTTAAAAAGACAACCAAATGCAACGATGGCAGTAAAATTCTCGCGCTAGAGATTCCATAGTAAATTACGAGAGAAAACCAGGAAAACACCTCGTGATACTATCCTGACATCGTAAGTATTTGGGCTTACATTTAGTTTACTCTCAAAACTAATACCAAATTCTGACTTTAATGTATATAATCTATTTTAAATTATACATAATATTAATAATACATAGATATTATTAGGGGTTCGAGCAAAAAACCTGATAACTAACAATAACATTGTTTCGAAAAAATCGCGATTAAAGATTTTAGGAAGTTTGAAGAAGATTTCTAATCGTCATGGAAAGTTCAATCAAATCCTCATTAAACTTTCTATGACGATTTGAAAACTTCTTCAAATTCCTAAAATCTTTAATCGCGATTATCTCGAAACAAAGTTATTTTTAGTTATCAGGTTTTCGCTTGAACCCCTCGTTATATAAATAATACTAAAATATAAAATATGTACTCAAAATGTAAATGACTTACTTATCGTGGTATTTTAAATAATAATATAATAAAATAGTATATATGTAAATAAAAAATCTCGAGCAGTTTTCGATATATTGAAATACAGTAACACCCTGAACTTACGCGATAGGTGGGACTGAGCGATAATCGCGTAAGTCGAATTCGCGTAAGTCAGGGTATAATTTCGTATATATGTATGTTTGGATGACATTATTACTCTTTCAAGTCTTCTTAGATATATAACAAAAAATGCCTTTATAAAAGTAACAAACACCCAATCCATTAGACAAAACTGTAGATAAGAAATACCTAATACTATAGTATAATTCAATAAGCGATGCAGGGCGATGTAAACATTATTAAGTGTACGCGTCCAACAGGGCCGCATTTAGGATTATCTTTTTGTTTAGTCAGAATATATATTATCTTAAAAAATACGAAATTTTAATTTTGCAAAAGTGCTCGACAAAGAACCTGATTGTTTTAGTTGATATCCGATAATAGGAACCATTTATACAGGGCGAAAAACCCAATAATTTTTTTCGCCAACAATGTTATGTACAGAGTGCCTACAAAAAATATAAGTTTTATTTTTAATTTTTGATATATGTACTTATTTGTTTGTACAATTCCAAAAAGTTTCTTCCCCTACGTTTATATTGAAAATTAAGTTTTTTCAATATTCGGTAAAACGTGGTTTTCGAAAAATTTGGTAAATCAGGGTCATCGTTCACCTTCTTTAACCTTTAACTACCCGCGCATCAAGTTATAACATAACTACACGCGTGGCGTACTTTATACGCCACAAGAAAATACAATTAAAAACAGCGGATTTGTTTTTTTTTTTAAATACACTTAGTTGTTTGTTATAAACCTTATTCGGCATCAGTGAATACTTGGAGTTCCTTCTCAGTAAGCCAATTGGGAATTAACTGAAATCATGGAATAACTGGATTCCATGATAAATAAAATTACTTATAAAATTTTTTTTGTTTATAAAGAAAAATATATTTTGTGCCATAATGACTAAAAAAGAATTGAAATATGTACTTATATTACTACTTATATTAATATAATCGTGGCGTATATTGTCCACAACCGGAAACAACAATTAATTAACTGTAAATTACGATCTTCCCAGAACGCCGATTATAACGAAACTAAACCCAAATTGTACAGCACATTCCAGTGATAGGTTATATTGGCCACGTTTTTCACAATATCTTCAACCACTAACCCGGGATTTTCTTGTCTTTCACATTTAAAAACATTTAAAATTATGTCTTCAACTTCAACGCTAAGAGGACTTCTTTTACTTCGTTTTCGAGGAGGACTCCATGTATTTTCAACCAATTCATTAGCAGAATCAATGGATGACATTTTTGGTTTCAATATTTGTTATTGAAATAATACGTGGTTACTGTTACAGTAATCACAATCACGTATAGATAGGGTCGTTATTAGTTATACAAATAAAAATATATACATACTTAAATAGTTCTAAATCGCACAACAAATAATTGCTAATTCAACATTAACATCATAAATATAATTTATTGTCCTTTAACCAAGACGACTAAAAATTTACTAACAAATCGATTCAAATTACAAAATTTTAATTTTAATAGCGAAATATAATACCTACTTAAATCCTGTCCGAACCTGTATGAGCTGCCGACGACGTCGGCAGTAACGAAATAAAGATGAACATTTCGGTTAGTTTTTAAATATTCTTGAATAACTGTTTCTTGCATGTATGCATAAAATATTCATTAATTTTATAAATCGGATTATTTGTTCACTTACTATGTATTCAGTGATAACAATAATTTATTTACTACGCAATAAACACTAATAGTTGAGAAAAGAATAAAATTAATAAAGTGTCATAATTATACTGTTATTTATCGGAACGAGTAGACTCATTTGGAACATCTTTAACAATTATCGGTAAATTTATCGTTGTTTATATGCCCTGCATCGCATATTGAATTATACTATAAATAAAATCGCTGATTCCATGTGAAAAGTCCAAACATGTATAATACATTAGATGAGCAATAGTGTGTGGGTGGTAATTCTATCTCGTGGATAACTAAACAATTGTGTGGCGCTTAAATAATGAATGGACAAGATTTTAAAATCACAAATCGACAAGATTTGAAAATCGCGTAACTATGGGATCACGTAACTCTGGGTTCGCGTAAGTCGGGGTAGTGTAAGTCGAGGTTCAATTCAATTCAGTTTATTGATATCAATATACAAAGTATTTACATAAGTCAAAGTCTGTTAAAATGCATCATTGAAATACATTGGCAAGCTAACACTTAATAAGTAAAATAAAACTCGAGGTATTACTGTAAATCGATTTTCAGTTTGTAACTTCAAAGGGCTATAACTTTTTTTATGAGCACATTTGTACTAAGGTAAATTAGGTTTAATCGAACTATGTTTGACCCCAGAATGTGTGGTATAATTTATGACCAATCTTTTCAGGACAGCCTGTATAGGCAGTTAACATAAAATACAGAGAAAAATAAAAAATAGGACTAATGCCTAGTTATAAACTAAGTATATTACTTACATTCCTTAGTTGTCGAGGATACATTTACATAGTGGAGCTGTAATGGTCATTTTTCATTTGATTGTTGTGACCATGGGTCATTTGTTTATTTGATTTTTCATAATTTTATTGGACCTGCAAAAAAACACAGAGTAAAGTTAATTGTAAAAGTTAAATGTCAGCATGTCAAGTCAGAGTTAAACATCATGTCTAGTTAACAATCTAGCAAAAATCTGAGTTAGAGCAAAAAACTAAAGAGGAAAAGGGAGCCTGAAGAAGAAAATAAAAAGTTACCTAAAATTAATCAGTGCTTTAAGAATAACGATTTTATTGATGAAAAAACAAGTGAAGAGTGGTCTGAAAGTGAAGAATTGGGCTTAACTAAAGATAACAGTATGATAGATGCAGCAGTTGATGCCAGTGTATATTGAAAACAATCATGAGAAGGTACTAGTAAAAATTGAAGTGAATCATATTTTATTGTGAACAATATTGCATGTACATCATATATTATTGATAAAGGTAATTTCAAAAAATTAAATGATCAAGTAAGACAGTTCTCGATTGAAAACAACCATTCTGAACATGAGGGTGCTTTCTTAACAGGTTTACTTCCGACGGAGTGTGCTGGCCTCATTGGGTAACGCTGGCTACTCCGTGAGTCTTACTTTCGATTTTGTGATCAACACTCAAATCGAAGTAGCCAGCATTACTGAATGAGGCTGGCACACTCCAATTAGAGTATTTGGCAGTCAACCTATTAAAAGACAGTGATAATATATCTTTCCAGGAAGATGATACTGTATTGTTTCCAAGTCTTGTGTGAAACTTGAACGTACATGGCGATCCTTTTTAGGATAAATTAATAACCGTGATTTTTAAAGCCCTACAGCCAAATTTATTCCTTTTGCCAAATCTGGTGGCGGAGCGAATAAGAATAGGTTCATGGTGAAGTTTTTTGAGAATTTCTGTGGCAGCCTCCATGTCATTGTTGGATTCGGTAACATTAAAAAGTAGGATATTGGTTGATCGCCTGGATCGTTCTTGGAGTTCAGAAACCAATGAATCCTCGGAGACTTTGCTGTTACTACTTGAGGCAGGAACATCAGTATTCAGTCCATTTACGGTCAGATCCTCTATTGCACTCTTTAAGTTGATAATATCCTCCTTAAGGACGTCAATGTCTGTAGTAATCACGTTATTTCTAACAGCAGTTTCGGCGTTATCATTATGGCATATTCCCAATTTTAAAATACGTTGTTCTAGTTTCAAGAATTGATCTTGGTTGTCTCTCTGATTTTTTTGAATCTCCAGTTCCAAATTACTCATTCTCTTTATCAAATCTGTTAAATTGACAATGTTTATAGCACAGTCAGGGCAATAAAACGGCACAATTCTATTTACCATTATCACTGCTCGGATTTCAGTAGCTGATATAGATGAACAATTTTTACAAATTACTCGCTTACAGATGTCACATGGATACCCAAATAGGTCATTCCTTGATTCCTTAAAGATGCATGATGTCTTGCATTTATAACAGGATCCACCTGCCATACTTGAAACAATAATGAAAGTTCCGAAATTGTTAAAATTTCACTGGACTATTAACAAAACGATTGTTGGAGCTAATTAATTTACCATTAGCTTTATCGGCCACAGTTCTAGATGTTAATTGCTTTCTGATAATAAAAAACAGAACCTGATAACAAAAACAGAACCTCTTATGTAGAATCCAAAATAATTGCGCTGATTTCTCGAAATACAATTGCACTGCCTTCACAAAATCACTTACAACTGAAAATGTAGGTTTTTAGCCACATGTAGGTATGAAATACAGCTAATAATTCACTGTTATTACTACTTTATTTGAATATATAATAATAGAAATTTTTGTATGAAATACAAACAGGACAACTTCAAAATCGCATTAAAAAATCCGCATAAAAAGAGACCTTACTACTGTATAGAATAATGTATTTTTCTAACCAACAACAAGCTGTGACGACACAAAAAGCCCTCGAATCAGGCGTCTGAAACTGGCGTTTTGAAAGCAAATGAACTACATTATAGTAAAGTTTGTAGGCTGTCAAAATTATTATGTCAAATATGTCACTTATTTTTTATCTACTTTAATTTAATGCAAGATAGGCATAAACCAACAAAATATTTACATTGAAGTGAAGAAAACACCCTATACTTTGGTATACAAATAAAAATATTGTGTTTCAAAAATACTAATTAAAAGAAAATAAAAACATAGCATTATTTTTGGTCCCAATAGACCACCAATATGCATTTTTGTTATTAATAGATGTTGTCGATCATGACCTCGATTTTTGACCCTTCGCTTCGTTATCATCATTCGCTATCTGTACACTAAACAGATACGAAGCTAATGCGTTTGATAAAAGCGAAGGGTCAAAAATCGAGGTCCAGAGTGTTACAGAGGTAACAAAATGGCTCCTAGTGGAGTTCCATCCTCTTCGAAAGGCAGCGAATGTATTAATACTTAAGAATACCCATTGTGACCCATGTTGGTTATTTGCTACTGAAAAAACTACAAAATGTTTGAATGGAAGGCTATGATGACTGAAAACATATTGTAGATGCCACAGAAAAACATGAGACATTGAAAATTCAGAAAATAAAAGCAGACAGTAATGAATTCTAGTGTTGGAAAATTCTTGAGAATGAAAAATCAGAGAATATTCTCGATATAGAGAATTCTCTGAGAATGAACCCTATGAGTAGAATGCGCTTAGAAATATTGGTAAAGATGAAATAGGGTATTAAAAATCATGACAATATACAAAATTATGAGATGACACAACAGTGTAATTTATATAAAGATGGATAGATGGCGCTATAATCTAAAAAACAATTGTTGGAAATGGAAAATTAAATTAAAAATGGACAAGCCCAGTAAAATGGAATACTTTACTTAACTTTTTTTGGTTTTAGGAGCTACTCCTCACAGCCCAATAGGTCCCCACAGCGCTCGAGTGACTGCACATTTAGCATACTTTGCTCCCCTACCATTAGATGTATAGTGTGTTTTTACTTGTTTTATTCTGTCGATGTTTAGTTCTTAATATAGGTACAGTGACTCGCGATTATCCGAGTCTCGGTCATCCAAGCCCCTCGGTTAACCGAGGCCAAAAGTCAAAACAGTTGAGTTACAATTTTCAACCATGCCGCAACATCACCGCCTCAAAATCAAAAAGAGAAGCAAAGCTTATGCAAAATCAAATACTTTTTTAAACAGTAACATTATTAAGGTAACTGTTTGTATCTTTTATAGACAGTACTGTATTAATTTTGTCATTAAAATATCCACAGTTATCATTATTCACATGTTTTTCTATCAATATAACCAATGTCAGTGTTAACCGAGTTTTCCGTATCCGAGGTAGTCACGGTCCCAGTTACCTCGGATAATCGCGAGTCTACTGTATTAGTTTTTAGAAGTAGTAAGCACTCTTTTAATGTAATAACAATCATTTGTTGTTTTAAAGGAGGATAAATAAATAAATAAAAATAAAATAATACACCATTCTAAATATTTGCACCATAACAATAAATACTGACACTGTACAGACCCTAGCTAGTGGTTTATGATGATATGTGTGTATAATAAAACAGAATATGTAACCAATAAACTAAAAGAAATCTTATATACATAAATTTCGCATCTGGTCTGAAACAATTATTGAAATTTTGCACTTGAAACACTTGCAGTGGTCATGCACAAAGGTGTGGGGTGTGGTTTATATAAATATGATAGGAATTTTGATCACTAGGCCTCTTAGCTAGACCAAAGTCTCGATTAATTATACCAAAGTAAAAAATCCGGATTCAACAATATAGTATGGCGTCGTAAGAGCCCTACGTTTATTTTGACAAACAAGTGTGGCAACCGGAAGATTGACTATAATTTGATTGTTACAAAATACAGAACAAAATTAAGAATTGGATTAAAAAAGCAGTCATAAAGTATATTATATTACTTACATTCCCCATTCCATAGTTGTTGTCCAGGATACATGTTAAATATAGATTCCAGGGATTGATTATGGATTCCCGATATAGATATAATATATCTGCATATGTAACATTTCTACTTTAAAACAGCATATTTTATCTTGCCAAGCCAGCGCCCCATTTCATTTTCAATTTTTATTCAACATTCCACTTCTACATGCCAACTTTCAACAGTGTCAAAATGGCGCTGCCTGCCGTAGGCCGTAGTTTCCGGGACGCCGGACGCCAGACAAGGATGCCACCGGTTAAAAAATGAAAATATGGTGGTACGATGTTGCCAAAAGTATCATTTGTTATTTTCAATTTTTGAAATAAATTGTTTTTATTTATTAATTTAATTGCAAAACAATATATTCCACACTAAGATTTAGAGTAATAGGTAAATAGTTTATATTTTGTAGCATTATTTATAGCATGATACTGTAAATAACGAGATAGTATCTTCCCGCAGCTCAAATACGTCCGAGTTCGAGCTTGATGACGTACCTGAAGACCGGAAGTTGAATCTGAATTCTTGAAGTTGAAGTTAAATGAGATTTGTATGCATTCTGTGATGAAATTATTCAATTAGCAAAATATATGAAACTTCAATGTGTTCGAAAAATTTAGTGTCGAGATTCGTGTCAAAATAACTGTCACAGATAAAATATAAAATACACTTAGCTTACAACCGAATTGTAACACAATTCAAACTAATCGGACATTACGAATGATTACGAACTTACCGGTCTCCCGTTACGTCACGACTTCAGGAAGTGCAATATATTATCTTGTTATTTATAGTATCATGATTTATAGTATCATGTCTTGTAGTATGCATGTGCCGGGTACCATTCAGCAATGGCTCTCCGTACAGTTACTCAAGTAGGCCTTCTGGCCAGATTCGTTTCAATCTTCTATCTTCTAAGGACTGATCGAATAGGTTTCTTATGAACGGATTGTCATGATCTGATGTTCGTTCTTTGTATTTATTCAGTCTAGATTTCTAGACGATATTTTTTCATCTTTTATTAATGAGATTTTTAGATCGCTCTGTAAGGTTAGATTTGTTACATATTACGGTGTTCCATTGGGTGTTCCAGATATCATACGAAGTATCTTGGACTGCCCAAGTAGCAATTTGTCGATGCGACAACGTTGTCTACCGCGTGGCAACGTTTTCTTACAACGTTGTTATTGCCTAAAAGACGACCCTATTCTGCACTGATTTGGTGGACGATTTTTGAGTTGTCTTGACGTTGCCTAGGCAACCTCCTGTTTAAGCAACATCGTTTCGTAACCGTTGCATAAGACAACTGAAGCGACTATAAAAAGCACCTGCGCGTGCAATGGTTGCTCAAGGAGTCAGACTAGTTATGTTTTTTTACCTATATTTTTAACACCTGTATGGTGAATGCGAAAACCAAAAAGTAAACTGTTTTGACATCGTATTGTATATCGTCGCCTTAGTACTATAACTTGATAACTCCAAAATTGACGTTTTTGAGATAACTAGTTAACAAGATGTATTTTCTTTGCCTCCATATTGTGTAAAAACTTGATAGCTCACTTCAAACGGGTTAAGTATTTATTTATGATTGACGAAAGTTGATAAAACCAAAATTCCACTAATATTCAGTGCTAAAACTTGACAAGATAAGTTATCAAGCTATTATTTAATCGAAATAATGGTGAATACGACATACACTGAATGCTATAACTAGATAACTCGAGTTATCTAGTTTTAGCACGTGTTTCTCTGAAACCATTGAACTTACCACATAATTGCTATCTGTTTATTCGGTTCATTTTAATGCAAGAATTCGAGAATTGTTAGCAGATCTGGCAACCCTCATAACAGAGGGCTAATTTTCAACAAAATAATCTTTAAAATATCAGTTGTGTTAAAAAGTTCACTTATATGCGACTTAGCACAACATGCGACATTACCAAATGTTAACATTATGGTAGTGCTAAAAGTTGATAACTTTAATTTTTCATGTTTTTTTCCATATTGGAAAACACATTTACACCATATTCCTAAATAGATCAGTTGCCAAAAAGTTAAGGAACAGTATTTTAGAGCCGCAGAGTGAATTCCGTATTTACCAACATCATGGTAGCAGCACAAATATCTTTAAAATCTTTAAACTCGTTTATCTCAAAACTACTAATTTCGAGTTATCAAGTTATAGTATTAAGGCGACGATATATAAATACATAAAGGACTTATTACCTGATGTGAAATTTATAAACGCATCTCAGATTACCGTCAAATATGGATATTTCACCTTTAAAAAACACACGCGCTGCTTTTTTTATGCCATTTATGACAAAAAATATGCAAATTTAAAAAATCAAATTTTAATATAAAAGTCAAAATTTATGTTAAATATGTTCTGTATAAGTTTAATGTATTGATGGTGCTTTTAAAGTTATCAGAAAATGCCTGCATTTTTTATATTCTGTGTTTTCATTTTCTTTACATCCCAAAAATCTCAAGTAAAACCAAAATTGCGCATTAAACAATATTACCAATATTACTAAAAAATACCTAATTACCAACCTTAGACGGATAGGACAACTTAGAAGTCCAATCGCCAACCAAACCCGGCAGCGCCGACTATCAAAACCATTTTAGAACGCACCCTCTTATTGGGTGACAGAGGTCATGTGACCAGTGTCAAAAGTGTATCATTCTCATTAACAGCGTTGCCACATTTAGTAGATTTCTACTTTTTTGGTAGATTTTTGATATTTTTAAAAAATTCTAGTAGGCAATATTTTTTAGTAGATTTTTGGTATATTTCAACAGAATTTGATCCATTTTTTTCGAATCATGAGGAAACTATAATAAGTCTTTTTGAAAAATTTAAACGCAGAATGAAAGACTGCATTATTTAGAAAAACCAAAACGTTTCTTTTGAACGAGATATTTGGAATTAAAAGTCACTAAATTTTTTCTTTTTTTCACCCCTGTAACGTATTAAAATAAACATTATAGAAGTTTTCAGGGACTTTCGGTCCTCGATAATAACGTAATCTTTCTTTGTGCGTTTAAATTTTTCAAAAATACTTATTAGTTTTCTAAGGATTCGCAAAAAAACGAAAACATTTAAAATACATTGAACATTTTAACAGACGACATTTTGCGCCTATCCCCTTAAGTTAGCTGTTGTTTTTATTATAAAAAATCCCAAATATATCCCAAAAATACTTAAGTATATTTTAGTTTTTGATTTAGTAGATTTTAGCTAAAAAATGATAATTACCAGTTGGTGGTTTGGAATAATTAGGTTTCCAATTTTGTGGAATTGCTCTTGGGACATTTAGGACGGATGTGCATATCACTGTATTACTGTATATTTACATGGCCTAAAAAGAATCTACTGATTTTGTGAAAACAAAACTACTGAAAGAGTTAAAACTGACCTGGCAACCCTGTCTACCAAAGCAGATACAAAGATGGTTATCAAATCTCAAATCTATTAAAAAAACAAATAAGCAGGTTGTTAAATAAATCGAAAATTTCTATCAAAATAAAATATATAATAATTAGTTTAGCATTATAACATTTTTAAGTCGTTGCGATTGTTGAAAAAACTGAAGTGTGATATGTAGTTGTCAAAATGGTAATAAATTAGTTGCCCGTATAACTACAGGTTGTAACATCGTAATGTCAGTCGGGTTAGGGGACGTTGGCCGAAACAACTGAAAATGCTCTCGGACAACGTTGTAGACATTGCATTTGTTTGTACTGACAACCAATGCGTCGAAAAATTGCTACTTGGGTGAAATGACTGTAATATTTTGGTATTTGATGACTTGGTACATCCCAGGACCCCGATAATTGACCCTTCGCTTCGTTATCGAACGTATACGCTTCGTATCTGTTTAGTATACGAAGCGAATACGTTCGATAACGAAGCGAAGGGTCAAAAATTGAGGCCCAGAGCTCAATCCCATATGTCCAAATTGGCTTTAGTATATATTTGCAGATGGTCAGTTTGTTTTCAAGTGATACCTAGTTTTGACTTTCTACTGAGTAGCTAGTACATATTTTTAATTTTCAGATTAAGTTGGCTTCTTTTTGCTTTTATGTGTGTCTTCCATATCAGTTTCTTATTCAAGTGGAGTCCAAGATATTTTACCACAGTTTTTACGAGAATAGGGTTGTTATTTACGGTAACTTGAGGTGATCTGCTTCTTCTTGTAGTAAATGTTATTTGGGCGGATTTATCGGTATGTATTAATACATATTTCCAATTTATATAGCCATTTAGAAAGGATATCCAGGTGGTATTGCAGCTTCTCAGGACCCTTCACTTCGTTATCGAACGTATTCGCTTCTTATACTAAACAGATACGAAGCGAATACATGCGATAACGAAGCGAAGGGTCAAACATCGAGGTCCAGGTGCTCTGATCGGGTCTACGTCTGAGGTTATTATTGCAGTATCATCTGCAAATAATGTAGCTGTTACAATATTGTCGGTTGGTGGGAGGTCTGCAGTAAAAATTAGATAAAGGAGAAGACTACTGTAAGTTAACTTATTTAGGTTTCGTTTTTCTATCGGATTTCTGGTTCTTTGTCAAATTCGTCTAGCGTCTAACTCTTCTTTTTCCATAATTATTTGCCTAATGTGAGGTGGTATGTTTATTTTGTTTTGTTCCCTTTTATGACTCTCGGGGGTAGCTGTCCATCAGGCACACTGGATATTATGTGTTACGTATTGTACGGCTCTTCTATTTCTTTCTCATCTTTTATGCGGTGATTAAGACTAATTTTTTCTTCAAGAATATCTTGAAACAATTGCCAGTCAGTTCCTCTAGTACCTGTAATGTTTTATAGAAACCACTATTGTTAGTTTAATCTTTATTATTTTGGACTTCTACATCATTTGCACAATGTATGTTCTCTATGGTCTGTTTTTAAACCAGGAGGAGTAATTCAAATTTACCGCGCCGTAATGCTTGTTTGTAATTGGTCCAACCTCGAGCAAGTTTACTCCAAGTTTAAAAAAATTTGACACTAATGACATTTATGAAATTTTGACACGATTGACATTTCATAGGTTAATTAAGTTATATCAGCATTTTTTGAGTTTTCTGCGTTATTCCTTTAATGTTTAGATTTTTTATCTGCTTTTATATAAAACACAGTTGTTTTTAGAACTCTTTACGCCCGGTTTCATATCAACTTTAAGGTTGACATTTACCCATATGAATTGCATTGATGAAGATACCAACCTACCAACTTAAAATAAGTCCACTTGATTATGAAACCGGGCGTTAGTGACGTATTAGTATAATATAATATTTATGGATTACCATCGAAGGCCGATATGATCAACCAAAAAAGAAGATGTATTTGGTGACTTTTCTAGTGACTTTCTTGTGTGTGAATCTGTCTTTTTAGTTTACTCCTCTCGGTTTAAAAACAAATCATAGTGACAAGTAACAGACGTAACAGCCACATGTGAACCAACTCATGTTAAGGTTGGTTCACACTAAGCTATTTATGTTACATCTCCCTCGTTACAGAACTTAAAAACAACTGAAAACACTACTAAAAAATACAATTATTAAAATATGATTAATCTCTATTGGGACCGTGCAAGTTCCGAAAAGCGACACCGGGTTTCATAGCTTAGCAACATTTTTAGCACTTTTAATCTTTTTATGCTTTTAATTATATTGGCCAATTATATTAGTCCTGGTTGCTGGACAATTGTCAAAGCCATAGCCCAAAAAATTATGAGAAGAAAAAATAATATTAAGATTATGTAATTAAAAGGTAAACAATTGTATGTAGTAAATAATAAAATTAATTATTAAAATGCACTACAAGCAAAATACAATTAATTAAATTTACTTTTATATAATAATTGCATATCATATCAATATTGTGGAGCAACATATAATTTTTCTTCTTCATTGACAGTAGATATGAAATATACGTCAATTTGACAATTTCCATTGACAATGAATTATTTAAAAAAGTTGCAAGGTTTCTCCGCTATTCGCTCCCGATCGTTTCTCGTATTGGGACCGTGCAAGTTCGGAAAAGCGACACCTGGTTTCTTCGCTCTGCACTTTTATTCGCACTTTTAATTATATTGGCCAAGCATATGGTCCTGGTTACTGGATAATTGTCAAGGCCATAGTCCACAAAAATAAAAAGAATAAGAAGTAAGATTCAGGTTATGTACAGAAAACGTAAACAATTGTATGTAGTAAATATAATTAGTTATTAAAATGCAGTAATGCAGGCAAAATAAAATTAATTACATTTACCTTTATATAATAATTGCATATCATATCAATATTGTGAAGCAATATATAATTTTTCTTCTTCATTGACAGTAGATATGAAATATACGTCAATTTGACAATTTCAATTGACAATGAATCATTTAAGAAAGTTACAATATTTCTCCGCTATTCTCGCACGATCGTTTCTCGTATCGCCTCCAAGTACTTGCACACCGCGAATACCCTCCAAGTATTTGCACACAGTGAATACCTAGCTGACAACGGCCAGGGTGGGTTTTGTTAGGGCTTGTTACTGGCAGGGACCCGGACTTTACCGCTAAAAACAGAAAACCGAACCGAAACCGATATGTTTTAGTTTTTAGTGGACCAGAACCGAAACTGAACCGTTATTTGATGTTAAATATAATTTTTGGAACCGAACCGTAACTGTAACACTTATTTTTTCAAACTGTTTAATCGGTTTTTTTCGGTTTTGTTGTTTATAATATTGTTATTTTTGTTTTTGTTATAAGTTAATGCAAACAATTTTTCAGTGTTTTCTACTTTTGTTAATAAATAAAAATATATTTCAAGATGTTTTATTATTTTTAAAATCAACTCAAAAAACATAAGAACTATGTTATATCCCACATAACAATTTCATATTCTTAGTAGATTAATAGAACATACTTTTCAGAAAAAGTATATACTGAGAATATGCGCAATTACCATTGCGAATGTGCAGATCAGATACTGAGTATATCCTACATTACAGTACTTAAACGTTCTATGTATATACTTAGAATGTACTACCGCACTTCTTTTCAGTATATACCAGGAATATAATATTTTAGGATATTCCAAGAAAGTGCTATAAACCTTCTATTTATATACTTAGAACGTACTACCGCATATTTTTTTAGTATTTACCAAGAATATACTTTTTAGGTAACCTTCCAAGAAAGTGCTATAAACATTCTATTTATATACTTAGAACGTACTACCGCACACATTTGTAGGGGAAGAATATACTTTTTAAAAATATTCCAAGAAAGTGCTATAAAGTGCTATATTGCTCAGAAGTAGGTATGTTTTCAGCAACATCTAATCTCATCTTAGGTTTTACTGGTTCTACCAAGTACCTATTATATATACATATTCTAATTGCATATGGGAATGTAGTTTGTACCTACATTAGGTACTTAAAAAGTAAGTACATATTTATAAATTTTAGTTATTTATATAAATTAATATAAAAATTTAGCTAAACTAAACTATGTGTAAGTAACTAAAATTTTTTTTTATTTATTTTTATTTAATGTCGTCCGAACCACTGGGGTTATAAACGACAACAATCGGAAATACATTATTAAAAATAAACAGTGATTACAATATTAAGTGCATACATATGAACTAACAAAAAGGAAACCTGGAAAATCTGTGGTACAATTAAATGTCTTTTATTCCTATATCCGTTAAAAACTGGATAATATTATTGATATTTTTATCGTCTCCAAGAAGCTCCGATATGTCTCTGGGAAGGTTAAGTTTACTTCTCGTTTGCTGGTATTTTTGACAGTCGGATAATATATGTTTAACTGTTACGTTTGTTTGACACTGCTGGCAGAATGGAGGATTGACGCTAGTTATTTTGTAGAGATGTGTATGACGGGTGTGACCAAGTCGGAGCCGAGTGAAGATAACTTGTTTTTTCCTAGGTAAAGAAAAGGCCTGTTTTTGTATAGCGTTGCCTTTAATTTGTTTTAGTTTTTCGGAACACTGCGACCACTTGTTTTGCCACGCACAACTAACTACGTTTTTAAGACACAATTTCACATCACTTGGCACAATTTTATTTAGATGAACTTGATCACTTGTTGCTGCTTCGTGAGCTAGGCGGTCCACAACCTCGTTACCGTGTACTCCAATATGGGATGGAACCCAGAATAATACCACATGTTTGTTTCCCTTTGCAGCATGCTGAAGTTCTTGATAAATGTCTTTATGAATAGGGTTGCAGGAATATATGTTTTGAATGTCACAAAAGGCATTCATTGAGTCCGTTATGATTGTGTAATTTCTCTGGTTCGATTTGTTAATGAATTTTAAAGCTTCAAGAATTGCATACAGCTCTGCATTGGAAATAGTCCAGTTGTTATGCAGCTTAAATTTAGCATTATGGGTATTGGAGAAAATGGCTGCTCCCACTCCGTCCGCTGTTTTTGATGCATCTGTGTATATCTGTTGGTAGTTGCTAAATCTATCCATAATCTCTTTGAAATGATTTAATATTATGGTTGGATGAGATTCATGTTTATTAAATCTTGATAGATCAGTAATAATTCGTGGTTTATTTACAGTCCATGGAGGAGGAGGGTTTTCGGTAGGATGGTATATGGTCGGGAATGTTATATGATATTTTTGCAGTAGTCGGTTGATTCGTTCATAGAAAGGCGGATCGCATTGAGGGTGAGATGAGAAGTACTGATTAAAACGATTTGTATGTACATTATGGTAAACTGGTTTATCTGGAGAGGATAGAACTTTACAAGCAAACGACAAACTCAAAAAATCTCGTCTAAATTCTAGGGGGGATTGCCCTGACTCGCTACATATACTTAGTATGGGACTTGTACGGAAAGCGCCCAAAGCGACTCGCAATCCCGTATTTTGAATGACATCTAGCTCTTTAAGAACATATTTCTTAGCTGAGTTATATACCACTGAGCCGTAGTCAATTTTTGATCGAACTAAGGATGAAAAAATTCGTAGAAGAGTTGACGTATCGCTGCCCCAGGAGATGCTCGATAGTGTCTTCAAAATATTAATACTTTGTTGGCAAGTACCTTTCAAATTTTTAATGTGATTTTTCCAAACCAATGTTTTGTCAAATGTAAGACCGAGAAATTTTATTTCTTTTACAAAGATAAGATTCTTACCATTCAACGTTAAAACTGGATTATCCTCTTTTCGCTTTTTTGAGAAAAGTAGGCATTTTGTTTTTTCGCTAGAGAAGTTGAGTCCTGTTTTATCGGACCATTTCTGTAGATTATTTAATGTGCTTTGAAGGATTCTTTGGGTGGATTCTATATTTGTTCCTCTTAGTAGGAGAACTAGGTCGTCGGCATACAGTCTTCCTTTAAATGGCTGTTGACATTGTTCCAAAATATCGTTGATTGCAACAAGAAATAAAGTTACACTCAACACCGAGCCCTAAGGGATTCCGTTTTCCTGGATTCGAGTTGATGAAAGTGTTCCATTTACTCTTACCTTAAATGTTCTGAGTTGAAGAAAATTTTGAATAAATTTTAGAAATTGTCCATTAATACCCCAGTAGTGAAGCTTTTTTATTATACCATATCTCCATGTGCAATCGTAGGCTTTTGTTATATCGCAGAAAATAGCTAGGCAGTGTTGTTTGTTAATGAGTGCTTCGTGAACTTCGGATTTAAGATCAACTAGGTTATCGGTGGTTGATCTATTTTGACGAAAGCCATTCTGCTCCGGGATTAGCAGTTTTTTGTTTTTTAAGAACCATGAAAGGCGCCGGTTTATAACCTTTTCCAGTAGCTTACAATTTGATGAGGTTAGGGATATTGGTCTATAGGATTGGGGATCTGTTTTAGGTTTTTGAGGTTTGGGGATTGGTATAATATATGATTCTGACCAAGATTTTGGAAAGTAGTAGTAGAATTTGAGCGTTTTGCTGTTTTCCAGATAGTTGACGAATTTTTCCCCAAAATGTAGAAAGGGGGGTGGAGTTATTGATGGATGCCACAAAAGATTTCCAGTTTTGTTTTTTGGTTTGCTTAATCTTATACCGCGATTCAGCTCTTAGTTTTTTATATTCTATTTGATTTTGTGTAGTTGGACATCGTCTGAATTTGTTAAAAGCCCGCTTGTATTTTTTGATCGCTTCGTCACACTCATTATTCCACCACGGTACTGGTGTGTGAGTTTTTAGAGTTTTGGTTTTTCCCACTGCTTTGTCCGGCTTCCAATAGTATCTCGGAAAACTGTACATAAGTTGAAGCTATATCTGAGGTATTAGGGTCAGGAAGGTATGACAGTTTTTGGTCTACTTCATCTGAGAAGAGTGTCCAATTGGCCTGGTTTAATTTCCATTTTGAGAGAGGGGTAGTTGATGCAGTTTGGAAAGGACGGGTTATAATAAGAGGAAAGTGATCACTACCGTACAAGTAGGGGTGGACTTCCCAATTTAAAGATGTTTGTAGGATAGGATCGCACATGCTCAGGTCGATAACTGAATGTTCTCCTGTTTGTATATTGAATCTTGTGGGTTCCCCTGTATTCAAGATGTTTAGGTTCTTACTGTCAAGTAATTGTTCTAGTGTTTTCCCTTTTGATGATCGAAATTTGGACCCCCAGTACGGACTGTGACTATTAAAATCTCCTAGGAGTATACGGGGAGATGGGATCTGCTGAAGTAGTTCCTCAATTACGGCCGTTGAAAAATTTTCACTTGGTGGGATATAAATGTTGCATATTGAGATTTTTATATCACTATTAATAGTGACTGCAACAGCTTCTAAAGATGTATTTAGATGTATTGGTTCTGCTTCGTAAATTTGGTTGATATAGATTGCTACTCCACCACTTGCTTTATCTCTATTAGTCCTGTTTTTGTAAAAGCATTTAAAACCTTTTAACCTAGCATGGTAAAAATCTTTGAAATGAGTTTCTTGGAGGCAAATAACTGACGGTTTTTGTTGAGCAATTAGCTTTTGTAACATTTCGCAACGGGTATGGTACCCGTTAAGGTTCCATTGTATTATAGATGTGAATGTTAAGTATTTAAGGATTCTTGTGAAGATGAGAGTTCGTTGTCCATTGGTGTCGGTTTATCGGGTTGATAAATTTGATGGTGTAATTTCTTTTTAATGTTTGTGATTTTTGTTTTTAACTTTTTTGAGCATTGAGGGTATATAGTGTCAAGATCATTAAGGAAACCTGGTACATTGTCTGTATATGTTTTAAGAAGATCCAGTATGTTCGCATTTTGTGGAGCTGCTTCGAAGAAATTTAAAGTCTGGTTAAAGTTAAGTGTAAAATTGTTTTTATTGTCTTCAAACATTCGTTGTAATGGTTGCATTTCATCGTGAATGGGTTTGTCCGGTTTTATTTTCTTAGCTTTGGGTTTTTGAAATGTGGGTTGTTTTTCGAGGTCTTCGTGCGGCGGTGTGGATTCTGACATTTGTCGTTTAACGGAAACCGTTGAAGTTTCTTGGGGTATCGTTTCAGATGTTTTCGTGGATTCAGTATTCTCTTCGTTTTGCTCTTTGGAATGTACACTGACATCTTGATTGACTGGAGTTGTGCTAATGTTTTGGTGAGATTCATCATTAGACCCTATAATGTTGGTGGCTTCTGTGCAGTGGGTGAGAATATCTGATGAAGTTGGCTCGTTATGTGGTAGAAGTGGGCATACTGCGGCCAAGTGACCTGATTGTTTACAAGAGAAACATTCGAGATTGTCGGTTGCTAGGAAAATTCTGTATGATGTATTGTCAACATTTATGAGAAAAGAAGCTGGTAATGTTGCAATATTTTCCAATGGAGTAATATACGTTTGTCGGCGAAAACTAAGAATATGACTAAATTCTGGACGAGAGGCATTTATTTTAAGAAAGTTGATAGGACATAACAGATTTAGACCTAGCTTTATAAGCTCGGCTTCTAAAATAGAATGTGGTATGTTAGGGCACACATTGGATAAAACAATTCTCTGACTTAGAGTGATTAGTTTGCGGGCAGTGAGCATTTAATTGTTGATTTTAATTGAACCATAATTTTTTAAAAAGTTATCTACAAGTTCTTTTGAGGAGAAATAAATGCATACTCTATTTTGTGAAATTCGTGAAGCGAAAATGATATCTTTAGGATTTACAATACTGCCCAAGGCTATTAGATAGTCTTCGATTTTTACGTCATCAATGGAAGTAAATAAGACGGCTTGTTGTTTATCAGGGAATTTTGAAGATGTTTGATTTTTTGTTGTAATTGATGCATATGATTGGGAATTTTGTTGGGTTGGGTGTGGTATGGAGAGACTCAGATGGGAATTAGGGACATAGTCCCCTTGTTTTTCGTTATCCATTATTTAAAATCCACATTTATAATATGTGTATTGGGCAAGTACGGTCCTGTCCCTTGAAGAACTTAATATCTCAACTTATCAAGGTTGAGAAATAATAGTTTCGACAATAATTGTTTAAATATATGTAAACAAACTTTGTTTACTTACAGCTTTTGTAGAATCAAACGTTGATATGGATGAACTTGATTAAATCACTGTTTTTATTCACTACAGTAAGTTTTACTTATGCGGTAAAAACTTTAAACTTTATCAAAATTGGTTTTTAATTATCACCGTAATTATAGCTATGCTATCGATACGATGTTTGCTTGACGGAGGTCAGAATGATAATCAACTAAAATTTATATACTTATATGTACTTACCTACTGTTTAAGTAATATTGAGTTATATACCAAAATATATTTTATTTCGAAGCACCGCAAACAAAATAAAAAGATTATGTACTATGTTCTTATTAGTCCTAGTACTTTATCATTCGCCTTCCTCCTTAACACTGCATAGATAAAATTTAATAATTTAATGACTGTTTTCGTTTTCATATTACCGTTGATTCCTATCTCTAATCCCTATTCAGGTAAGAAATGGTCAGAGACTGGCTGTTGGCCTTTTCGGTGCATCAGTGGTTAGTGTTGCCAAATGGAGGGAAATTTCCCTTTTTGCGGGAACTTTTAACATAAAAGGTGATAAAGGGAAAAAGTGAACTCAAAAGGGAATTTTTGCTCCAGTCCAAATTGTAACATATTTAAAAAAATCAAAATATTTGAAAATAATTAAACATATATCCTCAGATTTTATAAACAGGAGGGAGGATAGGATAAGAGCTGGGAGCGGATTTTGTGCGTGATAAGTAATATGGAAAAACTATACGGGGATATGTTGAATTAGTTGTGTACATGACTTTCACCAACGGCCGGAAACCAGGGTTGGGGCCGAGGGTAGTTATAAGGGGTCAAAGTCGCGGAATTTATTATTTTTTTTATGACGCTCATGATCGAGATAGTGCACCAAAATTTGGGAATAAGTAGGTCATGACGTACCTAAGTAAAATCTCTAGGGGCTCAACGCTGCGTGGCCGACAAAGGGGTGGGGGTAGGGGTGAATATAAAAAATATAAGAATTTTTTTGCGACGTTCGTGATTGAGATAGTGTACCAAAATTTGGGTATAAGTAGACCATGACATAAATAATTAAAATCCCCAGAGCCGGAAACCAGAATGGGGAAGGAAGGTAGTTATAAGGGGTCAAAGTTCCGTTTTTTATTATTTTTATTTTGTGACGCTCATGATCGAGATAGCTCGCCAAAATTTGGGAATAAGTAGGTCATAACGTAACTAAGTAAACTCTCCAGGAGTGGAACGCTGCATGGCCGACAAAGGGGTGGGACAGGGGTGAATATAAAAAAATGTAAGGGGTTTTTTGTGACGTTCGTGATTGAGATAGTGCACCAAAATTTGGGAATAAGTAGACCATGACATAACTAAGTAATATCCCCAGAGGCGGAAACCAGAGTGGCGGACGAGGGTAGTTGTAAGGGGTAAAATCGCGGTTTTTATTATTTTTTATGTGGCGCTCATGATGAAGATAGTGCACCAAAATTTGGGAGTAAGTAGGTTATGACGTAACTAAGTAAAATCTTCAGGGGCGGAACATTGCTTGGGGTACAAAGGGGTGGTAGGCAGGGGTGAGTATAAAAATATATGGGGGTTTTTTTGCCGTTCTTGATCGAGATAGTGCACCAAAATTTGGTAATAAGTAGATCATGACATTATTAAGTAAAATCTCCAGGGGCGGAACGCTGCGTGGGGGACAAATGTTGTGCCGAGACACAAAAAAATAATACACACTGCGACTTTGGCCCCTTAAAACTACCCTCATCCCCAACTCTGGTTTCCGGCTTTGGGGATTTTACTTAGCTAAATCATGGTCTACTTATTCCCAAATTTTGGTGCACTCTCTCAATCTAGCACGTCGCAAAAAACCCATTATATTTTTTATATTCACACCTACCCCCACCCCTTTGCCGGCCACGCAGCGTTCCACCCCTGGAGATTGTACTTAGTTACATCATGATCTACCTATTCCCAAATTTTGGTGCACTATCTCGATCATGAGCGTCACAAAAAAATAATAAAAACGGCGATTTTGACCCCTTATAACTACCCTCATGCCCAACTCTGGTTTCCGGCTCTGAGGATTTTACTTAGTTATGTCATGGTCTACTTATTCCCAAATTTTGGTGTACTCTGTCAATCACGAACGTCGCAAAAAACCCCTTATATTTTTTGTATTCACCCCTGCCCCACCCCTTTGTCGGCCACGCAGCGTGCTACCCCTGGAGATTTTACTTAGTTACGTCATGACCTACTTATTCCCAAATTTTGGTGCACTCTCTCGATCATGAGCGTCACAAAAAAAATAATAAAACGGCGAATTTGACCCCTTATAACTACCCTCATCCCCAACTCTGGTTTCCGGCTCTGGGGATTTTACTTAGTAATGTCATGATCTACTTATTCCCAAATTTTGGTCCACTATCTCAATCACGAACGTCGCAAAAAACCATATATAATTTTTATATTCACCCCTACCCCCACCCCTTTGTCGGCCACGCAGCGTTACGCTCCTAGAGGTTTTACTTAGTTACGTCATGACCTACTTATTCCCAAATTTTGGTGCACTATCTCGATCATGAGCGTCATAAAAAAAAAAAATAAAATCCGCGACTTTGACCCCTTATAACTACCCTCGGCCCCAACTCTGGTTTCCGGCCGTTGGTGAAAGTCATGTACACAACTAATTCAACATATCCCCGTATAGTTTTTCCATATTACTTATCACGCACAAAATCCGCTTCTATCTCTCCGACTATATTGAATTAAATGTACCTAAATTCTAAGGATGTAAAAATACTCACGATAAACTCGAAATGGTAAATTCATTTCAATTATGAAAACGAATTTTTAATATTAAACGTTAATACAATTTAAACTTTTTTATAACTATATAACCATATTACCCTTTAAACCATACAATTAAAAAAAATTGAAATGAATTCGACATACATAAATTTTATTAATTACTATTATAAAAATAACGAACTTGATAATTTATAAGGCTAATATTACACTTCCTATATATATATAGTGGCTAAACACCCCTTTAGGGGTTACGCCGCTTACGCTCTCTAGATCTATGTTTTGAGGTAGATCAGTCCTCATGTTCGTTATTTAATTTTCTCTGTTATTTTTCTCCACTCTTTCCTGTCTCTGGTTTTCCCTTTCCAATGTCGTATGCCCGCATTGTTGAGATCACTTACTACTTCTTGTAACCATGTAGATCTTGGTCTTCCACGTCTTCTTTTGCCAGCTGGTGTCCATTCCAATATTGAGTATATCGTCGTAGTTATTACACTTCCTATACATACATATTATTTTTAAGATATTTTAAAAGTATCTACTTATAAGTATGTGTTAAGAATATTCGATAAAGGTATATTCTAAGAATAAACTTTTACGAATATTCCGAGATACTACGTACACGAATGTGCTCAGTATATTCGGTACAAGAATTTTCTTTAAAGTATGTGCAAAGAACATGAAATTTAGAATGTTTTTTTAAGGTACGTGCTATGCTTGTACTACGCATATACTAAAAAGAATATACTCCGACGAATGTTGGTAGTATTCGCTCTGAGCGTTAACAAAGTGTCAAAGCAAAATCGACCGACCTGCTCATGGTGGCGGTTTTTTGAAATTTTATCAGGACGCTTTGTGTATGTTTAAATGAGACATTTAAAAAGAATACCGTGTCACGCCAGTGATATTATGTATTAATATAAAGAGAAAATAAAAACGCACTTAATCTGATATAAATTCTTCTATTTCCAATATTGATTATCAGTTTGATTTTGTATACATAACCACACTATCGCAGTTTATGTCAATAAATCTTTATTAACGAAAAAGAAAATATTTTTGTTGCAGTATAAATTACAGTATAAATTAATAACTAATGAATTCTAACAATTGTATTCGGTTATTATCACTACAAAATAAAATATTCAAGTTTAACAAAATAATCCCATAAGACTCAATGTTAAAACGTCCTGACAAAATCTGACAGCGTGTCACGTGACTGTAAGTAGAGGGGAGACGCACGGAGCCAATATGCTTTGAACATGATGCGAACATCATTGTTATGTGGGAATAATTTCTTCATTTAATTCTGGCCAACAGGTGGCTCTGAAGTTGTTGAGGAAAATAATTTTTTTTGTATTTCAGAATATGTATTGTCAAATATTTTATTTACTAAACTGATGCCTTTTATCAAATTCTAAAATAATAAAATTAATCTATCCATTGTTAACTTTTGCATCTGATCAGTGATCACTAATAGGACTTTTCATTCACAGTCATTTGTTTCGAGCTTCTGTCATGTGTCGTATAATATTAAGGTATCTACGTCATACGTCTTTGGCTTGTATCATTTGTATATACACGACACCTGACAGAAGCTCGAAACAAATGACAATCGATGAAAAGCCCTATTAATAATCGGTGATAAATCTTTGTAGTTGGTTGTGATGGGAAAATATAATTTTAATAATGTCAACAATTATTAGATTAGGTAATGAGATATAAATGAATTGAGCCATATTGGTAGGGGAGCCCTAGCGGGGATTTTCGCAGTTCTCGAGCGCGTCAGAAAATCACATGGGGTGAAACCTTGTACTCTGTAAATGTACCCCGACCATATATTGGATCTTAATACAGGGGAATTCATTAGGGGGTTCCGAAAAAAAAATTTACTTTTAGAAAAACTCGAAATTGTCAGATTAAGATAAGGTAAGTTATGTAGATGCAGAACAGTGTATATTTCGAAAATCTGACGGTTTGAGCGGGGCGGGGCGTAAGGAAATGGGTGAATCACAAAGCTTCACAAGAAAAAAGCGAATATTTCGAGAAATAAACGTCATATCGAAAAGCTAAAAATTACGTGTTCAACATTTTTCAAAAATCTATCGAATGATATCAAACAGACCCCCACGGAGAGGAGTGGGGGTAAATTTAAAATTTTAAATAGGAACCCTTGAAAAAGTGCAATATACACGTAATCAATATTTTTGAAAAATCTATCGAATGACACCACACACGACCCCCACGAAGGTGGGTGTAAGGTTACTTTTAAAATCTTAAATAGAAACCCCCATTTTTTATGGCCGATTTGGATTCCTTACGTAAAAATAAGTAACTTTTATTCGAGATATTTTTTCGAATTATGGGTAGATATCGATCTATCCGATAATCGGAAAAAACGATTGTTGGAAATGAAAAATTAAATTAAAAATGGAAAGTCCCCATTTAAATGGAAAACTTTACTTAACTTTTTTTGTTTAGGACCTAATCTTCACAACCCAATAAGTCCCAATAACGCTCGAGTAACTGCAAATTTAGCATACTTTCCTTCCCTACTATCTTATATAAAAAATTTTTATATAGAGAAATTACACCATATATTTACTTTTTTATCAGACTGTAAAATTGAAAAATTTGTTGGAACCGAAAAAACCGCTTGGACCGAAAAAATTGGCCAGAACCGAATCGAAATATTTTAACAAAACCGGAACCGGACCGAACCTAAAACTTTGAATTTTACTAGAACCGGAACCTTTTATTTCATTTCGGTCCTGATCCCTGGTTACTGGTTTAACTGTTTTACTTTTAGGTCAAAAAATGAAGCATTTTGGCTCATTGGAAATTTTTTCATCCAGCATGGATTTACTTCTACCAGTTTCACAGAAGGTAGGGAATAGCCCAAGGATCATTTTGTATATCATGCCGCTGCACGCTAAAACCTTGGGGGTGGTTGTCACCCAGTGGCGGCCGGTCAGGGTCGGCAGGGTCGGCAGTGCCGACCCCCACATTTATAGATATAGATTTTTTAAATATTTGTTTCTGTGAATTAAAAAAAAAATCTATCAGATAATACAGACTAAATTTTATTCATGGTTTTTAAAAGAATTTGATCAATCCGAGCGTTAAGTGATCCCTGCGCATAACAGACTTCTCAAAAAATGAATGATCCGAGCCAATTATCTGATTTTTCGGCTAGCCGTCCCTAACATCCGTAGCTTGACAATTTACACGTAAAACTCAACGACATAACTAGTCGATGAGCAAGCGAACATTACTTCTCTCCGTGGGCAATAGCAGATACCAGATACGGCATGGCAGGTTAAGCATCAAGTACGGCACATTTCGGTCTGCCGGTCGGTGTTTCATTTGGAAGCATGCATCGGTAGAAATTGTCAAAAATAATCACGCCGTTTTACGTCATTTAATTGATATTGTAATTTTTTTAAGTTGTCAGGAATTATCATTTAGTGGACATGATGGATCGAAGCATTTGTTAAAAATCAAAGTAATTATAGAGAATTAATAAAATTGTTTTAGAAATACCTATTTACTTTTTGATTCGAAGTGTATTCGTAATACAGAATGAACTAATACATATAATCAAATAGTTAAAATTTTGAATAACGTTGTTGAATCTGAGATTTAGAAAACCATTTGCTTTTAACTGAAAGTAGATGAAACTTCTGATTATCATGTCATTCACAATTATCAATTATTTTGTTCGATACGCGTTACGTGGTAGTATTTATGAGAGGTTTTTAGGTTTTAGAGATGTGAGTAAAAGCAATAAGGCAGAATATATTTTTGGTGTTTTAAAGAACAGATTCAAATTTTTTGATACCAAAAATAAATTGGTAGGGCAAACTGGGACAATCTTATGACGGCGTTGCTGTGATGAGTGGTGAATTGAATAGTCTCCAGGCAAAAGTTAAAACTATTGCATCACAAGCTTTATTTACTCACTATTATGCGCATATAATGAATTTAGTTTTACATGATACGTGTAAAAAAATAAAGAATATCGTCTTTTCTTGCCAGTTTAGCTCACCTAAACGGATTACTGCTTTAGAACAAATTTGTTTCGAAAAAAAAAGCGAACAGTTTGTCAGACGCGATGAAATTTTATTTCCTCACTATTATGCGCATATAATGAATTTAGTTTTACATGATACGTGTAAAAAAATAAAGAATATCGTCTTTTCTTGCCAGTTTAGCTCACCTAAACGGATTACTGCTTTAGAACAAATTTGTTTCGAAAAAAAAAGCGAACAGTTTGTCAGACGCGATGAAATTTTAAATCTCGGTTAGTTTTATCTAAGCAGATTATCTCTTATAGTTTTAGTATCTGTAGCAGATTTTCGTGAACAGCTTTTGGAAGTTTTTGATTTTATTATCGAAGGCGATGATTTTGAAAGTGGCGATACCTCGATCCGTGAAGCAATCGGTTTGAGAACTTTATTAAATACTAATGACTCTTTCAAGATTTTCTTAAATATTTTTAAGACAAAGTTTGCCCAAGATATTCCTTGTTGTTCAAGATCAGTCAACTGACATTATTTACTCTAAAAATAGAATACGAAAGCTGGTGCAAAATCTCAGAGATTTTCGTAATGATAGTAGTTTCCAATATATACGCAGTGACGTTTTGGATTCGCTTGATATTTCCGAACCACCCCAAAAAAGACAACGACATGATACATATCTCGAAAAACGAGTAAGTTTTTCGAATTTTGAAGATTTGACCTCTTTGACGATTTAAAATTTAAAAGTTACGTTCGCCAAAGAATTTCCAAGATATTTATTTTTACAAGTTAGGTACTTAAAAATTATGCTGGTCCAAATATTTTCAGAAAGTGGGATAAGTTACACAATATGTATGTATAATTCTATGTAGTAAGTACTGCAATTCATTACAACAAACTGTTTATCAATTTTCTTATTACCACCAACTTCTGCCTAAAAAAACGGGATTTACCTTGTCTCAAAAGAATCAACACGTATTGTCGAAACACCATGAAACAAGAGAGAATGTCAAGTACATCAAATAAAAAAAAGCAAAAAACAACAAAATCTCCTATGATGAATCAAGCCTTTTAGTTTGATGGTATATCTATATGAGGAGACAAAAAAACCTTGCCGACCCTGTCTCCAAGGCCACAAGCCGCCACTGTTGTCACCCCATCTCGGGGGTGGGAATTTTTCATTACATTTCAATCATGGAAATCGATGGAAAAAGTAATTCTAAGAAAAAATTATTCTTTACGTTTTTTTTCATAAAACTAATATTTTTCCTGTTATTCTCGGTTAAAAGTAATAGTTTTTCGACGAAAAAATCGACTTTTGTAGAGGGATTTGCGTTTGATCAAAAAAATTGTAGACATCAAGATTATTGTATCTTTTAATAACACAAACAAAATTATTTTTTTATAATTATTCTAGGACCAATAGAGACCGAGAAACGGCATGTTAAAATTTAGCTTTTTTCGTCAAATGCATAATTTGAAATATCCAATGCCAAATAACGGGAAAACTTTGCATTTTTCTAGGAAAATTTTTTTCAAGCATACAATTAGACCTTTAAAAATTTCAGGTACATAGGTAGCCTAGAACTATTTTTAAAATGGATTACAAAATTTGCGGAGACCGTGACAACAACCAAGCCAAGTATATAAAAACGTTTTAAAAAAGTGTCTGGTATAAAAATTGAGCGACGTATGATCAAAATAAGGTAGGTACCTACTTTTTTCTACGAAAAAATCAGTGAAAATAATTCCTTAACTACCTTTCCAATTAAAATTGTCACCCTTCTGTAATTCTTTTAATACTTGTACTATCAATACACACAATATGTTTGACCTATTTAAAAGGTCTAATTAAAAAAAATGGAATTTAAAAATAAATTGATTTTTTGCAATTTCGTATTTTTCACCATTTTCTTCAAAATATCTCCGAAAATACTGAAGATACGAAAAATGAAGTAGCTATGCTTAAAAAACGATATTTTTTCGAAAAATTCTAATAGCCCGCGGGAGTGTAATAGAGCATTTTCAATGTATATAATGCACCGAACCGGTTTTTCGGCAGAAATACGTTATAATATGTTCTACTTTCTCCATTCAAATCGAAAGACAGAAAAGAAGAGACATCTGCTCATGTGTCTGCGTGTGTGAGTGTATAGATCTATTAAATTACTTAAAAAATTGCACTATTATTAAGGGTGGTTTTAAGTGTTGAAATATTATGATATTATATCCTAAAGCATAAAACAATCATTATTTAACCAATCAAAACCAAATTTTACCCATATTAAGGTTTACAATGTTTTTATATAATTTTTGATAATAAGAGGTAGTTGACACCGCTAAAAATAATCAACGCCCTTGAACATGATATAGAATATGAAGTACAGGGTGAGATGATCCTAGTCCCAAATTTTTATGCAAATCGATGCAAACCGAAATCATTCTTTTAGGATAAATAAAATTTTCATATATAACTCTAACAAGGGTGGTTTTAAGGGTTGAAATAGAATGATATTATATACTAAAGCATACAACAATCATTATGTAACTAATAAAAACCAAATCTTGACCATATTAAAGTTTAAAATGTTATTATATAATTTTTTTATAATTTGGGGTAGGTTTTACCCTTAAAAACCAAGAGCGTACAACGGCTCAATATAGAAAATGAACTAGAGGGTAAAATGAGCCTAATCCTAAATTTTTGTACAAATCGATGCTGGACGAAAATATTGCAAGGTTTTGCCATTTTTCAGCTTCATTTTCTGGCATATTTGAGTTTTATCTGATTTTTCATCATTATAGATATTTATGTTTCATCCTCACATTTTGGTTTAGAGACACCAGTTTTGAAAATAGGTAATAAATCCTCATTATTGGATCCCAGATACACAGGATTTGGATTTGGTCTCAATAACGATGAATTCCGTCTTAGAACCTTATCCCAATCCTCCCTCTCCAAATACGAACTCGGAGTACTATGCTCTTGAACCATTTTACCTGGTACCCAATAATTGTCTTTATTTGTCATTACACTCTGCCCTTCTACAAATGAATATTTTTGTGAGCTTGCTTGTCATAAAACGTTTTCTCCTCTTTTCTTTAATTTTCTCAAAGTCAAAATCAGCTTTTTCTTGTTAATAACATCCTAGTAACAGTTAAATTGGTTCGAAGTAATAGTTTGTTCAATAGCTCTGATGGCGAAATATTTAGACCAGAGAGGTGGGATGTTCTATATTATTATAAAGCTTTATGAATATCCTGAATCATAACAGCTTTTTCACTTAATCCATTTGGTTTCGGGTATTTTAGACTGGAGCTTATCAAATTTATTTCCTAACTTTTAGAGAAGTCTTTAAATCCCCTGCTGTTAAATGGTTGGTTATCAGACATAGAATTAGTTGGTATGCCATGAGTAGAGAAAACAACTTTAAGCTTGTCACCCACATAACAATTTCATGTTCTTAGTAGATTCATAGAACATACTTTTCAGAAAAAGTATATACTGAGAATATGCGTAATTACCATTGGAAATGTGCAGAGCACATACTGAGTATATAGCACATTACAGTGCTTAAACGTTCTATGTATATACTTAGAATGTACTACCGAACTTCTTTTCAGTATATACTAAGAATTTACTTTTTAGGATATTCCCAGGACGTGCTGTAAACCTTCTATTTATATACTTAGAACGTACTACCGTACATCTTTTTAGTATTTTCAGCATCACCTACTCTAATCTTAGGTTCTACCAAGTACCTAGTTACATATTCTAATTGCATATGAGAATGTAGTTAGTACTTCTTCTTCAGCCTTCAGTAATCCAACTTTGGACATAGGCCTCCCCCAATTCAATCCAGCGTTGTCTATTTTGCGCCACCTGTTTCCAGTTGTGTCCTCCAAACTTCTTTATGTCATCGGCCTATCCCATTTGTGGCCTTCCTCTACTTTTTTTCCTAACCACGGTCTCCATTGTTGTATTTCATGATTCCATCTTTTATCCTTCAGTCGGGCATTGTGTCCTGCGAAGCTCCATTTTAATTTGGCATCATGTTCTCCTGCGTCTTTTACGTTGGTTTTGCTTCTTATCCATGTTTTTGATTTTGTGTCTATGAGCCTCACCCCGAGCATTGATCTTTCCATCGCTCTCTGTGCCTTTACTATTTTATCCATATTGGCTTGGTGAGTGTCCACGTCTGTGAACCATAAGTAAGTATAGGGAGGATACACTGATCATAAACTCTGGTTCTCAAATATTGTTCTATTTTAGTGCTTTTCAAGATCCAACTCAGTTTTCCAAATCCTGCCCACGCTAACCTTATTCTTCTAGTAATTTCGGCAGTTTGATTTTCTTTGTTAACTTTTATTATCTGTCCCAGATAGATGTATTCGCTTACTGTTTCTAAATCTATGTCATTCAACGTTATTTTTGTAATGTTCGGTGTATTCGTCATTACTTTTGTTTTTTCCAAGTTCATCTTAAGACCTACTTTTTCCGAAGCTTGAAATAGTTGCGTGTAATTCTGTAATTCTGTAATCTATAATCATGGTCTGTAATTCTTCGAAACTTGTAGCGAATATTACAATGTCGTCAGCATATCCTAAATGACTCAGTTTTCTTCCATTAACATTTATTCCTTTATCTACGCAGTTAATGTCTTTGAACACGTCTTCAAGTTCCAGTGTGAACAGCTTTGGTGAAATAACGTCTCCCTGGCGAACTCCTCTGTTGATTGGTATAGCTTTGGTTTTCTCATCTATTTGTATTTTCATTCTAGCTTTCTTATAAATATTATGTATGAGATTTCTGTATCGAGAATCTGTCCTGCAGTTGTTCATAGCTCTCTCTATTGCCCAAAGTTTTATGGAGTCGAATGCTTTTTCATAATCAACGAAGCCAATGTATAAGTTCAAGTGATATTACTATATAACTCCTCCATTATTATACCAGCTTGAATGATAAATGAGGTGTCAAATAAAAGATTATAATCCAACGATGGTACTAAAGGTGAGATATTTGACACAGGCTGTCCTTCCGTCGGTCCGTACGACCGGGAATATAACTCCTCCGTCATTATACCAGGTAGAATGACAAATGAGGTGTCAAATGAAAGCTGATAATCCAAGGATAGTACTAAAGGTGAGATATTTGACCTTGGCGGTCTGTCCGACCGCGAATATAACTCCTCGATCATTATACCAGGTAGAATGACAAATTAGGTGTCAAATGAAAGATTATAATCCAAGGATGGTACTAAAGGTGAGATATTTGACCTAGGCTGTCTTTCCGTCGGTTCGTACGACCGCGAATATAACTCCTCCATCATTATACCAGCTAGAATGATAAATGAGGTGTCAAATGAAAGCTTATAATCCAAGGATGGTACTAAAGGTGAGATATTTGACCTAGGCAATCTTTCTGTCGGTTCGTACGACCGCCAATATAACTCCTCCGCCATTATACCGGGTAGAATTACAAATGAGGTGACAAATGTCAAAGTTTCGTAAAAATGACTCAAAATTAGTAAATTCGTATATCAATCCACGCAAAGTTACACGTAAAATTCAAATATCGTCTTCCAGTTCTACTTTCGTTTACTTTGGGTGAAAACCTAGGACTTACGAAGTCCAATTACTTGTTTTGTTTAAAAATAAGGCATATCATAGACATGCCTTAGGCATCATAGAAGACAATGACACAGAAAAATCAAAACACAGCAGCATGTCAAAAAGGCCTTAGTTATGTATCTTCGGTCCTGTTAGTCCAATCGTGATGTATAGCACCTCAAATAATAGTATTTGACAAATAATATAAAATGGCACAGAAAAATCAAATACAGCAACATGTTAAAAGGGCCTTAGTCATGCAGCTTCGCTACAATTGATCCAATCGTGACGCACAGCGCCTCAAACGATGGGATTTAACGGGCAGAATGCGACTGTAGACAAATCAAAATGGCGGCATGTAATAGTACCTTAAAATTGTAGAAATAAAATGGATTAACGCACAGAGGTGTATGACATATTATGTGACAGTATTTAACAAATTGAATACGATTACATACGTCCAGTTTTTGACAAGTGACTTCTCTACATGATAAAGGCGAAAAGGCTCCGTTCGTTCACTGTTCGACATAGGCCTACCGTTTACTGCATATATCCACTGCTTGCTGAAGCCGTGACATAAGAGGATAGAATTTAACGACTTAAACGACAAAGAAGACTAAACAAGGCAGCGTGCGGGAAAAACAGGACCATCCTTTGTATACTCCACAGGAAAGCATTATATATTCAACTTTAGAATTATGTTATAGTATAAGGGTATATATTTTTAAATGATAAATACGTTTTTTTATTTAGTACATTCCGTACGTTTTTTAAACATGATCAGGAGAATTTGTTGCCTGAAGTCTATAAAAGAATTTCCTAACAATCCTTGTGTTATGGATTATTTTTGAGAATGTGTTTAAAAGGTAGCTTACATGCTTATTGTTCAATGGTCTTATCACTTTTAAGCGCTTGTCTTTTTGTAGGGCTATTAATTGTGATTTCAACCATTCTTGCGGGACAATGCCTTTTCAGTAAAAGTGAATATTGTTATACATTTAATTTTTTTCCTCAATTAATTGGATGCCCCCTACTGGTGTTTGGTCTAAGCTTACAGCTTTTCCCCATTGAAGCTATTTTATAACTAATTATAATTTGGGGTATGGAATTTTCGCAAATAAAAAACATGAATTTCGCATTTACTTTTTTATAATTACAAAATTTCGCATTTATTTTTAACCACGAGTAAAACAACAGAAAACATTAATTAAAAGCTAACATCGTTGTAATTTCGACATTCGACTCTTTAAGAGCTGTTCTTCGATCTGTCACTACAATATTATATGTGCTGAAGAATCGTTCTGCGTCTACGCTGTTCGTTGGACTCCAAATGCTCTGTAATGCTGCTTTAGCAAATGACGGAAAACTGCACTGTGTAGCAATTGTGTCTTGTGTCACACAGATATGGGTCATCTGTTGCAAATTCTTTGACTCGATCACTCAAAATTGTTTTAGGGCGTCCCATTTTAGGGGATACTTTAAGTAACTTTATGTTAAAACCAAACATCGGACGAAATAGAAATACGTATAGGGGTACGACAGGGTTGTATATTGTCACCGCTCTTGTTTAATATCTATAGCGAACAAATATGCCAAGAAGCTCTCTCATATGCAAACGAAGGGATAATAGTCAATTGAGAAGTTATCAATAACATTCGATATGCTGACGATACTGTGATAATGGCAAGAACAGCGGAAGATCTACATCTAGTTGAAAGTATGAATGAGATATGTAATAACTACGGCATAAGGATGAACGTCAAAAAAACCAAATATATGACCTTCAGTAAGAATCCAATAAATGACACTAGTATCACAATAAACGGTACCCAACTTGAAAAAGTAAACGAATACAAATACTTGGGAACCCTTATCAATGAAACAGGTGACCAAAATCACGAGATAAAAAGACGTATTGAAATTGCCAGGTCTACTTTTATAAAAATGAAAAAATTATTTTGTAATCGTGATATTAGTATTCATCTACGAACTAGAATGTTAAAATGCTATGTATTCAGTACTTTGCTCTACGGTGTTGAGTCATGGACTCTTAAACAGAGGAATATTAAAAATCTTGAAAGCTTTGAGATGTGGTGCTACCGCCGTATACTAAGAATAAGTTGGGTGTATAAAATTACAAATGAAGAAGTAATACGTAGAATAAATAACAAGCCAGAAGTTCTACTGAATATAAAAAAGAGAAAACTTGAATACTTAGGCCACCTGATGAGGGGACAAAAGTACACATTCCTACAAAACATAATGCAAGGAAAAATCCAAGGACGAAGAAATCCAGGCCGTAGAAGAATGTCCTGGATGAGAAATTTAAGAGAGTGGTTTGGCTGTACCACTAACGAATTGTTCGAAACAGCAGTAAATAAAATTAGAATCGCCCTAATGATATCCAATCTCCGATAGGAGAGCCACTCAAAGAAGAAGAAGATGTTACTATGAAAACTTCTTTGATAGACAATGTTCTTAATAAAAATTGACGGAATGAGCACTGATTGTCCTGTTTGACTAATTTATATGTTTAGAAAATAAGAATTAGCCGACTTTTATTCCTACTTAGATTTTTACCAATACAAAAGACCGAAATGCAGATAACAACAGTCGGATTATTCAAAGAATCAACATTGAAAAATATCAATTCCTTATCTTATCTTTATCTATTTAATGATGAACAATTAAAGTTCCTTCTGTTTCAACACGTGTTAGAAAAATAAACAACCTTTCAAAAATTATGTACAATAGAAAACTTTCCGTAAAATCTTTCCATGCCTTATTTACTACGTAACTACCTACTTATTTACGGGCGAGTTGGGCACCTGCAGGTATTTCGCGGAAATAAACAAAAACTCCATATTTCACATTTATCGCATTTATGTTCAAAATTTCGCCGAAATTCGCATCTATTTCGTAAAAACGAAAATTCCGTACCCCTAATTATAATAAAACAGTTGGTCCAGAATTATTATCTCGTTGACTTTTTCTTGTTTATCGTTGATAATTCTGCCGATTGAACCTTCTGATAATCCATATATTTTCTCTATCTGCTCTTAAAGTGTGTTTATTATATTATTTTCTTTCTCATTTAATTTACACCGATCCAGACTAGTATAGCTCCATATAACAGTTCTAGTTCTGCAGTAACGAATCAATACTTTTATTTAGCACATTAATTTTTGTTTTTTCTTCGGGTCTATTAAATAATTTTCTTGCACTGTTTCTCGCAATTTTTAATTATCCATTTATTACTCTACTTGTCTTATTTTTTGAATATACGACTTGAACAAAGACTTGTTTTGCCAGTCGTTATTGTTTAGTAGACCGGAATATTGAGATATTAATTCTTTACATTACATATTTGTCTTTCGGTGATTTTCTATTATTAATATGAAGCTGGAAGTGTTAGGTTACACTGGTTTTTGATATTTGGTCCAGAGTTCCCTCTCAATTCTTTTGTCGGATTTCTCTTTAATATTATCGCAGCTGCATGCACTGGTACTAGGTTCTCTGAGTGCTCATGTGACCTTTGAAGGACTCCCAATTACTCTATTTCGTCCACTTCTTCTGAGGTGGGTTCAGAAGTGGATATCAACTTCTATTCCATTATTCCATATCTATTTATATGCCATCTAATGATTTTACTTTAAATTTAGCTGCTTGATCTTCTTCATGAGTAATAAAATTTTTGTTATTTTTGCTATTTAGCAAACAGCATTAGAAAGTCTGTAAGCTTTTTTATGAACTGCTGAAGTGCGTCCTATAAAAGTAGACATATTTTCATGAAAAACATGTTTTCATGAAAATTCTTTAATTTTATTCAATATGTTCAATACAGCGATTTTAACGGTTTTACAAATTTTTTATGTCGATGCCGTGCGCATAATACGATTCTGAAAGCTCTGAAAAATAGTTATTTTTTTCTTCAATTATCTCAGCTGATTTTTTTTATTTACGAGTCATTTCTTCAGATTTGGGAACACTTAATAATCGGAGGGGGCCAAATCAGGAGAGTAAGCCGCATGAGAAAGTAATTCGAACCCCAACTCGAATTTTTGCTACTGTCACAACGCTCTTGTGAGTCGATGTATTGTCTTAGGTTTTGAGAAAACTTTAAAGAACACTTTTTTCTTCTGCTTATAGAGTCGTTTTTCATTCATCACATACCGGAACTCACCACATAAATTTTGAAGACCCTGACATCAAAACTGTTTTAAATTATATGTGATCTAAGTAAGTTATAGAAAAAGTCAGAATAGATAGAGTAGAACACTTATAAAAAAATTGTAACAAGCAATTGGACATTGTAAGTTCTAATTTTTCACCCAAAGTGACCGGAAGTTGAACCGGCAGTCGATATTTGAACTCTTTGTGTAACTTTTTGTCAGTTGATATGACGGATGAATTTTGTTCACCGACAGACATGGACGAACAGACAGGCATGAAACCGGAAGTATGTATTTGTTCTGGTCTTTCTTAGTCGCGTTGAATAATAGTTTGTACTATTTCGACGAATTTAAAACAGTACATTCGGTTGCAACTCTGGAACAGGCAGTCCGAGGTCAAACTTCTCACATGTAATATCATATTTTGGTTATAGGCTTTCATTTGACACCTTTTTTGTCATTCTTTCTGTCCTACTAACAGAGGAGTTGTGTTTATTTAACAATAATTATATAATTCCGTTAACCTGACTATGTCATTGTGATAATGACTTCTTATCTAAAAGTGACAACGGCAATCATTCCATTCACTCACGGTAAAATATCGCAAAACCTCCAGATTTTAAAGAACCGCTTGGATTGACATGAAATTTGGCACACACGTAGCTAAAATGCCAAAAAAAATTGAGATTATGCCGATATGTTCTCTTGTCCTGGATGTGACTTTCACTCCTTCTTGAAGGTGAAAAAACATACGTTCAAAATAAGTCCGGGAGTGGATAAACTGACTAATTCTAATTCTAAGCAAATTTTGTTCTATAAAAGTTTTAAACGGCTGAAAATGTTATAAGAATTTTTTGCTCTACATTGTGCTTTCTATCTATACCTTTAAGGAACGCACTATTTTCGGGGACACCCTGTATATGACCTGTAAGTTGCATTGGTTAAAAATGCTTATTTTTGAAAGGGGTTTTGTTGAAAGGGCTTGAACGAATCACTAGTCACGAGTATGTATATGCAAATTTTAAACAGCCATATCTTAACCAATTTTTGTCTTCCAGAAAATAAAAAAATCCCAAATATTTAAAAAAGCAAAACCTACATTTTTTACTCTTTAAGTTATTTGGTATCACTAATAATTTTTAAGTTATTTTGAAAAAAATCTTTTTTTTTCCAAAATTAAAGATTTAAAATTTACTTTAAAACCAAATTTTTTCACAAAAAGCACTTTGAACTGATGAAACTTACAAACACAAACAATACATAAAGTTACTTGTGAAGTGGTAACGATTAATTCCATTTGGGCTGTTAATTAGAGGGAGATTTTTACGATATTTTTAACCAAAAAATAAGGAACAACTATATTTTGAGCGTAACTTGCTTACTCTTGCTGCTAGAAACTTTTTAAAAAAATAAAAATAAACGTTTTCTTAAACACTTTAAAAAAGTTGTAATAAGTTTTCCCAGAAAAGTGTTTCATTTTTTTTATTTCACGTTAAAATATTCGATTTGGAATTTGACATATAAGAGCTTATTTTTCACTATAGTCTGTTTTTAAACCAAGAGGAGTAATTCAAATTTCCCGCGCCGTAAACCTTGTTTGTAATTGGTACAACCTCAGGCAATTTTACTCATATCAAATTTTGACAATAATGACATTTATAAAATTTTAACACTATTGGCATTTCATAGGTTAGTTTATTTATTTTATCAGCGATTTTTGTATTTTCTGCGTTATTCCTTTTATTTTTAGATTTTTAGTCAATATTACCGTCAAAGGCCGATATGATCAACCAAAAAAGAAGATGTATCTGAAGATATTTCTAGTGACTTTCTTGGGTGTGAATCTGTCTTTTTACCCTAATAGCACAAGGACGTCCATAGGACGTCCTTCACGGACTTTAAGAACGTCCCTTGGACGTCCGTTTTCGTCCGAGGAACGTCCTTTATACGTCCTATTTTGGTCCAAATGTCGCGCTACCGAACGTCCATTGGACGTCCATCTAAGGTCCGAGTGGACGTAAATTGGACCTTAATCGGACGTAAATTGGACCTTAATCGGACGTCCTAGGGGACGTAAATTGGACCTTAACAGGACGTCCTAGTTTGGTCCAAAGCCACATTGCCAAATGTCCAATGGACGTCCACCTAACGTCCGAGGGGACCTAAATTGGACCTTAATCGGACGTAAATTGGACGTTAATCGAACGTAAATTGGACCTTAATCGGACGTAAATTGGACCTTAATCGGACGTCCTAGGGGACGTAAATTGGACCTTAACAGGACGTCCTAGTTTGGTCCAAATGCCTCGTTGCCAAACGTCCAATGGACGTCCATCTAACGTCCAATGGACGTCCACCTAAAGTCCGAGGGGACGTTCGGTGGACGCCAATTGGACCTTCATAGGACGTCCCAGTTTGGTCCAATGTCGTGCTGCCGAACGTCCATCTAACGTCCTGAGAGGACGTTCGGTGGACGTCTAGCGACGATATTTAGACCTGTGGAGAATGTATTGTGGGAAATAAAAAATACATTTTTTAAGGAACTTATATTACATCTTATATTAAATTACAATTATTGGATATTACATTATTTACATTAAATTACAATTACACTTCTCCAAGAAATTAACGCACCACCTTAAAAATGATGCATTTTTGATGTCTCGAATTTCCTAAACCTGTTGTCCAATCTCAGTGATTTTTTTTATAATATTATAGCCTAGGCTACAGGTTACCTCCTTAAGCTTGTCATGAACAGGGAGCTATACTGTAATATATTATGTATATTATATCATATCACTCCCTATAGTAATGAGTGAGCCTGGAGACACGGAACTAATGGTTCCGTGTGTGCAGGCTCACTCATTACTATAGAGAGCGATGTGATATAATATATATTACAGTATATAGCTCCCCGTGCATGACAAGCTTAAGGAGGTAACCTATAGTATAGGCTATAATATTATAAAAAAAATCACTTAGATGGGACAACTGGTTTAGGAAATTCGAGACATCAAAAATGCTCAATTTTTAAGGTGGTGCGTAATGGGCTGTATATTATACATATATTTCAAATCGACACCTTGCTCATTTGGAGATAATGGACAATTTCTTAAAAAGAAGATATTCTATCTATGTATACTTATTATATAGTGTAATATTATATTATAATATTATAATAATCATTCAACTTTTGTATAATTTTTTTTCATCCGCCTTCGCTTTCTGTCTTTAGATAATTCAATATTATAAATAGATTATAAAATACTGAGATAAATACTTTTTGCTTACTAGGTACAATAACCAACCCAATCTGTTTGACAAAAGAACCGTTATGGGTAGAGGTAATAAGTTAAGACGAACAAAAGGCGACCGCGGTAGCGAAACTTTCCTTTAACAATTGTAATTCAAAATTCAAGGAAGTCTATACTTTATAGAAAATCAAAAAGATTGGCTAGAATACAAATATGTACTTATACAGAGTGTTTGGTAAAGAATAGGCCATAGATTAACCTTAGATTTCGGAGGGTAAAATAGGTCGATTTAAGTTAACTTACGTTAGTACTAAAGTTGATAATAACCGAAATACAAGGTGTCAAATTTAAACTTTTGTTTTATTTATTCTTGAATATTTCCTAACAAGCATGGGATAATATCACGACATTTGGTAAGCGGGGTTTTTTTGGGACAAGAAATCTAAATTCAACACCAAAAATGATGTATTGCCCAGGAAATAATCAAGAATAAAATAAAAGTTTAAATTTGACACCCTGTATTTCGGTTATTATCATCTCTCGTACTAAAGTAAGTTAGCTTAAATCGACCTATTTTAAGCTCAGTAATCCAAGGTTAAGCTATGGCCTATTTTTTACCAAACACCCATAAGATTGAAAAATGTATGAAAAATATACCAGAAAGAATAAGAAATATATATCAAAGAGCATGAAAAAATATGTAAATGTAATAAAAAACGTAAATAATACCAATGTTTGGATACCAGTTGTCCTGGCTGGTGGTTTTGTCCATAATTCTCGGTGAAGTTTGTCCTCTAGGCCATCAAGGATCGATAGGCTATGTCCAGACGGTGGTAGCAGCAGAGTCTGAATGCTTCTTCTTTGGCGTTCACTTACCAAGAAGTGACTGGCTGCAACGTGGAGCTCCAGTAGCTGTTTGGGGTTGATGGCTCCGAAAACTCCTCATCTGATCGAGGAATCAGGAACATAGACTGTTTCGGCACTTCAGAAAAACTCCAGGAGCAGGAATCCTCAGGGTGGTAGATTAAAATGTTGTGCGCCTATGTCAAAGGGGCACATAATAATCCATTGGATGGGCTTATGCATTGATGCTCTAAATGGCCCGATGAGGCGGTCGGACTCTGTGTTATATTGTGAAACAGCGTCTTCATAGTTTTACGTAATATATAGTATATGTATAAGTATATTATACTTTAATTCGTACATAATATAATTTCTTACATTATGAAAATCAGTGGTTAATGAATAAAACTCTACGCGGGAGCCCTAACGACGACAACGACTGAGAGATCAACTCTCCAACTTCGAACTGATATCGGTGGGTGAATCGAAAATCTATCGCCTATCGTTATAGTTTTGTGAACAGAGGAACCAAGTAGTGGGGGTGATTTTCAGACGTCCACAAAAAGTCCGTATTTCGTCCAGTACGGACGTCCAAAGGACGTTCGTATTTATTCCACCATCGGACGTCCACCATCGGAAGTCCGAAGGACGTACATATTTAGTCCACCGTATTCATATTTATTCCACCCGAAGTACGTCCAACGTCGGACGTCTAAAGGACATCCATTTATAGTCCATAGACATTAGGACTAAGACTGAACCTATTTTGGGCACGGCCACGTATATTCAACTTCAAAAAGATGCTCTTAAGATTCATTTTTAGTACAGATACATTGATAAAAATTATATTTTTGCTTATTAGAATTAATTAGTAAACTTATGTCATCTTGGTAACTAGAATAATAAAACATTGTAACAAATAATTTACAAATAAGATTTTCACACTTTACAAAAAAAAAACAAAAACATGTTTAGAATATTAAACTGTGCAATTTTGAATTAAATATAGTTATCTTTTCGATGTAAACTATTTTATTAACATAATTAAGTTAATATTTTATTGAATTATTTTGCTATTTTATCCCGTAATTCGTATAATATGTCCAATATGGACGATCAGCAAACGTCCGTATTTCGTCCAGTACGGACGTCCAAAGGACGTTCATATTTATTCCACCCGAAGGACGTCCAACATCGGACGTCCGAAGGACGTACATATTTAGTCCACCGAAGGACGTCCAACGTCGGACGTCCGAAGAACGTACATATTTAGTCCACCGAAGGACGTCGAACGCCGGACGTCCAAAGGACGTCCATTTATAGTCCATGGACGTTAGGACCAAAAATGGACCTATTTTGGACGTCCAGAGGACGTCGTGTGCTATTAGGGTTAGTTTACCTACTCCTCTTGGTTTTAAAACAAAGCTTAGCAATAACTCTGCTTCTACTGGGTCTACAGATCTGACACATATACCATTTTTTCACTTTTCTATAAGCTATATTTGCTATTTGCTAATTTTTTTTCAATAAAGTAGGTACCTACTTTTTGAGTTATTTGCGAAAAACCGTCTAAAAACGTGTTTTTTTTGTTGAAAAATGAACATATTCACTCGCAAATATCTCTAAAAGTATTGACTTAGTGAAAAAACTCTATAAAATAGAAGTTGCTTAGAATTAGTCAGTTTATCCAATTCCGGACTTATTTGAACGTATTTGTTTTCATCCCCGATAACGGACGAAACTCACCTCCAGATCAAAAGCACATATCGGCACAATATCACTTTTTTTCTTTAACATATTAGCTATGCGTGTCCCAAATTTTATGTCAAACCAAGCGTTTCTTCAAAATTCTGAACAAAAACCGTAAGTAAATTAAACGAAAATGTAAAAGGTACATTCCATGTCAAATCACTCAGGCAAAAAAATTTGGATCTCCGATTTGTCTGAAAATTGGTATATAGCTTCTGCGGGACGTAAAAAGAAGATATCTAGGTCAAAAAATCTTCTTCTTCTTTTTTTCTCAAAATGTTATTTTATGCGATTTTACAGTGATTTGGTGTTTATTTAAACAAATTTGCATTTTCTGTCGTAAAGTATCAATGAAAAACATTATATTTTAATAGAAATGACTCAAAAATGTCATTATATGGCATTATAACAAGTTATTTTGAATCAAAACAAGTTTTTGATCAAATTTTATAGTGTAAAAAACGTTAAAATACCGTTTTTTACATTTTCCTCCATTCCCAAAATACATCATCATCGATTTGGCTAAAAATTTGCCCGCAGATAGCTAAAAGATAGGACTTTAAGTGGTTAGAAGGATTTGAATTATATTACAATACCAAAAAAGTTACATGCAGTAATATACTACAAAGTATATATTAGCCCAGTCGGGATAGCATTTGACCTTGAATGCCAAGCTGCACAAAAATTTATTTTTCTGATCTTTAGGGGAGTCAATAGTAGCCTAAATTTAAAATCGCGAATGAATTCATCCGTTACGTTAGCGGCCATCTTGATTTTAAAGGAGAACCTGTTTTGCTCAATATCTCCGCCATTTTTAACTTTTCGATAAAAATGGAAGGAACTGAAATTGTTCCAAATAAATCGTATTTACAATTATTACAATTTCTTTTTAACAATTTTTGTCGTGAGGTCGATATTTTCGAGTTAATTTTACTTACAGTAGACGCCTATATTTTTGACTATAATATTGCATGTAACTTTTTGGGTATTGTAATATAATTCAAATCCTTATGACCACTTAAAGTCCTATATTTTGTCTATCTGTGGACAAATTTTCAGCCAAATCGATTATGATGCATTTTGGGAATGGAGAAAAATGTAAAAAAACGGTATTTTAACGTTTTCTACACTATAAAATTTGATCAAAAGCTTGTTTTGAATCAAAGTACCTTGTTATAATGCCATATAATGACATTTTTGAGTCCCTTCTATTAAAATATTATGTTTTCCATTGATACTTTACGAGAGAAAATGGAAATTTGTATAAATAAACACCAAATCATTGTAAAATAGAATAAAATAACATTTTGAGAAAAAAAGAAGAAGAAGATTTTTTGACCTTAAATATCTTATTTTTACGTCCCGCAGAAGCTATATACCAATTTTCAGGCAAATCTGAGGTCCAAATTTTTTTTGCTCCAAAATTGAGTGATGAGTGATTTGAAATGGAATGACCCAAAATTAATTTTTCAAACAAATATTTTAAGTCGTTATGAGAAAATTATAATTTAACAGATGAAATAAAATAAACACAATTCAACTCGTAAAATATTTGGACCCTTACCAGCCGAACCAGCCGAACAGGTAAAGAACCCACCTTTTATATA